>NW_027466472.1:15615000-16190000 GCF_050575085.1 Anarhichas minor
AATCCCATCAGCTCGATACACCAACCAATCCGGCAGGTTCAGCTGCAGGGTCTTTACTTTAGGGTGACCGGGGACGCAGCTCCACTGTCTCAGCAGGAGTGTCGAAGTGATGCCAGTTTCAAAAGACACAACACAGTCCAGCTGTACCGTGGCAGGTTCGGCACAAGCGTAGAGTATTTCCAAAAGATGATCCGGCAGAGGCTCCTCCGGAGGATTCAGGAGCGTCACCTCGTCTAAAGCCCAGACGATCTGTGCGAGGCAGAAGACACGCAGGTGGTTGTTAATAATGAAATCTGTTAAAAGCAGAAGGGACCAGTGTGTCACAGATCATGAAGGAAAGCCTGCTCCTTACCTGCATACTGAGACCAAACACGCAGATGTATTTGTGCAGTGTATGGAAACCCATGATTCATAAAAGTGTTTTCATTAATCTCTCCATTAATGATTTTCGAGCTGCGAAGAAAACCAGAAGCCCCAAGATCCGGACTTCATCCTGCTCCACCTTACTGATGTTGAAGCTTGAGTAAATATTTGACAGCACATAGCCAAACCCTGTTTGCTACATACACAGCGCAGTTGGGGTGGAGCTTTGAGAATTGGGTTGCATACTAACACAAGGTAAACTGTTTTCAGTCACCTGTTATGCTGAATCTGCACTTGCATCTGAACTCTATAGTTCTTTGTTTCGGGGCAAACTTGTTAAAGTACACTGACATCTTTGAGAAATTCAATTTAAGAGAAGACACCTTTGTTTTCAGTCTAAAGATGGGAAGATGTCTTGAGTGTTAAGTGCAGCATGTGGTGTATATAACGTCTACGACAAATCAGCTCATCTTTCATTCAAAATAGTTTATTGCTATCATGCAGAAGTGCCATAAAAGTTTAGACCATCACAGAAGATGCAAAATTATCATTTTCTCTGTACAAATATACCGTTTGTATTCATAAATAGCTCAAAATAAAAGAGAAGGAAAAAAAAAAAAAGTAGGGTGGGGAGTAACGAATTTAAGCGGATCCACTCTTTTAACCCAATGTAGGTTTTGTTACTGCAGTTGACATGCATCAACATTACAACCCATTATACTGGAAGCAGACAAACACACACACACACACACGCTCGCACACATTCAGATGGCAGAATCCATTTACAGCTCGGTCGTGCAAAAAAAGTACAAATGACACTTTCAAAAAAGTACCAGTAGGAAATAAGATTTTTCTTTTTTTGAAGCTGGTTTCTAAAATAAAATATTCAAACATGTCTTATGCATCCAAACCACCTGTTACATTGTGAGGCTGGGGGAGGCCGACTGTGTCTTTTGCAGCACTTTTTGGTTTTTCATCGGTCAGGAGCGCCCCAAGCGTACCGGCGTCCTTTAGTAATCACCTACAACTACTGATGCATAGTTCTGTGCTCATAAGAAGCCGTCAATATTAAAACTGGCACAATGTTCTCTGTCGTGATAATCTGAGGAGTGTAATTATCTGTAACAACTGTAAACATACTGTACTGATGATACCGTCACGGAAACGATACCCTTTGACATTCATTGTTTGAACTCAGGATACACATGACATACTGTATGTATATACATCATGTGGTTTTGCGTTGTGTGCAAAAGGGTGCTCACACACGACAAATACAAAGCCCTCCGACAGAGATAGTGATTTGGCACTTTGACGTGATTGGTCTTGAGCTTCCATATGTCAATGTCGATTACAAGGTGGCTGCAACTTGAAAACGTCCGTATTACACAGAGCAAATGATTTTGTCTTGTAACTGTAGCCCTTACCAGCACCCATCTCTTACTGAATGACTTTGTTTTTGTCCATTGACAGCAGGAGACAAATCCAAGTTAAACTGGCAGCCAGTCAACACGTTGGATCCCATTTATCTGCTAAGATGACAATCTTTAAAAACAAAGGTTTTCTTTTAATAGTTGAACAAAAATGTGCTTCAAGTGTTTTGAGTTAAATCCTTTGATTCATATGTTTTCATGTTAAACACTTTCTCCAAAGTAGAACCCTAATTTTCTAAATCCACAGAAAGCCAGATAAAAGTTCATTGTCACGCAAACTCATTGGTAATTATGTTTTTTTTGGTAACATTAATATTTGAACTGGATACTTAATGCAGGAAATTCAAACACCTCCATTAAGACACATGTTCATCCAAATATTAATCAGTGGTTACATTTGTTTGTATGGTTGGAAAGCTGGACATTTAAGCAAAGCACTTCTTTTACTCTCTAATGTTTTATCCACTCAACAATTAAATACTAAAAATAAAGCAAAAAGGTCTGATGCTGCAGTGTGATGCTCCTTTTGGAATCTATTTTATACACACAGTGATGTCATCCAGGTGCTCTTGGATGAGATCAAATGAAAATCATAAGCATTTTTTAATCTATATTGTTTTACACTTTTAGGGAGTATAAATCAAACCGAGAAGCTACTATTGCTGTGATCAAACAGCTTTTAAATTTCACTTTTGTCTGTCAAACATGTACCGAGTCCCAAATGTAACAGTCCGAGCTTCTACTCGTCTGTGTGAGGATCTCCTGAATGTGTCATTTGCGCTGCCAAGAAGACAACAAAAGAAAAAAAAAAACGTGTAACTTTCAATAAAAACAAAGTACTCAGTGAGGAACAGGGGAGTGCACATTCACTTTGGACTTGTAGGTTAGGTAGTAATAAAAGAAACATCAAGTGTTGTCTCGGCAGGTTAACGACAAGAACCAAGCAAACACTAAGGGCATTCGAGTATCAGTCAAACAAAAGTGAAGACATGCAAAATGTTATAGATTGTAGAACAAGAAAGAAAAACCAACTGGCAGACATCTTTCCCTCTGGAGACCACCACAACTTCCTGCAGAATAAATAATACTTTACATTCCAATATACAAACCCACAAATTCAACATTGACCCAATAAGCAGATAAAACCCAACAGCTGGTTGCTCCCACAGTTTCTTAGAGTAGGTGTCGTACCTACAGAAAGATGCAACAAATTGTGCCATCGTTTGACCATCAATGCACCCGCAAACATTTTCTTCTTTCTAAAACAGACCAGAGGAATACAGTCAAACAGCTGTGAAAGCCTGTAGTTCATGTAGCACTTATTTCCTCTGTTTCTTGAAGATCTTGAAGGTGTGTTTCTTGCGGCTGGCAGTGGAATCTGTGTCTTCTCCCGTGGAGCCGCTGTCCTCCTCCAGCGGGCTCTTCTTGGAGGACAGCTGCGGGATGCGGGTGTTCCCCTTCGCCCCCGGTTGCCCTCCTGTTGGCGACGGTGTGTCAGGTTCAGTGGAGTTGGGGCTGAGCGAGCGGGACGACTCCGACAGACTGTTGATCTCTCCCACGCTGGGCGACTGCTCCGTGCCGTACACCTTCATGAGTATGGGGCTGTCGGGAGTATGGGGCTGCTCTGTAGGACTGAACTCGTGAATGCGGTTCCCTCCGTTGGGGGTGTGAGCATGCAGGGAGACGGCGTCATCTGCGCGGCCGGACAGGCTGTGAAGGAGGGAGGTGGGCTTGATTAGGTGGCCTTTGGAGCTGTAGGCAGATAGCCGATCGCCAACTTGAGAGAGGGACAGGGAGGAGTCGGAGTCGGAGCGATTTAGGTCCCTGTGGGAAAGGGGGAGGGACACAAGTTAGAGGAAACGAGGACAATAACAAACCAATACAGATTAAAGTTGAAGCCTTGCATGCTGGGGTTGGGACATACGCTGGGCACAGCCTGGAACTCCACACTTGTTAGTTGTGCAGGCAAAGAACAGGAACACAGAGAGGTTGAAAGTATGCATACATGTAGGTCCTGTAATGCCACATCGGGTACAATGACGTGAAAGAAAAACAATGGAAAGAAAACGAACACTAAAGAGATCAGAGCAAAATAAAATGGACAGATGAAGTTACCAACGCTACGATGCACACAAATGACGGCAGGTGGTATAACACGCATCCACGCACATGCGATGTGTGTGGAGAATCGGAAAGAGACGGGTACCCGAAGCTGTCGCTGTATGAGGGGAGTGCTTTGGAGACATCTGAGAAGGTGAAATCAGGAATGGGATCCATGGGCTGGAAAGAAGCGTGATATAGATGAGAGGAGGAATGAGGGGCTTCAACACCGCCCACAGAGCTGGGCAAGCAGTAGGAAGAGGAGATCAAGGAGGACTGGGAATGAGGGTTTAGGTTGGAGGTAGAGATGACGGAGGGGTGAGACATGGCCGAGGAAAGAGGCAGAGGGACACAATCGAGCTGCCCAAACGACTGGCTGCGGGACTGTCTGAGGGCGGCCCTAGACCTGGAGGGGTATAGGGCCGCCTCCCCCTGCTGCCCCGCCAACAGGCAACTCTCTACCAACCTCTGGGAGCCCATGGCCAGCTGGGGGTCAATGTGGCGTTGGCGCAGGGACATCATACTGGGAGCTGTGGGCACAAAACAACAGCATCATCAACAACCACTTGTGAAATACAGTCGGACGGACAAGGCGAGATTAGTGGAAAGATACTCCGGTGCTGGGATACATTTCTTTTAATGACATTAAACTCGGAATACGATTACGTCTCCACTGATTTAACATAATGAAATTGTGATAAAATCCCAGCACCACCGTTTTCTCTCCTTCACACAAGGACAAATATTAAATTAAACAAAAAGGGACAAACGGTGACGGTAAATACAATTATTCGGCCATTTATGAAAGGAAGTGATGAATCACTCTGGGGAGAAAGAAGGGGTGCACCGCGTGGTGACGAGGTTTAGAGGAGATAAATGTGGCAAGCAAGCAACTACGGGGAGGTCAGATGAACGCAGCAAGGAGTCGTTTCTCTTTCAGCTGTGTCCATCTGCATCGTACGGTCCAGTTATAACACGCTGCAGCTCCGCGGGGCTTTGAGTCAAGGGAAGAGACGGGGGTGTCAAACTGAGGACTGGGGGGGGGGTAATAAATGGCCAACCAGGGTATTTCCACAACTGCCGACAGTCTGAACCGACGGACCACGGGTCGCCGGCTCGCCGTTCCAACAGTCGGGTGCCGTCTGTGGTTAGCCCGACGAGACAGCGGTGGAAGCCAAATGCCAGAGAGGTGGTGGAGGGAGAGAGGGGAGGGAGATAGGGAGCGCAATTAATGTTGCTTAAAAGACTTACTCACTATTTTGGTCGGAATAAGGATTCTGCAGAAACAGTTTTGCCTGCAGTTAGTCAAACCCGAAACTAACGTGTATAAAAGTTTTGCCGTAATAATAATAATAATAATAAGTAAATTAAAGAGCACATGAGCGTTATGGTCATCGGAACTTTGTTGGTTGCTTTGATGAGATTAAGATGTGTGAGATGTTTTAATCCAAGACTCCTGCAATGAAAACATGTTCTTTTACACAAGGATTTAAAAAAAAATAAAAATAATAGATTTTTGTGTGTATATATATTTTTCTCATATTCAAGCTACATAAGAATTTAAATTGGGCTTCATTTGGTTGCAGCTGTTTGACCAAAATCAGATGCAAAAGGTCTGTAGCACATATTAGGACACAACCACTGCAATAAGATCAGCACAGAAACGGGTTCTCATTAAGAGCTGTATTTTTCTTGACATTTCAGTTTCCAGAGGAAAGTCACAGTTCAGTCTCCATTATAGACCGAGAGTCAAGGTAACAATTGTATCCAAAATGAGAACCACCAACAAAAGGCATGAACTGGTATTGTGTGTAAAAGAACAAGACATTGATGTGAACTTACATTTACACATTATACAGATGTAAAACAACACTCATTCAATCGTAGACATGCGTGACCCTCACTACCTCCATCACCAGGGAGGCCACAAGGACAGATTCCGGTAATTGTAGCATAACAAAAAAAAAAAAAAAGGTCCAAATTCTCACGAGGGCTGACTTTTGTATTTCCCCAGCAGAGCCTTGGAGTGTTTAGTGGATCGTTTGCTAAATCCCCCAGAACTGGCAAGAGATTCGGACGAACTCTTACATTGCAGAGTTCCGGGCACCATATCCTCGTCCAAGTCGTCCATGTCGTCGGACATGATGAAGTGCTGAGGTGTGGCCCTGCCGCCCGAGAAGCTGGGGTCCAGGTTCAGGGACGAGGCCAGAGAAGGGAGGCCCGGGTTGTTGACGATGATGAAACCGGTGAGGATCTCGATCTGCTGCCAACGATGAAGCCTCTCCCGCAGAGCAGCCGTCACCTCGCCCAGGGCCTGTCTGTGGACGGATGAGGGGGAAGTAGGAGAGGAGAAGTAAGTCAAGAGGAGAAGTCACTTATTATCACTTCAAAAAGAGACATTTTATCAAAAGCTGTGCTGTTGTGATGTCAGCTACTGGTGTTAGGGCTCTCTTTGACTAGTCTTACAGAATGTCCGTGTCTATTACAGACCACATCCGGGTATTTTTGGGATTGTTAAAATGCTGTCCAGGACGAGGAGTCGTATTACAGTGTGCGGTGAATACTTTATTACCCTCCCTTCCCCTGTAATGTTAATCCTGTACAAACGAAGCTTGAGTCACATGTTTTCTAAAATTCTATTCAACGTACTCCACAGTTACGATCTCTGACTTACTTTGCTGCCAGTATTTTGTGGTCCACATCATCCAGAGAGGAGCTGTGAGCCACGTGGAAAGTCCCAAACAGAGTGTTCCTCTTTTTCTTTATCTTCTCTGCCTGTGAAAACAAATGACCAAAAAATGTATATACAATCTCTCATGTTTAGATATTATGGAGAGGCTAGTCTACTTTGTAATATAATCCATAGATAGTCATTTACGTTCCCCTTTAGGTGTGTACATGCTTACCCCTTCTTTGGCCACCAGGAGCTGCCGCTCAGCGTTTTGCTTCTTGATGTTGTAGTAGAGCACTTCCACCTCGTGGGTGAGCTGCAGCCACTTCTGGAGAGACTCTGGCGGTGACCAGCTGCTCCGAGACTCCAACTCCTTCTCTGCCTTCCTCAACGCCATGCGCACCTGCAACAAACGTCAACCATCAGGTGACAAATTTATAAAACCAACGCACTCATAAATTTCAGATCATCTAGCAACGCATTCTTGACAGTGATTATTGTATTTTGGGGACTTTCCGATTTTTTTTAATAGGAGAATTGCACATTTTTCGTGTGAAATTTTCTAACCAAAATGTAAGATTGGTTACATAAAGAATGTGCTACTTAAAAAAACAAATCTCTTACTAATTTCATACTTAACGAACACACAACTTGCTCGTTTGCAGTAAGTTGTCACTAAGTTTCATGACCTACACGAACAAAAGACGTCTCAATCCTACATTCACCAAAAGTCAAAGATAATTGAACCGGTGTTTATATTTATGGACTGATGGATCTCAACACTTGCCTCTAAGCGTCTTGAAACTACACTGAATCCGAAAGCCCTGAATCTTTCCAATTTATCACCGTGTTTCTGAATGACAAAAACAAAACGGTGACAAAAGTGTCTTGAGTCAGATCACTGCGATAGTCCCTCGAGCAAACCTTCATGTGTTTCACTTACTTGTGTGGGATGTGCTCGGCCGTTCCTGCCAAATTCCTAAAGGACAAAAACTACGGTGGGCGTACGTATACTATAGCCACTGTGAATCTGATCACACTAAACATACTGCGCAGTTGCCACCTTGGGAGTTCACACGATCCACTCACTTTCAGTGCTTCTCCTCTGTGTGTTTCACTACAAACTCCATGTTGAAATCACATTCATCACTTTGCATCTACCTGATCGAGCTCTTCTTCAGCGTATTTTTGGCGACACAGTTCGTTCACGGTGCCCTCGCGCAGCTCCCTCAGCCGCTGGGCCTCCTGCTTCGCCGCGTTGATCTCGTCCCTCAGCTTCTGCTCCAGGGTCACCTTCTCCACTTCTACCGTGCGGTGCTCCTCCTGGGCGATCTGCAGCCTGAGGGACAAGGAGAGGAAACACAGAGAATCAGATGTCTTACATTCATGTTCATTTTAGAAGGAAGACATCCTTTCGCCGCCAAACAAAGAAACATAGCGTCGTAGGTGCCGGTGTCTGTGGGCAGGCATGACGTGGAAGCCTGTGAGCACCATGTATTTGTGGAATCTAAGACTTGCATCACCTATGAATCACCGGAAACAATGGCTAACATGTAGAGAGAGCAGAGAGCCACGGCCAGCTGCTAGGCAGCTCACAATAAACGGACATCAGAGGGAGCAGAGCGAAGAATGAGAACAGCTGCCACCGCGTAACTTTAGAACGGTACAGTGTGGTACCCAATGCTGCTGTAGTATCATGTGTCGGGTCTGTACGTGGGATATTTTTAGACTAGCATCTTAAAAAAAAAGTCTACTTTTAAGAACGAGGGGCTTATCACCCATGAAGCAATTATATAAAATGATGTCATGTGGGTGACACGCCCCTCTTTTTCTAAAGAAAGTCTTTTTTTAGAAGACTTTCAAAAAAAAAAAAAAAAAAACAGTCCCTCATCTGGCTAAGCAGTTATTAAGACATTATTATATGCAATACTGCCACTTATGACACAACAGATCTACAACAAAACTAGAATTACCGCCTCTGTCAACCTGTCATGTTGCAGTTTACATCCATGTCTCTCCAAAATGTCATCGTTTCATCATAACTAGCATTTCAATTCTTAAATTACTGCCAAAAACAAGTTGACAGTGACCTTTGACCACCAAATTATAGCCAGTTAACCCTCGAGTCCAGGTGGACATTTGTGCCAAATTTAAAAGACATTCCCTCAAGGCGTTTCTGAGATATCGCGAAAATTAGACGGTAATGAGGTCACATGACCTTTGACTTCCAAAGTCTGATCAGGTTATCCTTGATTCCAGGTGAATGTTTGTTCACTGAAGGCATTCCCTCCAGGCGTTCCTGAGAAATGACAAGTCAAAAACAAGCCGTCGCCTGCACAGAGTCATTAAAAAGAATGCCGCTTTCGGTCTCCAGATATGAAAGGGCAGGGCGCAGTACTACATTTCAGGCACTAGGGGGAAGCACTCTCCTCCTGTCAGGCCAAACACAACAGCAGAGAAATGAAAGGTGATCCAGAGAGCTAGCTATGGAAAAATGTGGGTGGTCGGCAGTCTGGCTAATGCTTTCGACCCTGACCGCTGTCATTCTCTAGCTAAGGTTCGGGAGCGCTGGCAGAACTACAGACGTGTACAAATGTTGTTTCACCGGAGCTGCATCACAAGACAGGACGAAGAATGTCTCTGCACACTTTGCAGGAGAAGGTAAAAGATAACCCGCAACTTTTCAATGCACTGATATTACTATGTTTGTATTCATCCTACTTCTCCTAAGCTGATAACATATTGTGTGGAAAGAAAAGTAGCTATCCTATGCAGTGCTGTTGTCCTTGTCGCCTAGTCCTTCTCCGGGATGTCTGTCTGCACACCGCACCTCAATCCAAATGCGGATGAATCGGCACTAGAGCGGAAATGTTAAGCAGTCCCGCTTAACACCATCTCCCACCAGTGAGGCAGAGGCCGGGTCTAATGGCATTGTAAAAAGGCACCCAGGAAATCCAGCTCCAGCCAAAGCCTCCTCCCACTGTCTCCTAACAGGCTGGGCCGGGCTACTTGACACCACCACAGGATCTGCTTGAAGGTGTGGAAAGACAGCAGCTGGCAGCAGGGATCAGGAAGAAAAGCACGGCTACAGACAGAGGACATACCTCTCTCTCTCTCTCTCTCTCTCTCTCTCTCTCTCAGCTCCACAAACACGTGCTCCATGAGATAAAGGTCTCTTCTTGCTCGTCACACTGACCTACACGATCATTTGATATCCATTTAGAACACTTTAATGCTTAACACCAACTCTGAAAAGTCGGACAAACTTAGTCGCCTGCTTTTGTCAGTAGATAAATAGGTTAGCCTGACTGCTTAACATTTTCTTTTTATTAGGAGTACACAAGGTTAATACACAAGCTACTGCAAACCCCCCAGTATAATGAATGGGAGTTTTGAAATCATTATGCATTATCGGACATTTTCTACTTTATGAGAAACAGGTGCAAGACAATTGGTTTTCTTGCCCTTCCTCTGAGCTCTCATTCACCACCGATTCGATTTTAATGTGGTTGCGCAACACCCTACTGAACTACAGCAGATTAATCATATTGTAAGTCTCAATGAGTAGCCATAACTTTGGGATATGAAATATAAAGCAATGTCTGCACTGACTACAATCAGCTTCGATGACTTTTGGTACACGCTGAATAAAGTCTGCACAAAAGCGCTCTGGTTTAATCTGCAGAGGAGAGTTAGGCATGAGCAATTATCTGAGCAAGAAAGAAATGTCAGAGCTAAATTAAAAGTTGGCCGGGGCAGGTTCACAAGTGTAAAGCCACAGAGGGACCTCAATGGTTTGTCCTCACTGCTATCAAGTAGGCAAATCCCACTGGAAATACTTTCCACTCCCGTATTGTACAGCTCCAACAAGGAAATGCTCCTCGTGTATACTATATGAAAATATGCAAACATAGCAGCTATGACTGAGGTACTACAGTGAAACAAGATGTGCAGAAGAAGAAGAATCCAACGCCGACACAACCACCAATGTTCAGGTTCAGTCAGTGAAATCTTAGTCGTGTCTTTACATTCTAGTCGCTGTATTCATCAGAGCATAGCGTGTTTCCGTGTGTCTACTAAACAGCTGACACAAAGAGTGACTCATGTGGGTAATGAGGGTAGTATAACAGACTGAAGGTTTCGATGCCTACAGATCCCTGTTCATTGACAACAACCCTGATCTGCGGATGAAAATGTGTTTGAGTATCCTTTAAAGGATATAAGAGGAGACCGTGCACGCTTAAAAGCACATTTTGAGCATTCCTTGAAGTATTAACAGGACCAAAATAGTACGATTTGTCTTAAAACCTTCAACTCTTTCTCTGAATTTGGCTCTATGTGGGTGTTGCTCTCTTCTAAAAACATCCCATTCCTTAACATTTAATCATTAAGGCAGCAATGGCCTGAGTGCACCAGGTGTCAGCATGCAGTATCCTGTAATACTGCAGACGTAGGCCTAATAATGGCTAAACTGACAGGTTCACTGAGGTTACCCATTTTTGGGGGGAAATCTATCAAAGACAAAGTATTCCAAAGATCAGTGTTGATGTATTTCCTGAAGCAAAGCCCCAAGGGAAGAGGGTAGCAGGTAACAGCCACCTCAGCTGGCTCCTCTCACTGTGAAGGATCAAGGAAAGGAAATGTCTGCTTTTGATCACCGGTGAGGGCTGAAGAAACAGAGAACTACGGTATCTCTTCACCACCGCAGTCTGATACAAAGCCTGCACTACTCCAGCCAGTGCTACCAAAAACACTCAAGTGTTTCCCCAATATACCAGTGCTCGTCTGCTATTGTTAAGTAAAATTGGTCTAATTAACGAAAAAATACCTGCCATATCCATATCATCATGACAATGACCAAATGACAACGAACAGCTTTGGAAAGCTGTAGTAGATTAGCCAACAACCCAAAACGCATTTGTACTTTTCGGTGTATTTTCTGCCCTTTCACAAGTCTGTGTGGAAATGAAAACATCAGCACCTGGGAGTTAGCTTGCGAATGCAACGCTGTGTTGCAGCCGAGTCAGATGGCGACCTCCTGATTGGTCGACTTGTACAGAGTTGTCAAACTAGCTTAAATACCGTTCCAGCTGTTCAAACAGCGCACCTCAACTCAGACTGCACTTACGCTTCCTTGAAACATGCACATATGGATATTATATACATCTTGTCATACAAGTTTTTCATCCGATCTAAATGGTGAAATGTAATTTAAACGAGACTCGTTGAAGTCGATCCATCTACAGTCTAATGAAGCATCGTGCAGCTCTTCCAGTCTTTTCTTAACTTCCCTTTTTAGAACAATGTGGCAATGTGTACATGCAATGCTGTGCAAGTAATGACAGATATATAGAGCATAGATAGGATTGCGAACCACTCTATGCAAATTAGAATTTGCATTGTAAAATCATCGGGACTGGCAGGATTCCCTGCACGCTGCCTCGTTTCAAGCGATTCCTGCTTAAGCCAACAACAAAAGAAAATAACTTAAATAAAACCATCGGGGACTCACCAAAGGCTTTATAATGAGAGAGGCTGTTGTCAAACTCGTAACAAAGAACAAAATGCTGTTCAGAGTCTGTCAATATTAATTCTGATTCATTAGTTCAATATTAAGTTGACAGCAGAATGCCGCAGTGTCTCAATGAGCTACGAGTGTGTGAGGAAGAACTCGCTGCACATGCAAGACATGCAAGCAGCATTGCCGGTGCAACACTTCCTGATGTTAGTTTTAAGCCTGATAATCATCATTTATCAAAATGCTCTCGAGGTAAAATGGTCTTGTAGTCAGTTTATGGTAGAGTTCGAGACCTTTACTGTAGACAAGAAGATGGTGAGCGTCATTGTATTTGTTGCATGTTTAAAAGTTCTAAAATGAAGACGAACAAAAAGCTGTGCCGCTGTGTTTCACGTGTGCACAATGCAGTACTTGCAGAGTGCAACACCGTTTGCTGTGTGGGTGGTGGGAAAAAACCCTCACTTCTGTTGTAGGTCATGCAGACTCTGCTCAGCTCTCTGCAGGCCCTCCAGGTCCGTCATCATCTTCTTCATGTGGTCCTTAGAGTAGCGGTTCTGGATGTAGGCGAACCAGCAGCCACCCATGCCTATGACTATTGACACGACCAGCATGAAGTCCTTCAAGTGGTTGTGTCTATTCACTGAAAAATAAAGAAGAGGAGTTACTTCAGCGTGCCAATGAACATCCAAATCATAGGATAAAGCTGCAGAATAGGATCTGTTCCACCAGGCAGTTTAGATCTAGATCACGAGATAAAGCTGCAAACAATGAGCGAGCTTCGCAAGGATGTGGTTTAAAGCTTGAGCTTGAAACATAGCCTGGTCGTAAGTGTTGTGGAGTAACACAAATAGAGAGAGCCAGTAGCACAAGTTCAGGTTGCGGTGAGAGGGGCATAAAGCCAGCTTAACACGGCCTATTTCAGTCTGGTAACCAATGCTAACAAACATGCACAGAAAACCAAACAATGGCAACTATAACAATTTGATAAACACGAGGAGCTATGAATCAAAGCCTAATAATAACCAAGTGTGAGTATTATGCCATGATGTCACTGTAAGAGATTCTCAGCTATCCCACCTGTAAGAAGCCTTACATTAGTTTCAGGTCAGCTTTCAGGCGGGGAGAACTTTCACAGTCGTCAAATTAAAACTCATAGTAAAGTATGGGCATCCATTTGTCATTTGATGACGTCATGCAGCAGTTGACACACAGCCGTAATTATCAGCCTTGCGAGCCACACGAGTTTGTCTTGCAAAACCTGCAAAGGGGTGTGCGGGAAAGAGGTGTCAAAAACGCGACTTCTACTCCCTGGAGTGAGACAAAAAGGAAGTAGAATTAGGAAGACGGGTCAGTACAGGCTCGTTTCTCTTTAGATGTGATCAGGAGGACATTCCACCTTAAAACATATTTACAAAGATGTTCCTGTACCACTGTTGTGTCAAAAGTAACAATCCAGAGGAGAGAGAGACAGACAATCTACAGGACAGCTGTTGCATACGGCTCTTTTCTCTTCTAAGGGCGGCATATGGAGATCATTACCTCCCCAAAATGAGCTCACGATATGAAACTGCATGTGTGCTTTGTTAGTCTTGGGTCTGCATTGTGACTGAGCACAGAGGATTAAAGGAAACAGATTCAGAGCATTGTCTCCGAGATAGCGCTAGACCGTTCTCTCGGCTCTATTCAACGCTCTTACAACACTATCGGTCCAAAACAGGAAACAGTTTGCTTTCTGTCATCACACTGCATTCACTGCCTTTCAGAAATCCCACCCAGGGAGCATAAAGTGACATTTAATTAACCACAAAAACTGGAAAAGTGCTTGGGTCGATTGTTTTTACACACCTGTCCACTATATTAGGATCACCCCATTGTGAGACGTGTCTCAAAATGCTGCTGCTCTGTGTAGTGAGTCAGACTGACTATTAGTGGGACCCCGTGGCTTTAAGAGGCTGTCAAAGCCAGACTCGCTAATGTCTTCCTCCGGGTGTGACTCGGAACTAAACGCATCCAAAATGACACATGCCAGACACAGACCACTACACACTGTGCAATTCATTTCTAATGCTAATGACTGCTTGCTATGAAGGCTCATCACAGTTTCTCTGGTGATCACATACATCTGCCCCCATCAGCACTCCCACAAATATGCAACGTTACTATTTATGCAGCTTAGTAGTTCTCCAGTGAAAAAGGATCAAACCTCAAGGCTGGGAAAGCCTCTACACGCGTCTAGTCCAGCGCACAATATCAGTATGCAACTGTGACTCTGCAACTAAGCTCTTAATGTCAAACATAAAAATTGCAGTTACTCTGGTAACATCTGATCACAGCATCAGCTCAGCCTGCCAAGAGGTATGACAGTTGAGACACACCCCGATCCTTTGTGAGGCTACCGGCCTCTAGGGAGGAAAGAAATGAAAAGAAAGACAACCTGAAAGACAACAATCTGTAGTTCTGGAGGTTGAGCAGAGAGAATAAGTAGTGCGAGTATTTGTCTCCCTACGCAGAGAGGAGTGTCGGGAATACAGAGCGGTTCCACCCTCCCTTCAGGTTGTAACAGGACTTCACCCTCGCATATCAAAAGTGGGTCGACTAAAGTGATCAAATGAGTAGATCAGCGAGTAGATGAATAAGTGAGTAAAGAAATGGTGAAAACAAAACCAGACCACATCACAGGGACAAAGTGCTGATGGAAAATGAGCAGCTGGCAACAGTGGTGAGGATGTTGGCAACGGTAATAGGCCGCTAATACAAGCGAAGAACTTCCTCCAGATGTTTCACAGTAAAATCAATTCTCTTTTGTCCTGCGAGGGAGTCACATGACGTGTCGACTTACTAAGTAAAAAGTTCTAACATATTTTACAGTTAAGGCAATGTGTTTTTTTTGTCTTTCCACCAAGTTTTACTGATTTTTTCCAGATATCCTGCTTATCAAACAGAAAATAAAAGTGGAATGAAATGAAACTTTCATAAAGAGATAATAAAACCGAACCCCTCTTCATCTCTAGTCAGGGTTTTAAACTATCTAGAACAAACCCGTTACATGTTGTATGAATGAGTTTATGAATCAAACAGGAAATGAAAGTAAAGTGTCACGTACTCAGGGGCGCTCCAAACAGTACGGTGTCCAAAGACTTGAGCTGCAACTTTTGCACATGGCTGCGATCCAGAATCTTCAGAATGGAGAGAGTCAGAGTGGTGTTCTTCACGGCGAGCCTGACAGAAAACAGACACGCGGTCAGTACGCAGGAACAAGGAATCAAGAGCAAAAGGTGTAAAACATTTTGAGCCATGTGTCATGTGACCCCTTAACAAATCATCTAAACACTAATGGTCATACGAGACACGAGTTAAGGGGAATTACAATACATGCTGACGGATCAGAATAGGGAATGAAATGACTTTTAAAGAAAGCAATGGAAATGGGTTTTAATAGCTGGCACTAAAGAGTCTTAAACAGTCTTATGTAAACCACTACTTGTATGTGTCGCACTGTTCATTTGGAGACATTAGACGGGTCACGATGTCTCTTACCTTGGCATGACACTTCCATTGAAATGCATCTTGCGAAAGGCCTCCACATATTGTGGCAGTTCCACATAGGTGATGAGCCATTCCACCACCTCATCCACTGTCCAGTTATACACTGCGGGGGGGGGGGGGGGGAATAAAATAAAAACAGTTACAGTGCTCATTGATTCTCACTCATCCAAAACCTGCAGGGTTCAGTACTGATAAGGCTACAATATGTCCCCTGATTGACAGCCGACTTTGAACTTTTATGATGTTTGAGGGCGTTCACGTCTATATTGAGCGAACAATGTACTTGACCTGTAGCCCGATCCTAACGGCGATCGGAAAAGGCAATTAAGAGGTTTTTCTTGAGGCCAAGAAGTTGAACCTAGTCCAACAGATCATGCGTTTCATCTGCTCAAGAACAGACTGAAAGCAAAAGAAAGCAAGAATTAAAGTTGGCTGCAGTACAGGCCAAAGAAGCAGAGCCGAAACAACTATGTGTCACTATCGTAACACTTCTTACCTGCACCGTTTATACAGCTCGACACATGAGCCATATTATATGACCATGTGAAGCGGGATCCTGAATGATCTATGAGGTATCCTATTGCACAGCATACATTGTCTTGCCCCACAGTAATAACTGGGGAAGGGAAACACACTCCCTAGCTCCTGGCAGAGCATCAACAGTGTGGGCTGACTGTGTAAATGTGTTGTTCAAAAACCCCAGTTTCCTGCCTCCAAACCTCCAGAGCCTTGTCGAGAAACTGCAATGCAGGATAAGTCAAAAAAAAAAAAAGGGGGGGGGGGGGGAGGCCGCCAGAAAGGGTGTAAAACGACATGGGTGCTCTCATAGAGCACACGCTAGCCCAGCGGAGCAGATAGGCAGAAGGAGGTGAGGGTGTGTGAATTTTGTGCTGACAGAGTCAATGATGTCCCACTCTGCCGCTGGCTGGAGCTGATAAGCAGACTGCACTTTGCTTGACACGCCATCTGATCCAACTGCCTTGCTCCTTTGTTGGGCGAGTGAGAATGTCAAGCCGGGGTAACATACAATACATGCACTCCAGTTTACTGGCTATTTAAAACACTGCTGTACAGACCAAGAACCAAAGTCTTTTATGAAAAGTCAAATGCCTCAAAGCAGTACCTTCACAGCCCTTCCATGCGTTCCACAGGTCCACCACACTGATGAACTGGTCGTCCCCGTGGAAGGTGTTGTGCTTGGCCTTGGGGTCGTGGTAGTTTAGATCTTCTCTCAGGAACTGCAGAATGACAAGGAGGTTTGTTGTGGTTTCAGAGAATCCAATTTGCACAAGTTTTAACTGGGGGAAAAGGTAGTCGATTTAAAAACAGTGATACCATCTGAACCGTGAGTTTTGTGATCGGTTGCACCCAGAGTTATAACACCTAACAGCTCCAGCTGTTTAGCTCCATTACTGACACAATCTCAGCATACAGAGTGTTTCTTATTTTGACCAACGCTGCAATGAAGATTTTGAATGTACCACTCAGTCAATTGTTCTGGGGTTCCTCTTACCTAATTCAGGAGTTACTGCCCATGTACTTAACCGCACACAGAAACTGCCATTTGCAATGTTTAGAAACGCCACTTGTGGGTTACGTAGGTAAGTGTTTATGATAAATGTTCTGAGAGGCAACTATATAAAATCAAGATTTACAATTTTAACTGGTGGGCGTCAATTTAAATGGCTAAAATAACTGAGGATGATGGCCAATTCTGGCGCTATAGTCAATGGAATTGGCTTTCACGATTGTGTAATAGTGCGACATTTTGGGAAATACTCTCATTTACTTTCTCGCTTAGAGTTTTTCCGCAACTTGGCGATTAAAAACACGGAGTCGGTTTTCCCTAAAATCGTATCTGAATTATGGAGGTAGACTCTATTGGTCAAAGCACACTCCTGGTTGCCCTCTATATTGCAGCCTAACTCGGTTACATACATAGCATCTTGCACTCCCACAAAAGCCAACGCATGCAACATGGGTGCAAGACAGCGATACGTCATGATGCCTTTCTTTCTGTCTTGATAGAGTTGTGTGGGAGGACTTCACTACGGGGTAGAGAAACGGTCTGTGCTGCAGGTGAAATACCCTGAGAAGATATTCATTGGAGGATCAGCAGGACCTGTATAATGTGGCCAAGACCTGATGCAGACTTTGATCTCGCTCATGAAGAAATCAGCCATCCTCTTTATTTAATCACTGTATGATAACAGGAAGTCGGACTACCGTCTTGAAGTGCTCCTAATCGCGTTGAGCGTTTCTATTTCTCGGCTCAAAGCCATCCCAGATGCTCACTGTGCTGCACTTGATTTTCTGCCTTTGTTGTATTTGCATGCCAAGGGCCTCTTCTTAAAGCAGAGAGCACTTTTGGTCTGGCCTCAACCAGATGCAACAGACTGAACCAAAGTGAAATGAGGCTCCAGAGGGGCCCCTCCTCAAGGCCACGTGTAGTTTAGACTAGAGCTCAGGACGTAACCGTACTAAATGGACGACAGGCAGCGTCTTTTAAAAAGGCATCAGTGACGTCTGACAAGCGACAGGTTGGATTTCCGGCAGCTATGACTACTTTTTATTTGTCATGCATTTCAGAGGTACAAACCACAGAGTCTGATTAAAGGAACGCAAATACTCCTTGTTTGTTCGTTGTGTTTGTACAGATGTGGAAACGTCAAGGTCTACAACATGCATGCCAGTTACAACCACAGTTACTGTGACTTCAGTTAATTATTGACAAAACTTCAGCAAAAAAAAGGGCACTGGAGCACAAACAGGACAAATCCTCCAGTTACTGTGAGTAAGTTAAGGACATTACAGGGCTGTGGTTAACCGAGCGTCTTAGCAGCAAATCCTGCGACGAGTCAGATTACGATAGTGAAACCTGTAAGCCTCTTTAGACTGACTGAAGACCACCTCCGTGTCTGTGCAAACCAGCATATCAACAGAGCAGCAGCTCCTGGGGAGAACTGTTTTTTTAAGGCTGGTACTTACGCCGTCCGTCTCCGCCACGTCTACATTGCCGTTCGCGTCGTCGTCCATCTGCTTGTGGATGCTACGGATGGCCTCGTAGCTGAGGAATCCATTCTCATCCTTGCATAGCGGCACATCAATGCGACAAAAGTCTGGTGGAGAAACAGAGTCATGTCAAGGTGGTGTTACAGGCACTTTCGAAACCCATGGGTGTTACTACTACTACTAACTCAACAACAAAGATGACTAAACAAAGAGGGGAGAGCAATGAAATGTCTTCATTCACTGTTAGAGGATTAAACAACAACAGCGTTCTGTTATTGCATCAGGTCTCCACCGTGAATTAATACTGTTCAAAAGACATTTGTTGGAAATCCTAGTCGTGGTCCTTCCTGTTGCGAGATGATATTACAGAAAACTAGAGTAGGCTGAAGATTTTAGATTTTACCACCAATGTGCATTCTTAGCAACATCAGGAATATCTAATCATAATAATGTTTCACAATTAAAAATAGAAACAACCAGGCCTGTAAAGACAGATATCAAAATAATAATAAATACTATTTGAAGCATTAAAGTAATACAATATCTCAACTAATCCTGTGATGGCCACCAATGTTCATGACCTTTGACCCACAGTGCTTTTTGCAGAAAAAATCTCTCTCTCTCTCTCTCTCTCTCTCTCTCTCTCTCTCTCTCTCTCTCTCTCTCTCTCTCTCTCTCTCTCTCTCTCTCTCTCTCTCTCTCTCTCTCTCTCTCTCTCTCTCTCTCTCTCTCTCTCTCTCTCTCTCTCTCTCTCTCTCTCTCTCTCTCTCTCTCTCTCTCTCTCTCTCTCTCTCTCTCTCTCTCTCTCTCTCTCTCTCTCTCTCTCTGAAGACAAAGCCTTCTTTATAAAAGCCTTTCACTCAATGTGGGGATGTTACCAAGAAGCCAGATACCATGACTGTCAGACCAAAAGGCCAGCGATGCCCCAAGGCAAATTGGCTTTCAATAAATAATAGGCTTTCAGTTTTATAATATAATTTTATCTATCTTCAATTTGTATTCCACAGTTCTGTTTAACAAGAAAACTTGGGTTTGTTAGTAAAAATGTTGTTTACAATCAAATGTACTGAACATTTTGACAGCAGGGCCTCCGTCAGGACTTCAGTGCGTAGGGCTCCTTCATCAATCGTAGATACATCAGACATGTACGTCTCCATCCCGTCTGCTCTCTGTGTTCCCTCTCCTTCCTGACAGATTACAGATCCTCTGATCAAAGATAATGTCGCCACTCCCACTAAAATGAAACCTTGTTTGTCATGTACTGCAGATACTCAGCAGTTGTCCTACATGTAACAACAGTACACTTAAATGTGGATTATTAATTTAATGCAGCATGGTTGCAAGCATACTACCCCTGAAACCTTCACAAGTGTAGATTTGATTCACTTCAGTTTAAGTCCAACTTATGCAACACTCCAGTTAATGTGTGATTTCCCCTCTCAGGGAGGCCTTTTAAGTTATAGAAGAAGCATAACCATGTCAAACACAGTATGCTTTATGGAGTATTTCAAGGAATTATAACCACAATGACTGAAGGTGACGGGAACGGTTGAGTGGGTGGCCGGCCTTGCTCACCAACATGAGGAAGTTGCACTTCCTAAGCTTGGTTTTTACAAACAAGAACATCCCCCACACGATAGTGTATAACCAACTGCAGGCATCTGGATCGGCATTGAGACTTATCATACTAATCCATGTTGTATTTATTCCCAGAACCATATGTTATGACAGGTTGACTCAGCGGTTTGAGAGACAAAACAGAAAGTAAACTATGTCACAGGTTAATCTCTGCAATGGTCACCGTGTCCATGAATGTGTACAACAACGTTTTTCTAGTTGGCATATTGAGCCTTATGTTCCTCTATACGAACTAGGAAGTTTGATATACAACGTGAACTTCCGTGTAGTGAAAATTTAATTTTTGAGCCAAAGCATGCCGGCATTCAGCCTCAGGGAACCAGCAAGGCCACATACCGAAAAGGCGATTCCTCTTACTCCTTCACACTCGCGGTGTTAAACAAAGAGTGACAGTTACCGAGTGAAAGCCTACCACCTGCACACGACCTGGCCCTCGTTCTCATCTGGCTTCAAAACCCTCCGGAGACACAAGATTAGATATTTACATACCAGTCAGACTGACTTCTTCTTTTTTTTTTTTTTAAGAGCTCAAGTTATGCAAGTCATTCTGTGTGCCTGCATGTAGATGAAGAACAAACTCCAGAACTTTGCCACTTCATAAGTGCAGCAGTTATTATGCCTCTCCATTCAGAATTACTGTCACGCCTTGAAAATGACTGTCAATTCTTCCCACACCGAGGCCTCCTGGGACATGTGACACACAATAGTAAAAATGTGCTTCAAACACTAAAGGTGTATGAGCAATGTCGACATTTTCCCACAATACTACAAAATGTCTGCGCAACGATTATGCCTTTTGTAAATAGGTATGAATTTGTACACTAGCACACTTCAAAAAACCCGAGTCATACATAGCATGTCTTATCCTACGTAGGCTATGTTTTCATAGATTACATCAAGATATGCTCGGCAGATGCAACCATTGTTATCATTCATGGTAAGAGATCATCACAGTGATAGAAGACTTCTTTTTTTTTTTTACAACAGGAGCTTGTAAAATTCACTCAAAAGGAAAGAAATCTGCACTAAATAATGTAATTTCAGTAAGTCACTGCAGGAGTGTGCTGTTGTGAGAGGCCCACCTCGCCTTTAACACGACACACTAGGTTCGGTCGTTAAGTATTCTGGTGACACACATGATAAGAAGGGCAAATCCAAGATACGAGTGTCTACATAATATCAATGTAGAGTATGAAGTACTGCGCAAATAACTTAATGATTGCTTAGACTTGTGCCAGGCCAACGGTTTTATGCCAATTTAAACCAATTAGAGTGTAATAAAGAATGGCAATGTATGTTGTAAATACTGTACAGCCAAATGTTAATGAGCTGGCTCTAATTTACGGTTTAGTGGAAGTGATTTAACATGTTGATTAGTATGACCTCACTATTGAACCCCTGATCATGTGCTCCACTAACCAGTCGATCGATCACCTCCTGTGCGACTATGTGGATTGATCTGAGCTGGAGGACTTAATGGAGAACGCCAGCTGGACTATTCTCAGCATGGCCACATCGGGTCTGCACAATCACAAAAGATGTGGCACGAACAGTAGTACTCTAAATCGTGTGTAATCTCGGTTTAACATGTGGATACATATGAACGATTAAAATGCTACAATTCACTAATGCAGTCACTGTTCACTCACCTGACACTCCATTCTCTACAGTCTGACTGTCCGGTGAGGGTGAACTCGGTTTTTCGGTCCAACATTCTCCAGCGAGACACAAGCTAAATATCCACACGGCCACACATTTGTTGAAGTCCATGACTGGTGTGTGCTGGAGAGAAGAAGACAAAAGCAGAGTCCCTGATTTCAGTGTTTCTGTCTCGGCTGATCGATTACACAACGCTCAGAATTGAAAAACAATGGAGCTACTTTGTCTCCTAGAACACATGCCACGTTAACGTGGAGAGGAGACTGCATTAATCGGTTTTAGAGCAAAGAAATACGGTTAGTTTTCACGAGTGTACCTCTTCTTCCTGAATGAATGAGTGTCCACTGTCGTTAGCTTGCTGATCACCAGGCTTTCGATAAGTCAAAACCCCCTATTAGTGTCCGTTTAGCGGTGTTTTGGGAGTTCTTGGCGGCATGTTTGCGAACACATATCCCTTCACGGAGAGGAATAACACGACTAGAGAACAGCAGCCTGGTCCGTGTGAGTCTGGAAGGTGTGGACGTCTGACGCTAGCTAGCTCAACATCTCGGCTAACTAGGAAATTAAGTGTAACATCCAACGAAGGGGAAGTAACGCTACAGAGCGCTCGCGCTTTCGTGGCTTTTTTCTCAGTTTAGGTCGGTGTCGGTATTTTCTACAGACGAACGTTGGCGTTTAACTCAGCTCGCGTCCTGGTTCGGACTGCGCGAGCCGCTACTGGCCTGGGTCGGATGTATAACAACAAGACACCCGCACGTCAGACAACGCACGTTAATAAAGAACAACTGTAACGTTAAGCTAGGCTACGTGATAACGTGAACACAAAGTTACCTGTCATGTATCAGAGCCAGCAGATCTGTAGCTTCAGCTCTGCGTTAACATCGCAGAAGATAACTGGTCACTCGGAGTTGAAGCTCGGCGAACTCCACGTCCCGTAAGAAAGGTCTCGGTCTCTCCCCCGACCGAGACTAGACCGAAAAACGCCGCAGAATGTGGTTGACGCGTATCTTGCTCTACACATCAGAGTCCCTCTGGTTATTACCGGGAACGCTCGCCCCCTACCGCCCGGAGTGTGTACTGATATCACGTCCAACTAATTTAAACAAATTGCTGACGTCTTCCATCTAGCGGATTGTTTAAGCCACTACACTGGGACACAATGTTCTTCAGATATTATTAATAATTCTGCTATCAATTATAAGTAAATGAATTGTGATGAAAAACTAACACATTAGTTATTGAATTCGATTTTTCTAATTGTAATATAGTTAAATTGATTTTAAGGCAATGTACTTTCTTCCAATGTTCCGAAAATTGGAACAAATGGAATTGATTTAGCATACATTTAAAATATTGTGATAAATATTGATGTCAGGAAACTATTCTTTTTAATAATGAAACTATGTTGACCAATCCTTGACATATGAATGTCTAACTTGATATGTATTTGTAGTCTCTGTATGTTGGAGGACATTTTTAATTAATTAACTGATTTTAATTTACACTAGCAAATGAAACAACCACATGCAAAAAAACTGAGTTTTCTGAGTTTGTTGTAAATTGATATGATTCAAGGTCTTGCAGCAGAAATGAAACTTCTTGCAAGTGTTTGACCAGTACTTGCATCATCAGGGTCGGCTTTGGGGGAGGACAGGTCCCTTGAAGGACAAGAAGCTTCAGGGGTATTGAATTATTGTTATGGGGTATAGTATACACTCATATCTAAACACCATCATTTAAAATGGATGGACATTTTGCTAAGTGGTGCATAAACTAACATAAAGCAAAAATAATGTGTCAAATACATTCACTAAGGTGCAGTAGTTGCTGTTAGAACTCTAAAAGAAACATTACGGTGATTTGCCTTTGGACATGGCCACTGGGCCACTGGGTTTTTATACAGCACCATGAACTTTCGGGTCAAAGTTAGGTAAGTGATGTGTGATCATAATACCTGCTGCAGATTAACTACAGGGCATTATGGTCACATGTACAGATAATTCACATTAGAGAAGTGCTGCATGATTTCAACTGCTGACTGTGTTTCAAAATGTAGACCAAGCATGCAGTTGTTGAAGGACTGTCACTTTACTTTGGCACACATACAGTAAGACCACATCTTGTTGTTGTGCATTGTACAAAAGTTAAAATTTCACATTACATAAAATGTTGTACTGTGTGTAGGTGAAGGTATCCGTGAATGAGACACTTAGGCAAAAAAAAAAAGCACTTCCAGCTCACTGAATTGACCATACAGTAGCACATGTGCTTGTCTGACATCTACACCCTTTAAGGACTTAAGAGCCGTCATCATGGAAATATGTGGAAAAGGCCTTCATCCCACTCTTCCCCCTGTGCCGTATCCAGGCTGTTAACATCAGGTGATTGTGTGGTGTATTCAGCACGTAGTCCTTGAGTTTCTAGTCAGAAGTCTTTATCTTCAGAGGTCGAAATGACCATGACCTCCCGGCTCTTAAAGTCCCACACTGCTGTGAGATGGAAGGCCATATTGGAGAAAACCACCAGATACTCAAAGAGGGCAAATAAAGTGTAACCTGTGAAAAGAAGAAACAGAGCTGTACATGATGGACATATTTGTGTCATTTTCCTTCAAGCACTGTTATCTCCTCTTACAGATTAGATCAAAATGATCAAACTGATTTAATAGCCTACTTACTCCCCGATTCGCAGTACATGTTGTGTTTCCAATAAAAGAATCCGGCGAAAGCACAGAAGGATATGTTAAGAAGTAAGGAGCGCACTTTCCAACAGTGAGACTTGGCATCCTGTAAGGGAGACGAAAATAAAAACAGAAAAGCACAAATGGACGGAAATGCTGCAAATGAGAGAGTTCAGTCTGTTGTGAGTGATTTGGCATTCCTTACCTCAGGACTTAAGGAATGCTTCTTAATAGTCTTCCATAAACGGCAGGTTATCAGCATGTAGATAAGGGAACTGACAAGGAAGAGCACAAAGCCTTCCTTATGTACAACTAAGGAGTGGAAATATACAAAAAGAGGGAGACATTTAGTCATTGTCATAATGAATTTCCCAATAAAATACATTTAGTCAATGCATCAGTGGCCCAAGGCTATATCGTACAATTAAAATATAAATGCATTTATTTATTACTAATTCAATAAATGCCAGGTGGGTTATTCATTTTGCTGAATAGATCAGTTTAAAATATACTGCTTTTCCTTTTGTAAATCAAAGGGAAAGCAGAGGTTTGAATAAAACCTCTCCAATAAAAACAATGGATTACTCACAGTATGTTTCACTTGACGACACATATGTGAGCAGCAAGAGGCCGAGGTTTTCACAAACAGAAAAGGCCAGGCTGAAGCGACTGAGTAAACTCTCCGGGAACCTCGAGGCAAAGCGCGTCTTGTAAAATTTGAAGTAGGTAAACGCCACCAGGAGCCTCGGAGCCGAGTGCAGTCCAATACAGAACCGCCATATGTGGCACTCAGGGCTCAGGCTTATTGAGGCACTGATGGATGGCAGGTAATTAGGGACCTGGAAACACACAGTGACGATTTAGTACAACATGAGCATCTTCAGAAAACCATGGCTGGTGCAGTTTGCAAAATAAGGAAATTACCCGGCAATGTGTACCAGTAGAGTCCTCGTAATGAAAAACAGAGGATATGAAGACGCAGGTTATTAGTCCAAGCAGTGGTAGGCACACAGTACACACAACACAGGCGCTGAATGATACCCTGATGACCAGGGGCCTCTCGTGCCCCAAGATACTGGAGCCTTGTAGCATCTTGGTCTGAAACAGTGGAAAATGCCTCATTTAAAAGCATCTCGCAAAGGCGAGGCAGATGTAATGCATGTGACATGATTAACTTTCTCCGCATACAATAGGCTACATATGAGGTATTTATGGAGATTAGTAAAAATGTGTGATATGCAATTTTAACTCAGTTGTTTGGGGACATTTCGATACACATGCATGCATTAACTAAACATCTAAACTCTGAAAAAAACGGAATCAACATATCTCCACTAGGTTTGCTGTTTACCAATAACTGCCACCACACACTGCACGCACTTGGCTTGTCAATAACGCTATTACAATAACATACATGATATCGCTGCTGGAGGATGGACCTGAATATTCCGGACACCAACAATAGCATGCAGTGCCTCAAAGGGAGCTGGGGATCATGCAGCTAATCTTACATTCCTGTGACACTTTTTGCATCCACTAAAATTCACTTGATCGCTGCCAAAAGACGATAATAGGCCCGCGGATGCAGCATCCTCCTCCCTGTGCGGCAGATAGCAGGAGGACAACACAGTCAGTGCATGAACACCACCAGCACCCGGAAGAGAAAGCGAGCGGAGGAGAGTGCTGAGGATGCTACGTTTGGTCGGCGTAGCCTATCAAAAAATAACGCACAGATCACAGAGCATAACGTTAAATGATGTATAAAAGCCGGTCTGTTATAATTAATAAGTAACTCATTTAAAACAAATATTGCTTTGTTGCTATTGGGAATGGGAGCTCTCCGCGGTGCTGCACGAGAGCAACCAAATGATCCATTTTTATTTTTGTATTATATATATTTTCATAATTATATTTGATCAAAGACGTACTAAGTGTAACTTGCTGCGTGGTCCGTGTGTATTGTATGTGGTCAACACGTGGTGCTGCCCCGCCTCTCCTCTCCTGTCTCCTCTTCTCTGGTGGTGCCAGTCGTCGCGGTCGATCTTCAGTGAATTAAAGTCTTTAGGTAAACAGCAGCCCAGATGCTTCTTGGGATCTTGGGATCGAGATAATTTGTTTCTTGTTCAAACTTTATGTCGCTTGCTTCTGTGTGTCAGTATTTTACCAAGTAAGTTTTCATTTATTTAGTTTATTTTAATTTACCCCGTGTGCTCTAAAATGATGCATTTTTAATTGTCCGCAGTTTATTTTGCAGTTTTATGTTAATTCCAGAGACAAAACGTCAAACGCTGTGCCAGCCAAGATGAGACGATGTTAAAAACATGTGCATACAATATTGTTTATCAACTCTGTTCCGCAGAGCTCTGAGAGAATGTTATTGTTTTAAAATTTCATGGATCATTAATTTCCTCTCAGATTTCCATTCCTCTTCCGAGCAAGCCCACAATCCGAAAACCAGTTGTTCAGGGATTTATTATCATAAGGATCCAAAGAAGGTCTAGGCTTTATTGAAACAGCGTTTCAGGGTTAACATCTGGCTGGCCCAAATCCATTGTTGACATAGAGACAAGCTCCTGTTAGAAAAATACTTGCGTTTCTATTTTAAAACTATTCATACATCTCATATCAGGGTTCCTGGTAACTCGTAACAATTAATGTAGAAGTAACATGAATCATTTCCTTATTAAAACGTTCATATCAACACATGCTTAAAAGTGTGACCAGAGAAAGTCACTGCTGGCAGATATACCTGAACTCTTTCTAGAGCTTTATGGCAATCTGACAATCCTCTTTGTCCCCTTCCATCTGTCATGCATTCACATATTCTCCACAGCATCCATATTGCTGCATTTACTCTGAAAGTCACTCGCCAGAAAATGGATTGATCAAAACTGATCACATCCGAATATCCTTTGCAGAAAATACTTTCCCTGACTAAAGAAATATGAACAAAAGTAATGTGGCACGATTAACTGAAACACAACATGTGCTTTTTGGCAATATGACTGTAAATCGTTTCTCTCCTTGTCTTAGCCTGTTGGTGTGCTCATGGGAAATACGCTCAGAAGCTCCTGAATGATTTATTCACCGACTATACGAGCGCGCTGAGGCCTGTGGAGGACACAAACACCATACTGAATGTGACCCTGCAGGTTACACTGTCACAAATTATCGACATGGTAAAACACCACGGTGCACACCAGATCTGTGCAGATACCCACTCAATAATGCCATGTTTATATTTGATCATATCCCTCCTCCCCCATTGTCAAGTATTTTCTATAATCTCTAATGTTTTACAGGATGAGCGAAACCAAATTTTGACTGCATATTTATGGATACGGCAAGTGTGGGTTGATGCACACCTCAAATGGAATAAAGATGATTACGATGGACTCGATACCATCCGCATACCTAGTAGTTATGTATGGAGACCTGATATAGTCCTATATAACAAGTAGGTTGGACTGGTATTGAGTTGATCATTCAGTGACTATCCTAGTGTGGCCTCTATCGGTCAGAATAAAAGGCACAAGCTGAACAGTCCTTGAAGCCATTATTCATAGGAGTGTCCAGGCCTCTGTCTGCTTTTTATACAGAAGAATGCTGAGAAAAAAAACTACTGAAAATTTACAATTTAAGTCACTTTTATGTCGAAGAGGAAGGATGTATTGCCCAAGTAGATTTTCGACCAGGGAGCGACAAATTAACTTACATATAACCTGATAACAGCTATATGTACAATAACATGCAGACACATGTAAACACAAACACTTAGCATTACTGAAGCGATGTAAAATGCAGACAAAACACTGAGGAATGAGTGCAACTCTCCCAAATGTGTTGACTCTCCCCTCAGTCGGTGCACTTGTGCCTTTGTATCCTGATCTCAAAGGTATCCAACATATCTAAATGTGCTCTTGGTATGAACATTTTCTTTGTTTTTCAGCGCTGATGACCACTTCACTGGCTCCATGGACACCAATGTGGTGATCCGCCATGATGGCCAGATAATGTGGGATTCCCCTGCGATCACAAAGAGCTCCTGCAAAGTGGACGTGTCTTTCTTCCCCTTCGATGCGCAGCAGTGCAGGTTCACATACGGCTCCTGGACCTACAACGGTAACCAGCTGGACATCCTGAACGCCACGGAGAGCGCTGACCTGGCTGACCTGGTGGACAATGTGGAGTGGGAGGTGCTGGGAATGCCGGCCAAGAAGAACATCATTCAGTATGGCTGCTGCGCTGACCCTTACCCTGATGTGACCTACACACTGAAACTGAATAGAAGAGCGTCCTTTTATGTCTACAACTTGCTCATACCGTGTGTGATGATCTCTTTCCTGGCACCACTGGGCTTCTACCTGCCCGCTGACTCTGGAGAGAAGGTGTCTTTGGGTGTCACCGTGATGCTGGCACTGACTGTCTTCCAGCTGTTGGTTGCAGAGATCATGCCACCCTCTGAGAATGTGCCACTTATAGGTAAGGGCCATAAAATGGGGTCAAATCAAAAGAATTGTGTGACGACTGTGAGTTGTAACTCGATGTTGATTTCCCTCTCTCCTTTGCATCCACAGGAAAGTATTACATTGCAACGATGACCATGATCACGGCCTCCACTGCCCTGACCATCTTCATCATGAACATACACCACTGTGGCCCCGATGTCAAGCCTGTTCCCAAGTGGGCCAAGAAAGTCATTCTGCAGTACATGGCCAGAATGTGTTTTGTCTATGAAGTCGGGGAGAACTGCTTGTCGCCGCAGCCGGAGAAACAGGAGCCTCCACCTGTGAAGAACACCAACTGCAGCATGAATGGTCAGGCAGGACCGGGCAGAGAGGACTGCGTCTTCAAAATGGAGAGAGGACAAGAGACAGTGGGCTCCTTGAGCGCCGAGGAGAGGGAAGACATGGATCAGATGGTGAGTCCGATAGGCTCCATTGGGAAGAACCCCACCAACAACTCCAGCACTTGGAAGAATGGCATTTTCATGAGCATGGACTGTGGAGAAGCGGGGAGTCAGAGGAGATGCAGGAAGGGAGGTGTGAGTGATGGAGAAAGAAGAGACAGAGAGGTTTCCTGCAACAGCCAAAGCAACGAGAGGCAGCTACTGCGTAACATTGAGTACATAGCCAACTGTTACAGAGATCAGAGGGCAACGCAGAAAAGGACTGGGGAGTGGAAGAAAGTAGCTAAAGTTTTAGACTGCTTCTTTATGTGGATATTTTTCATCATGGTGTTTTTCCTGAGCCTTCTCATCATGTGCAAAGCGATCTAATTAACTAATCTAATTAATTAATTGAGATTGAATTAACATTCAGATTGCACTTTTTCCTATGGTCTTAGTAATGGTCTATTTTGGAGGCTGCCAACACCCACCTGACTGCAGTCCTAATTATTAGAATTAGATGTTTAATACAAGTTTTGTTCATTGGTTTTGTTGTTGATAACTTGCATTCCCCAACTTTCGCCCCAATACTGTGCGAAAGTTCAGCAAAGAAATAGCAAGTCAGTTAGTAAATCAACACACTTTTCCACAATTGTGTGCTTTTTTAAAATTTGAAATAGATAGAATATGGATTAGTTTCTGTACATGTAGTTCATTGTGTCAGAAACAATAAGTCAAGGGATTCAAAGATGCAACCCAAAGCAGTGACACATAAATATGCTATCCATTGCTGCTTCACACATCTCAAAGATAATTATTTATTTTTTAATCTGTTATGGATATTGTATCTGAGAAGTAACACACAACAGTTCTGAAACCATTTCAAATCACACATTAGCTTGAGGTAATAATTGTTGCAATTTGCAAATGTAATGTACGTATATTAGTGATCGACTTTACGAAGGGGTGGAAAAGAAAAAGTACTTTATTAATCCCTCGTTGGGGAAAATGTAATTTTACTCTCATGACATTAATCAGTGAAAGAGAGAGAATCATTCAACATTACAGAAGAGTCAATATGCGATACAACTCTTCTCTTTATGCGTACTATCCCGAGTCTTTAAGTTAAAGAACAGGCCATGACTCATTAATCTAAACCCAAAGGAAAGTAAAAAGCTTAACTGATTTGAATCAGTGTCGGTTTGGAGATGCAAGGACAACTTAGTCAGACCTCAAGAACTGTTGAGAGGTCTGGTTGACCTTTCATCAAGAGATCATCCTACAGCCTCTTTACATGAAAGGAAAGGATTTCAGGTTTTATTCAGTACGTCACTTTAGGATTTTGTCATTCAATGAGAAAAGTAAAATCAAGCTAAAAAAGTTACCTCAAACAACACCTCAAAAAACCAAACAATTTTTTCGGGAATTTTGAGTATGTATGCAAGTTTTAGTGTAATGTGTGTTGGGTAGGCTAAAACTACCGTAAGCACAATATTATATGCACAACAAATATTGTGTTGTACTGTAGTGACACTGTATATGTCATCTTATATGAGTTGACTTTAGTCACAGTCTGTTTGAAATGTGTACGCTACATGAAACTTGAACATTATCCCTGTGACTCGGTGAAAACAAATGAATACACTAAACTTATCATAACACTCCTTATTATAGGAACCGTTTGTAAGACCAACATAAATTGTGATAATAGTGACATTCATGCTATTCTAGCATATAGACGACACAAGAGGTTGGTAGAGAGCTCGTTACTGGGCTCTAGCACACGGGGGCCAGTAGACCCTCATTATGTTGTCTTTACACTTTATGATGACACTTTGATATGTTGAGCTTTAAAATTCAACTTGCAAATACATACAGATTTATCCATAAACCACATGGCATTTGGTAACAGAAGACAATGACATAATACAATCTGAATTTGACAGACAAGAGTATGCAGAAAGATTTGCAACTGAAATAAAAATGGTTTCAATTGAAACAGGTGTAACCTGTGTTATGTGTCTTTATGTTCAAAGTAGCAAAGTATGAAGAGAAAAGAGAAGGTATCAGGTCGGAGTCACTTTTCTTTGCAGTATTTGGATGATTTTATCACGTAATGATCTTGATTGCATTCCATAAATGACTGGATTTAAATTAGCAGGGACCACATGAAATAAGATGTAGGCAATTTTCCTTAAATCTGGGTAATTTGGAAACCGATGCAGTATGATTGTTAAGAACCCCGACCAGAGCATAATAAGATAAAGGACAAGGTGGCTGGCACAGGTTTGAAGTGCCCTGTTATTCAACTCTTTGTTTTTCTTGATCCAGCAGATGACAGCTATTCTGAAATAGGTCACAGCTATGCCTCCCATTGAGCAACCGAACAGCAAAACAGTGAAAAAGAGTCCATAGATGTTGTTGATGGACACGTCCTCGCAGGACAGCTTGAACAGCGACGCATTGTCACAATAAGCATTTTGTATAACCGACCTACAACGGGACAGCCTCACCGTGAGACCGATCAAAACAGACACCAGCAGTAATGGCACCGCCCATGCAGTTGCTGACAGCACAACCATAGCTTTGGTAGTCATAATGGAGCTGTACCTCAAGGGGTGGCATATCGCCACGTATCTGTCGATTGCCATAATGATGAGAATCATATGTGAGGCGGATCCGAACGTGTGGCTGTGAAAGGCTTGAACCACACACTGGTTGTAGGTGATTAACCTTTCTGTTGAAATGATGTGAGCCATCAGCCGAGGCAGTAGCACTGTGTTCCCTATGAGATCATTGATGGAAAGGTTACAAAAGAGAATGTACATGGGCTGGTGCAAACTCTTCTCAGTGATGATGAGCACAAGGACTCCGATGTTGGAGCAAAGCAGGGTAAAGTAGACAAACAGCAGTAAGAAAAACAGAGGGTAGATGAACTTTGGGGATATGTCGAAGCCTTGGATCTTGAGGATATCACTTGTCATGTTGCTTTCCATTCCGTTTAAACTGATGAAAGACCGAAAAGAGAAAAAACATGTCAGAAGCTTTCGTAGTGATGGGTGCAACAACAAATGAATCAGCAAACATTTTGAGTGGCATATATTAGGCATCATTCTGTTGTTAATTAATTGCACATTTCATTCTTTATCTCAAAAAGACAAAGTGAAAAAAAGAAGTAAAATATGAATAATAAGTGAAGTAGTTACAACAACGAATAAGAATACAAGAAAAGCATCAAATACTTTGAGTTTAAAGGAAATAGTTACTTCTTCGACAAATAGATTCAGTCTCCTCCTGCAGAAATAATGAGCACAAATGTGTTCTGATAGGAACATTTACATTATGAACACAAAATTAAACATACATTTCTCACTTTCTGTACATTGAAGTGACATTAAATGTTACACCACAATAATGCTGAGCTTTATCCTGCACATTAATGCTCAACGAAACCTACAAAGCTCCTGCCTGTGGAGGTGGAAATCCCAACTCAGCTGCCAGATCTTGATCTCTTTTATGTCCAGCGTGATCAACATGTGACGTCAAACCACTGTCCTCACCACGAGAGCGCCAGCGCCTCGTAACCTGCTCAAACTAAGATAGACATCTAATATTGTCATACAGATGTTAACAACTTGTTGTATTTAGAATCAAATATACCCTTGTCTTGATTGTAAAGTGTTGTGTATTTACAGGGACTGTTGCAAAAACCAATCAGCTCATAAACATCAGAGTTAAAACCAGAAGATGTTGACAAAAAGAAATGCCACTAAAGAAGCTTGGGAGTTTTTATTTTTCTCCATAGGCTTGTTTGATGCTTCCGAAATATGCTGTCAGAAACCATGGTTTTGAAAACTTAAATCAGTTCCTGTTTCCGCCGAAGAGAGGGACGTTTATCCCGTGCTTGCCGCTGTATTTATACCCTACACCTTAAAGGGATACTTCGGGTCTTTTAAAGTGGGGTTGTATGAGGTACTTCTCCATAGTCACTGTATTACCTACAGTGTAGAGAAGCAGACATGAGCACCGGCACAGCAGCAGAGCAATGTACTGCTGTGGACGGGGACATCAGCAAAACGTTTTTGAGCCACCTAAAACAAAGGCCGACCTAAAAGAAATGTATCCTAGTTTAAGAGTACGCCATATTTTGAATATTTGCACTGGTTTACCCTGCCGTGAAACAGCTAAACAGTCTATGTTTGGGACGGGGAACTAATGCCGGCAGTCATTTGTCGTGGGGCCTTTCTTTGAGGTGGCTCAAATATATTTTGCTGACGTACCCGTTCACAGCTTGCTCTGCTCACGTGAGGTAACTCCTGACTGCTTCTCCGACACAGGGGCGTACAATAGTCATCGATACACGGACTAGGGATGAGTACCTCATACAACCCCCCACTTCAAAAAATCAGCACTATGTGCTTCATTTAGCTGCGGGTGTGACTACAAACAGAGTTCACTCCTCCACAGAGTGGGAGGGTGTCGGGCAATTGGGCAAAAGTCTTGGCCAAGTGAAGTTTACAAAAGAGCCAGAGGTCAGAGTTCATCACAGGGGCATCACATCCATTTTTTGATAAAAGTGAACCTCTCTTCCTGTTTGTTTTTTTCAATACCTGTCATCAGTCAAACTCAACAAGTATTTTAAATTATTTATATTAATTGATGACTCAAATAAAAAAAAAATGCTTTGCAATTACATGTCAGCAAAACAGGGTTGAAAAGTCTTTCTCTACCTGTACGCCGTGCAATGACAATACAGTTGAATCTAAATCTGTGTACATCACAGTTGACATATTAATTGAGCAACTGATTGAAAGCTTTCTAATTTGTCTAATTCTAATTCCTTCTAACTCTGTTACAAACAGAGGATTCAGTAATGGCAGCAGAGAAAAATGTCTGTGGATCAATATGTGCATGGGTTAATATGTAAAAGCAAATCCACGGAACAAGTTAGGGTTAAAGTTTGCCTAGCCTGAATGTGTTTGGGTCAGAATGAAACCCACAAAAGAGAATGTGCAAACTCTACAAAGACAGGCCACAGATAGCAGATTTACACCGTGCAGTCTGCTGTAAGGCGACAAAACTAATCACTGAACCGAATCAAAAGCCTGATTATTATCCAAATTCAATTGTTTTACAGGAGAAAGACCACAAACATAATTAGAGGGTCAAATCAATTATCAATGTAACTCAAGGGTCCATCGTGTCCATTTCTCTTGGGTGAGACGATTAGTCCTTTTCATTGTGTCCTAATGTCCAAACAGCTTGTTTTTGTGCACAAACAAGGTCCTTGATCCCAAAGGCCTGATGTGACCACTTCAGTGTGCTGTTTCAATGAGTATATTTCTTCTGGGACGTATAAACAAATAAGAAAAGGCTGTATAACATGTGATGCATTTTTAATGCATTGAGCCATTTGTCAAATCCATTCAAACTGTGGATTTGTACATCAAACATTTCAGTTAAATAGTGAGAAAACAAATCAAAGATTATGTTGTGATACTTTAACCTCAACTGTGAACTTTAATAATCTGCTCGAATATTCTTTCCATACGAACACGCTTAAAGTAGAGATTACATTTAAAGAATCAAATGTTCACAGTTTGTATGTCGCATGCAGCTTCACATGTTACAGCCTCCCTTGGGTGTTATTAAACAACATCCTTCATCAGCAAACAACAAGGAATTACTAATTGTCCTGGGATTAATTACAATATGAGACAGTTAATAATACCTCTTTCAACTGTATCTCAATGGGGCTCATTAATAAATGTGTTTTGACAAAGTAATGAGGCCTCTAGCTGATGCAACTCTGCCAATGTGTAGTGTATCATATAGCTACATAACATTGCTGAAGATGGTTAAGTTTGAACAGATCATGTTTAGTATTTTTTGTTGTTGTGTAATATCAATACAACATTTTCAAAGTCATGGAAACTAAAGAAGAGAAGACTTCCGAGTAAGTTGTGAGAAAGATTGCCAGATGCCAGGCCTTCCCAGCAGTACTGTGGGACAAAAATGTGAGTTTGATACTAAACTCAAACTCTGAAACAGACTCAAAGTGACTGTGATTGTGAAAACATAAAGAGGCGTGTAGAGACCATGATACATTGAGCAAATGTAATAATTGCCGTAAGAAAAGAAAAAAGAATATTTATACCTATGTGATTGAAAAGACTAAGGTACGATGTCAAATAAAAGACAATTATTATAGTCACGGTTGTATTTCTTGTTCATCCTTATTGTCCTAGTAGAGGAAATTTGTTCTGCAGGGAAATTTGTTCTGCACGGTTCACAAAATCAGAATACAAAAAGACAACATTAACACAATAAAACACTATGAGCCACAACAATCCATGACGTTATTTCTTTCTGCTGTAGTACCATAACTCCAAGTCATTTGAGGACACACATATTTATATATAATTTGGGCATAAAACAAATATATTAGAAAAGCAATCTCATTACTCATTATTTCTGGGGAACAAACTAAGAGGATTTAATAAAAATTCTGTGTTTCAATAGTTTGTTTTTCTTTATAAAGGTTTTCATTTTTGTGCCAGTGTGTTTTTTGCCACCATCTACAGGCCGAGAGGGATATATATACGTAGGCCTACAGGCCACCTCTTTAGGCACATCTCTGGTCAATATTTCTACAGAAGTACTATAGTCATTATTGGAAAGCCAATGACAATCCCAGAGGCACAAGTGACGCAAACAAGTTATGGCTCTGGAAACATTAAATAAAGTAGGATGGGCAGGGCAGTTCTCAACAGTTCATTCTGACTGCTTTAGATGCAATTTCTAACAATGACATCTCCTCCATTTATTTCTTATTAATCTACAGTAAGCGGAGAAAAAAAATGGAGAACAAATCTTTTTGGTTCAGCTCTGAGTTAACCCTCAACACATTTGTTATTCCACCTGGAGGAAAGTATCCCATATTTTTATTTGGTATTGCGATTTATTTCTTCAGCATTTTTTGCAACCTGACCTTGTTGAGTTTGATCATTCTGAAGAGGAACCTTCACAAGCCCATGTATTTCATCCTGCTTAGTCTTCCCCTCAATGACCTGATAGGCATAACTGCAATGTTACCAAAAGTGCTTTCAGACATCGTTACAGAGACAAACAAGGTTTACTATCCTCTCTGTGTTTTACAAGCGTTCCTGCTCCACATGTATGGTGGGGCAGTTTTGTTTATTCTTGCAGCAATGTCTTTTGATCGTTATGCTGCCATCTGCATGCCGTTGCGCTACAGCTCTGTCATGACCCCCAGAGTTGTCCTTTGTATTATCTCTCTAGTTTGGGGTCTTGACTTTGTCTTGATCGTATCATTGTTCTCTTTACAGACAAGGCTTCCCAGGTGTAAGTCTGTGATCATGAATGTGTTCTGCGACAACCCATCTCTTCTGAAGCTCACGTGCGGGAACACGACGGTCAATAATATCATAGGATTATTTAACACGGCTGTCATGCAAGCTGTAAGCGTGTCTATTCAGGCATTTTCCTACGTGAAGATTCTGATCGCATGTGTGGTTACAAGGAGGTCTGAAGTAAAAACAAAAGCTGTCAACACGTGTGTCGCACAGTTGCTCATATTAATCATATTTGAGATCGTGGGAACGTTCACAATTTTATCTCACAGGTTCAAAAATGTCTCGGCGGACTTGCAAAAGATTATGGGCATGCTGATATTTCTTGTACCTCCGCTTCTGAATCCAATTGTGTACGGGCTGTACACAAGTGAAATACGAAACACTCTTCTGACAGTCTTAAAAAACAGAGCGTCAGTCAACATTTTTACAAAAGTGGGTTAACAGAGCTGACATTTTGTCTTATTGAGCAGCAAGGAAATTCATAACACTGCTAACCTCGGTAGTCTCTCTGATAATGTAAACAATATCAACTATGCATGAAAGAGTACAAGTGCATGAACTTGAACACAACCTGAAGTCACTTTCGTCACTGAAATCAAGCTTTACTCTGGATATTTTTGATGATATATTTTTTTTCTTCAACACAGTGATCGGTCAATGATACAGAGTCAGGCTTATTAAAGAGTGTTGGGATAGGAGCACATTGGCATTGCATGTGATAATGCTAAGACTATGTGCATCTTTCTGCAATTATACAAATATCCTACTTGACTTTTTCTTGTTGTTACAAGTTTGAAAAAAAAGATTTTATTGCGATATTATCTTTTATGTCTCTATTGGGGTGTACAGCACTTTGTGTTGTTTAAGTACAATGGAGATATTAGTATCATACTGCACATAGTTTAACATTCACTACATTTTAATTTAAAGCCTTTTGTGAAACTGTCTCAGGCATTTAGTCTGTTCTTTACTTGTTCTTATTTGATTGTATGTCTAAATATCGTTTGCTCTAAAGATGTGTCCACATGTTTTCTTATCATGCACTCCATATGTCTGCAAATTATTTTACATCCAATAATCACACTGTAATTATTGCAGAGTCCAAAATATATACAAAATGTACAGATGTTTGATGTGTGGTCCATTAATAAAATCAAATCATTCTAAAACATATTTCATGTTTTTCCATAATTGATTGAAACCTTTCAACAAAGCTTTGGGCTTTCATATGAAATATTTTACATTCATCCTGAACCAATATTGACTTTCAAATCCAGTATAACTTAATCTTTAAGCCAAAAGAGTCTTTATACAGAATTATGTCAAATATTCTTTACATATCCTTTTATCCATTTGAGGATTACATGCTTTGTGAATGGTTAAGGTTCTAATATTCATGTTAAGATATGTTTATGAGCCTTACCATACTGTATGTTTAAGAGCATTCCTCAGCGTCAATTTCATGGAAATAGACGATGAGGAATACGATGACAGGAGCTCATGTTTTTCATTTATTGAAAACAAATAATTTAAAAAACAGCACAATCAACAACACAACAACTATTTAACTTTCATGATATCCTACTTCATAGTGAGATGAAAACCAAATACATATAGTCAACTATAATTTTATAAACAAAGAATCTGAGGGAGGAGAAAAAAAAATGAAAAGAATGCAGATCCTTACTATACAATATTTTCTTTATTTGCAATCCTTCTCTAATTCCATTGTCATGACTTGCCCTGCACCCTGATATGCTTGTAATTCCTCTCGCTAACATGTCAGCCGGGGCTCTCATTTGCTAGAAGACTGTGAGGTGAAGGCTCCTGAAGTAATAGATGAAATGCAGAATACCACAGACTTGCGGTATGCCACGACTTTCTACAATCAGGTGACAAACAGGTTACATGCAGCACAGCTTCTGTATCCTTATCACTGGTGTTGGTATTAATGATGAGAAGTATGGCGTGGTTAGGGGGAAAGACAACTAGGGCATCCACAAGAGCTCTCTGCAGTGAGGTGAATGCTGTATGGCACTACTATATTCACATACTTTCCTAGATGCTGCAGGCCAATCTTGGATGCAGCCATGTAACAATATTACTTCCCAAACCTTTAGTATGTAGCCAGGCCCAGGAAGCTTTACAGTTGTTACCCAGACTAGGCAGTGAACAGACCTCTTCTCAACCAGACAGTCATCAAGGTTTTCCCTGCGAGAAAAACTTCTACATAAATAAATAAATAAATAGAAAGCAGGACACATTGTTCAACAGCTACAAGTATTTACAGCTTCTCTGTTCAAGACATTTTCATTTGGTGGTACACAAACAGCATACTGGTTACAGTCTCAAGTTTCACTATGGAAGAAAGAATGATTGTCTTCCGTGTTACTTTCTAGCAAGGAACATGTGTCCAGCAGCCCTGAGCAGTGTGACCCCGACATTTTTTAACAGGAGCACAACAGTCTTCTAACTCCACCAGACATACTTGTTTGTCCCCTTTTTACCTGCTCCGCCATCAGCATCTTTCACACCTAATGCAATGCCTCACAGGAAGAAGATGCAGAGGTATTACCTGAGTTCTCTGATAATTTACTAAGAGAACAGTAGTGTAGTCTGTAACCATTGCAAAAAACAAACAAACAAAGCAAACAATGAACTCTGCTGTTAGCCCGGAGCTTAGTCTGTCCTTAGACTCATGCATACAGAGAACGTCAGTTTCACACCAAACATGCAAGCGTACATACTGAAGATTAGACTGAAACATAGTATGTCAGTTACCTATCCTGCAATGTAGATTGAAATGTAAACATTTCCTGATATCCCCATCCTCTCTGATCATTTTTGCCATGCATTATTTATTCATTTTACCCAAATCACAGTCTGGTGATGTGTAGAGTTACATAAGTCCTGAAATCCAGAGATACACAGATTTAAGTGTTTCCTCCATTCTTCCATACAGTGAAGTTGGTGCTGTCCTTATTTAGGCTCCTGCTGATCTTGAATGCCACGTTGTGGAAGTCTGCATATTTGCGGTCAAAGCTCAAAACACTATGTTTTGTTATATCAAGTTCCAATCAAGTTTCTTTGAAAAAAGAAAAACACTTTTTAGAATGGTCATATGTTTATTCATTTTGACATATGACAAACTTAAAAAAGAGCTGATGTACAATACATTATGACTAAATAGCCTAAAGATTTACTTTATTCATTATGTTTCAAAATCAACAAATATAAATTCCAAATATATATAACATGTATGCATATCTTACATAAGGCAGGGGACAGCTGATTAAAAAAGTGATAAGATTAATTATGTTGCAGAGACAACGATGTTGTTTAAACTTTTCGTTCTGTCATGATGTCAGTTTGTTTTCAATAATTGCATCACCTGACGTATTCTGTTCTAACCCCATGAGTCATCTTTGTTTTTGAAGTAGTGGCAATAAATAACAGAGTCTTTTAGATTGAGCCTTATAGCGCAGTGCAGCTGAGGATAATGGAATGTACTGCAACAAGTATACAACCAGCAGCACATTTGAATCAATGCATAGCCCTGATTTCAAAATAGCTTGTTAAGAAAAACATTTCTTTCAGGTGAGAGTACGTTTTTTTTTCAATTTTGAAGGCAACAGCATCATAAAGACGGTATAACTATGTTTAAAAATGCATCTTATATGGACTTACTCACACTGGTACCATTGGACATAAGTGCTACTCATATTTATCCAGTGTTTTTATTGGGCACACTCACCTATCTTATTATCGTCTTTTGCAACTTGTGTGTACTGTCAACTATTGCTGTAAGTAAAAATCTACACAAGCCCATGTTTATGCTCCTGTTGAACTTGCCCATTAGTGACATGGTGGGAACCACAGCTTTTTTTCCTCATCTTCTTTACAGCATTGTGACACAGAACAGAGTGATTTCCCAGTCTGCATGCATCACTCAGGCTTTTCTGATTCATTTTTATGGCACAGGAAACTTGCTGATCTTGAGTGCCATGGCATACGACAGGTACATCGCTATATGTTGTCCTTTGAGGTATAATGCTATCATGAGTCCAAAAAAAGTAATCATAATTATTTTTTTAATATGGTTTATAAATTTCTCAATGATAGTCACTTTGATTTTGTTGCTTACACGGTTAAAAATTTGCAGGACGAATATAGTGGATTTGTACTGTAACAATCCATCATTGACTAAACTGATCTGTGAGGACACCAGAATAAACAACTACTATGGGTTGTTTACTATCGTCTTACTCCAGGGCGGACCAATGTCAATAATAGCATACACATATGCACAGATTTTGCGTACATGTGTCATGACTAATCACCCTGATGCCCGGAAAAAAGCCTTTCAGACATGTGGTACACATTTAGTTGTTTTCTTAATCTTACAAATTAATACTACCTTTACACTCATTACTCATCGCATTCAGAGTGCATCGCCGTACATTAGAAGGGTTCTTGGTATATCAGTCTTATTGTTTCCCCCTTTCTTGGACCCGATTATTTATGGACTGAAAACAACGGAACTGAAGCGGAGCCTAGTGATGTTCCTAAAAAGAAATATTTGTTCATCCAAGTTGTAACCAGTTTTCTATTGTAATTAGACACGATTAGAGGAGTCATGCACAATGTACACTTGCGTTATATATTATGTCGCCTAAACAAACGATGATTTCAGAATCCCCTTTAAATGAAGGCTCCACTAGCAACAACATGCCGTGTATTACAGCACTACGGAGAAGTTACACATCTCCGTGTCTGTTGATTATTTGTCTTATGAATATGTTGTGCGTTTCTCTATTTATTGTCCATGTGAATGTTCGTATGTGTTTATCAGCACTTCACAGGTTACAGATTAACAGCCTGGATCATTTCTCATCCGAAGGTTGAAACTGTAGACTGTAAACTGTTTTAATGAAGGGTAAGGAAAATGACATCAGCTGAGCACAATCGAGTGAATCACAGATCATTTTAAAACTGCTGACAGATGTACATTATGTAATATGTTTCACTGAAAGTTACAGAGTTACAAAAACTAAAAGCAAACGTATCTCACTGCAGGTACGAATGCACTTGCACTGACCAAATACATGCAGGGAAAATGTATTGAAATGCTAAAATAAATATTCTGCTCCTTTTCAAATAATTCAGAAGCAAGTGTGTAAACTGTGTGCATGTCTCAACACTGAGTACATTGTATGTATTATGTGGACTGTAAGGTGGACTACTGATGAGGAAATTAAAACAATATGATTCTGATTGTGGTCATGTTTTTCCTTGACATTGCAATAAAAGTATGTATTAACAAATTGCATTGTGTTGACAAAATTAAATTAAATTCCACAACTGTTTGCACAAACAAATACAATTAATCACCATCAATTGTCAAGAAACAAACACTGTTTAACTCCTTTACTTACTCTTTATTGAAATTATCCTTTAATTGTTTTCTGCAGTGAATCTCCTCATAATCTCCAAATGATAGTAAGTGATGATAGTGAGTAATTTCCTCAAATAAAAAGGAATATAGAAAATCAGCAGTGTTTCTCAAAGGAATTAAATGTGTTTTTCCTCAACAAGGAGGAAATAAAAGGGCCACAATCGCAAGTTGAGAGTTTCATTCTGGAACGCATTTCTCATTTGACATAAAATCATTATTGTGCTGTAGTAATGTCAATGTATGGAATAAGATGTGCAAACAATTATAGATTGTAAATTTGCTGGATCTCTGTAGTGCTGTGACACACTGGGCAGGAAGACATATAGGCGGATCAGGATGTTGTTCATCTGATGTATGTTAAAAGGATATATATGTATTTTATTTCATATATCTATAAAGTGCAAAGACTCACAAGAGACAGTTAAAAAAAATAAAAAATAAAAAAGACTAGTTAGACTTTAATTACTTAGAAAGGGACATGCTCTAAAAACACTGCATCCTCCACTTCCCATCATGCAATAGAACAGTGTCTTTCGTTAGATCTCTCTGCCTCCGATATCCCCTCTTCCTTTAAACCCCACCTCCCGTTTGTAGTGCAGGCTTAATGTTAAAAAGCCCAAGCAGAGATAACCCTGGTTACGTCATTGGGGGCAGGGGTCATCTGCGTTCATCACACTCTACACAACTGTGTCTTCTCTGATGATACATTTATCTTGTGTAATTGAGTTAAACCCTGCAGTGAGATTGTGTTTAACACCACATACCAACTGATTGTTACAAGAACAACGACACTGCTTCAAAGCTAACAGCCTACATTACTTTGACATGGCAGGGAACAAGTATATCTCTTTTACAGGTATTCACAGTTCAGTGATTATTTTTGTTAAAAAGTAAAAGGTTGCGATCCAAGTGAGACACCAACTGTTATTCATGTGTTCATATATTCATTGATGTTTATAATTCAGGATGCAATAAGGGTCTTAAAATAACGTTATATCATGACATCACATCGCTGAACAAGGACACTACAGATTATGTGAACCAACGATGGGAAAAAGAGCTGAACACTGAAATAACTGAAAACATGTGCCTGAATGCCTGGGAAACACAGTCGTCCTCCACATCCTCCCAGACCTGGAGATACTGTTGGAAAAACTTGATTCGCTATTTATATCACTCCCAAGCGGAAGTCCAAAGAAACTCAGCTATGCTGCTGGAGGGAATGTGGCAAAAGTACGGTTGATCATTCCCAACAGTAATCTAAGTAAAGATGATAGTACCTCCTAAAGATCATGCAGAAAGCAAGTGCTACAAAATACTGGCTTTAGAAAAACTGTCTCATAGCTCGTGTCTTTGTCATACATGTGCTGGGACATACACATAACATACTCCATACGACTCCAAAAAGAATAGGATAAATTCCTCCAATGAGGCAGATTCTTCATAATGTATCATGTGCAATATTTTATTTCAAATTATAAATCCATATATTTAAATCTATACTGATATTCTCACAACCTCATATTTGTTTGCTTTTTGTTCCTTATTTGTCTTTTGCTCACTGTTCTTATAATGTGAAAGATTGTAATAAATAAAAAAAGTCATTCCATCTGAATGCTGTAAGTTTGAAACTTGTGTGTCTTGTGTTTTTCACTGTCAGAGAAAGCATTGTCTTGTCTTATTATGTGCAGCCATTTCTTACAATGTAGAAATAAAGAGTAGTTTAGAAATGTCACTTTATATTTTAAAACCCGGTCCCCCCCATAAAGGGCCACGCTGGGGGGAAACCAAGCTCAGCTTTGTTGTTTACCAGAACTGTACGGATGGTTTCTCTACCATCCTATGGGAAACTAGGGGATCAAAAACAAGATCTATATAAGAAATCAATAAACACAAATTCTTCAAGTCACTTAAATTAGTTTTGTTAATATTAAAAAGTATTTTTTTTAATAAATGTCTCTGTGTCAACCCAATCATTTTGACTTCCTTTATATTAATGTGTGGGTGATAGTAGGGTAACTAATAAATATGATATTCTTCCAAAGCCCCTTGTGAGCCAGTGCTTAAGTCATTGCCATAACACTAAAGATACACTTCATGGTAAACCAGAAGACTCCAGAGAGCTGCCTTGTGTTCAGAAGGAAGCACTCATATAAAGCTGCTTCTACCTCTGAACATCTTACCAGTTGGTCATTGTTGCCAGTACTAGGTAGGGATGATCCACAACATGTTTATGTAGTTTTCTGTATATCCTCTCTGTGTATTTTGTTCCTGGATTTTTATGTGCAAAGCAGTGAAACCCTAAAACTATAAATTGTTATTTATATACAGTAGCATATATAACATATGATGAATGTGGACTGAAAGTGAAGTGGCGTGGACGTATTCAGGATTGAATTTGGTAAATTCTGTCCTTAGCAGAGAATTTACAACTCATACGACTGGAATTCTCACACTTTTTACAACATTATCTCTGTACACATTTCTTGTCTTATTAAGTCTCTCATAATCTTGCTAAATGTATATTGTGTATGAATAGCTAGGCTACCTAATGAGGAAATATTTAACATCTTTTCAATTTTCTAGGAAGGAAGAGCATCAAGATGGAAAACCTGTACAACACATCATCTGTTGTGGTGCTAAATCGCTTTAACATCTCCTCTGAAAATGTCTTTCCTGCATTTCTTTTTGCAACTCTGAGCTACATGATCATACTTTTCTGCAACCTTATTCTTCTCCTCACTATTGTACTGAGCAAATCTCTGCATAAGCCAATGTACCTAATTCTGCTGAGCCTTCCCATCAACGACCTTATAGGCTCCTCAGCATTCTTCCTACATATGATCAATGAAATACTGACAAACAGAAAGACAATGCAATACTCAGTTTGTGTTGCCCAAGCATTCTTTATCCACATCTATGCAACAGGTACAGTGATCATTCTGAGTGCTATGGCATATGATCGATACATTGCCATATGTTGCCCTTTGAAATATAACACTGTTATGACGTATGCTCACATTATGAGAATAATCACAGTTGTGTGGATGAGTTGTTTAGTTCTAGTAGTTGTGCTCTTTTTTCTGCTTTTGCGTTTACCCCGCTGTCGATCTGAATTGACACACCCTTACTGTGATAATCCATCTTTGCTGACTCTGGTCTGTGCCAACACAACCATCAATAACATTTATGGGCTTCTTATGGTCGCTATTTCACAAGTGTTATGTAACGGGATGATTTTGTACACGTATCTCCAGATCCTTGTCGCATGCTTCAGATCCAAAAGATCCGACACAAAAGCCAAAGCTCTGCAGACGTGTGCGACACATCTGGCAGTTTTTCTCCTGTTGGAGTGTCTGGGTCTTTTCACCATCATTTCATACAGAATAAAGAACATATCACCACATTTAAGGAGGTTCATGGGGGTATCAGCTTTAATTATCCCGCCGACACTGAATCCAATCATCTATGGACTGAAAACAAAAGAAATTAAAGAAAAAGTAGTGCACTTTTTTTGGAATAAAATCCTTCCATCTTGAGCATGCAGAAAGCCAAAACTTATTTCAGTTCTGACACCGACTCTGTTTTATTTGTCTTGCTACGTTATAAATAAATTTATTGCTACTAAATTGAATCTTCCCACCAAAAACCCTGTCAATTTGGCTTCATTTTCATGTAAAGTTCAAGTTTGTGAAGAATTGTAATGCAAATGAAAACTACAGTACAGTTGTGTTTCACAGTAATTCACTTTTGACTGATGATTGTACAAAGTAATGCTAAATAATTACTGCCACATTATTAGTGCATAACTCATCATTGCATTATTATTATTATACTATGCATGAAAAGCAATTTCAAGTGACCTCTATGACCTTGTTATTTTTTGTCCTCCAGCAGTATACAAACACTTTTATAAATAATTCACCAGTGTTTGTCAGTAATGTAATATATATATATATATTATATAAAACAGTCAAAATACATACCAATAGCAGCTAACAGCTGATATACAGTTATGATTTAATTGCATTCTTTTGCAAATGCCAAATAGTTGAACTTAATCTAATATGTTAAAAGGTAAAGCCATGATTCTAGCGTCTCATCAAAGTTTGCTGTGACCATGTGGTGATATTTTGTTACTACACGTTGTGTTTTCTCCTCTCAAAAGGTTGCCTAACCAAAGTTTGTGAGACACTGAGGCATATGAAATAAACAAGACCACCTGAATTTTGAGTTTCATGAGACTTGTTTGATTTGAGTAGATGTGTGCAGGTGAAACCTATTGGATTAGGAATTTAAAAATGTGATTCAAATACAGTACATGACCTAAGTAGAAGAAGAGTGCTGTTTGTATAACAGAAAAAGAAAAATAGAGACCATCTTGGACAGTTGGGACACTATTACCGTGAAAAGAAATCTGTTGACAAATATAAACACCTGCATGGCAAAAGTACTCAAAACTGCTTCTGTGTTCCAGGACCACGTTATGCCATGATGACTCACACACAGACTTACATTGTGCTAGTTAAGAATTCAAACTGAAGTCCCAGAGTTATCCGTTTGTGATTAAACATAGAGGAATAGAGGAATGTCATATCCTTCCATTCAAGCCTTGCCAAAGTTGCACTGAACACATAACTATAGTATTGTGTGCATTCACAATACAAAAACAGCAGAGGGCGCCATCGGTACACGCTGAATCTTTTTGAATCTGCTCTCCGTTGATTCAACACTGTGTGGATCTGTTACATTTTGTGTGATATGCTGTCCTCTTGTGTCTTTTGAGGTCAGTGCAGAGGGGAGGCCAGCCCTGAACCACATACAGCTAGTAAGGAGCCAGGTATTTCTATAAAGCACACTAAAGCTAGAGTGAACTGACACCAGCAAAACAAAAATCTGGTTTTAGTCAACTCAAAGAAAGTATATATGATATGTGGCTCCAGATAAACCTGAAAACACACACAACAGAATCTTTGCTGTTTTACATTGTAGCACTTGATGTTAACCATAATGAAGAGAAAGAATCATTTTGATCGAAATAGGTTTAGATCAGCTACTAATTATATCATCTATCATCTAAAGAACCCTGATTACTTTATAACTAGTAAGTGCATAATAACTGTACACAACAGTGATGTGTTTATGTTAGCCTGTCTTTGTTTAGCCTGACTGTCCTTATTTTGGCAATGGATGTGTATATGTATCTTCCTACACATTTATTTTTAACACTGTGTGTAGAGAAACTGGAAACCGGAGTCAAATGTTTAGACATAATAGGCCAATAAATGTGATTCTGATTATGTCCATTAAAGTAATGCCTGCAGACGGCTTTAAATTGTAAAGTTAGAATTATTAAATGAGCCTAAATAATAAAACTTTTAAGCCTATAACAGCTTGATTGTTGCTTTTGGTGATTTCTAGACACTTAGAGTGTAGATTATACACATACAGCCTTAACTACAGTGTTTACGACTGTGATTAAGTCTACCCAGGAACCACTGAAAATCTGTTTTTGCAATTTATGTTTTGATGTGAAAACCGAGGCAGATGAACAGATACTTATATGTTCATTATAATTATATGCAACAATGATAACCTTTTAATTTAGGTAGCATGGTGAAAGTGGAAAAAGTAAGTGAACAATTCTCCAGTGTCAAAAGGGTAAGCTGCCAGATAATAGAGAGTTTTGAATCAGCAAGTGCTACAATAAAAGGGAAATACAAACATTCCTCCCCCCAGCAGTTTAATGTTGCATTCCAGACAACTCGGTAGAAAAAGTGCAATGGAACGCCACTCAAAGATGGAGATACTGCTTGTCATTTCGGGGCAAATCCATCTGCCCTGACTTCATGAGGAAGCAGTTGTCTGACGTCACACAGCGATGAAAGTGCACATTGTAAATGGTAAAACATCAACTGCAAGGCAACATTAGGTATATTTGCCCGCATGTAATTATAATAATAATTATCAAATCGTTAAACCTGTTCTCTTAGTTGAGAACAACTTTCCGTATAGTTTATCTATGGGCTATACAAATAGAAAATAAATCCCGGAGATGATCGTGAAACACTGGGCACCCCATCGCTCACCTGGTAGTGTGGGGCCCTAATGTACTAATGTTAGTCCTTGACAAAGCAGCGTGGGTTGGGGTCCAACCCCCGGCCCTTTGCTGCATGTCGTCCACTTTCTCTCCCCAATATCCTGTCTATTTTTGTCAATACTATAGTAAAGGCAAAGAAAATCATCTTGAGCCACCTCAGCAAGTTGAAGTTAACTGAAATGAAGCTGAATTTGTTGATGTTGTGTATTCACAATATTTGATAGAGTCTTTCAATGTCCTAAGAGAGTAGCACACCTGCCTACTTCATGCCAATGGAGAAAACTATTTGAAATATGATGAATACAATCTTTAAGAGTGCTGTGGATTAAAATAAATCCTCAAAAGTAAAAAATAATCGAATCAGTCTTTTGATAATCATTCTTACAGAGCCATGCTGAACTATACTTTGTCTCCACACTGTGGTCAAATTCAATATTGCACACCTTAATTTCATGACCATGTAGATACCTCACAAATATTCTACACAGTTAATTTCCAACTTATAATATTCCATTGTCTCCATTAACGTTTTATTGGAACATTGTCATATTTATTAATGCAGAAGAAGCAGATAATGTAATCTTGCTAAATATCAATGAATGTGCCTGATTTCAACAAGCTAAAATACTTGGCGTGACCTCATCAGAAGCTCCTATTGCATTCGGCCAGCCATGATTGGCTGGAACTAAGCACGTCAGTGTCAAGGAGGGTGGAGGCCCTCCCCTTATAGAAGGGCTTGACACTACGCTGCCAGTCATTCAAAAATGCTCACCTCTTCTCGCTACGAATGAGCAAGGAGGGTGTTCTGGTGAGACACTCACGAATGCTACTCGGTTACGCAAGTAACCTAAAGTTCTCTTTCATAGCATTCGTTTCGTGTCTCACATTGGGAAAATACTGACTCCCGGATTGCTGGGCAGATGTTACTGGAGAACCAACTGTCCTTAAATCAGCCTTACCTCGGTTTAACCACACTAAGCACCGAATGGGCTAATGGAGAAGCTGTAACATCAAGCCTGTAGAACCTGGCGAAGGTGTGTGGCGAGGCCCAACTTGCAGCAGTGCAAATCTCCTGAATAGAGATCCCTCTGAAAAGGGCCCATGAGGTAGAAAGACCCCTGGTAGAATGAGCACGCAGCCCCTCTGGTGGCTGCAACCCCTTAGAGCTATAGGCTAAAGCAATAGCCCCCACAATCCAATGAGAGAGCCGCTGCTTTGAGACTGGCTTCCCCAAGTGGTTCTTTGCCCAAGACACAAAGAGCTGGTCACTTTTCCTACAGCCTTTGGTTCTGTCAATGTAGATGCGTAAAGCACGCACCGGACACAACATATGTAACTGCTGATGCTCCTCTGAGGAGAATGGCGGGGGATAGAAGGACACCAGATCAATTGGGGAGTATGACCCTAACACCTTAGGTATAAAGGCAGGGTTAGGATGTAAAGTCACCCTTACATTCCCCAAAAAGAACTCTGTACACGCTTGGTGTACTGAAATAGCATGAATTTCACCTACTCGTTTAGCTGAAGCGAGAGACAACAACAAAGCTGTCTTTAAAGCCACCATTTTCAAGTCCACTTGTTCGAGTGGTTCAAAAGGTGGAGCCGAAAAAGCATCCAACACGGTGGCAAGGTCCCAGGATGGGACCAGTGGTTTAGAGACTGGGAGTTTACGGCGCGCACCCTTCATGAAGCGGCAGACCAAGGGATGCTGGCCTACAGCCCTCCCCTCAAAACCAATATGACAGGCAGAAATAGCTGCCAAGTACACTTTGATGGTGGAGAAAGCCTTCCCTTTGTCCAACATGATTTGCATTTAATGAATCCTCAAGTAATCATTGATTGATCATTTTATCAATAAATTCTCAATAATAATGAATTCTCAAAGTTTTACTGTATATTTCTGTACAATGTACCGCAACCGTGTGCAAACATGCTTTTATATAATCACAGTTAACTACTGGCCAATACAATCAAGAGAGAAGTAAGACAAGAACTTAGTTTAAGAAATTAGTTAAAAATAAGAATGGGTCCTTGAACAGCAACACTAACAGCCAATCAAGGCTGCAGTTCTATCTAATTAAACCACAGAAAGCAAAATGATTTGAAGTATGATTGATGTTGATGCAATACTGCTACACTAACAGTTTTACTCATTTGGTGCTAATTTCCCTTAAGTTTCACCAAATGACTACTGTACAATGCACCCTACTCTCATAGAAATCCACTGTATTTGTACTTGTGTGGTGACAAATATGTTTTTATATTATATCACAAAATATCAATGCTAACAAAATGAATTTATCAAATAGATAAATTAAAGTTAATCCTCGAACTATAGATACATGTGCAAAATACTGGGTGTACCACAAAGCTGATACGGTGTCAAACTTCACATGTTGAATAAGAACGTTTATTCAAAGTATTTTAAATACTCTGCCAACTATAGTTACATTTAAAAAAAGTCCTTACTTGTATGAATCATTTAATATGTTGTTGCTTTTTAACTGTCATATATTGCATATAGTTTTATAGAAAGATGTGTGGCTAATGCAAGCCAGTTTTTAATAAATCTAATGCTAAAAGGCAGTTTATTTGTTTTGTAACTCAGAAACTTTGGGAAAACTATACAAATTAACTCCTAACCAGCATCTGATTACTTGGCTGTGAGCATGTCATCACCCATCAGAGGATTTCTTCTCCCACTGAACTTTGTCACTAACATTGCGTCATGGCTACCGATGCTTGGTTACTGTTTCTTTCTTTAACTTTGCTCATTAGGTTAATGACTTCTGTGTTGACGAAGTGTTGATAGGAAAGATGTGTCACTCTTAGCCCTCTGGAGTGATGTACCCTCTGTACTTAGCTCTGGTAATGAACCTCGAAGGATTTGGTTACACAATGCAGTAAACAGCTTCTGATTTGTTTTGCAAAATGTCCAACAGTGACAGACAAGTGAGTTTGTGAAAGTCAAAGAGTGGTTTGCCTCAAAGTTTTACTTAATAAATAAAGAGAAAAAAACCTAAACTTTATTAGCCGTGGAAATGGAACTAAAATATCTCACTCAAGTCGATGCCACTTGCAGAAAATAGTTCGATTTGGTCATAGCTCCAGAATCCACATACAGCTCTTCAATTCAGTAAACTTGAGTAATAAACACCGCTTTCTCAAAGTTTGACCTACAAGCGAAAAGAGACTCTTAACTAGAATATCTTGATTGGGCCATAACATTATAAATGTAGGTCTTTCCAAAAGTAGTTTAGTAAAATATGCAGTCATAAATTCACTTAAGTAAAGTTTTACTGAAAGGAGTTTGTAGTATTAAAATTAATTCAAAGCATAAAACTAAACTTCATATTAAATATATATTCATATTGTCCCTTTAATGTAACTGGTTGTTTTAGGGTAATTGTGGGTCATTTCAAAGTTTTATGGCAATATCAAATTGATTGCATTTTTTACACAAATTTTACTGATACATAATAGACTGCATTAGCCAAAACGTATCATATATTATTATAGACTTAAATATTTATTCAGTATTTCAAAATGAAAAACATCATGATATATATCGCTTACATAAACATGCCATGATAAATCATTTATAAACATTGTCCAACTTCAGGTCCAGACTGGGATGATAATTTTTATCCTAGCTATGATATTAACCGCCACTTCTAGACAGGCAACTAAATAGTCTTTAATTGTTTTCTTTTCATCAGCAGCTGTGAGAATTGACTTGTGAATAGCTGTCCTCAAATATAGTGTGACATGTTATGCTAATGTTAGTTTAAATACATTTCAAACATCAGTTCACAAAACCTACAATGGCATACAGTTTACTGACATAAAACAGTTAACAGGCAAACAGTTTAGAAAATGTGACTATGAATATATTTTAGCATTTTAGCATAACACTTTGTCCATAAAAGGATACAACTTTTATCGTAAAGTCACAGTTCATAAGAATCTACTAAGAAATCTCAACTTTTTTGAATATCTTAAAAATCTTACATTTAATTTCTTTCGTCCTAAGACAGTACACCACAGGATTTAAAAAAGTTGGTCCGAGGATGGTCCCAATCATTAAACCATGGCTAGCCTCAAGAGGTAATACGACGCCTAACCTGGTCAAAACAATGCGGACAAATGATGGAAGGTAATAACCTGTTACCACCATTAAGTGACTCAAACAAGTGCTGCCCATTTTTCGTTTGTCATTATTTGAGGACAATTTCACAAAAAATAAGATATATAAGTATGACAGGCAAATCAAAATGAAAGTGAAAAAATAAATAAAAAAGAACATGATGGAAGCCATATTGAAATAGTAAGTGAAGTCAACACAAGTAGTTCGTATTAAGGCAGCATAGTCACAGTAAGTGTACTGCAGCTTTGAGGAGCAGTGAGGGAGAGGAAGCAAGGCTGCAAGCAGTACAGCCACAAAAGCACAAGCAACAACCCACAGAATACATATAATGACAAAAGTACGCACATTTGTTAAATAACTGTGGTACTGAAAGGGATAGCTAACTGCAATCAATCGATCAAATGCCATAGCCGATAAAGCTAACATCTCCATCGTCCCTCCCACGTGTACAGCAAACATTTGAACTAAGCAAGGCACATACAAAATAGTATTAACCCCAGCAACTAAAACCCCGATCATTGTTGGACCGGTACTGGAGGCGTAAAGTATATCAACAACAGCAAGGTTGCAAATCAGAAGATACATTGGTTTGTGTAATCTCTTGTCAACAATAATGAAGAAGATGTTTAATATATTGGCTAGAATGGCTAGAACATAAGTAATCAAAATAACCACACCAACCAACATAGGTCTGTTGGTTGATTCAAAACCACCAATAATAAATTCTGTTACTTTGATTGAAGCATTCTGCAAAGGCATATTCAACAAAATATCAAGATAAAATAATACAAAAAAGAAGTTGAGGAAAAGACATTGTAGATTATAACCAATTGTAACCAGCTGTCTGATTTTACAAAAATAACTGACATCAATCAAACAGCTTTCACTATAGGCAACAATGGAGATTACCAGACAGGCTTTATGGCTGACGGGAACAGAAACTTTTCATTGGGCAGACCCATCGTCCAATCACATTGAACATTGTCTCCAGCTAATTTGAGCTTGTATGTGGTAGCTTAAACCATTTAGCAAAATTCTGCACAGAAATCCAATTTTTGCTGCAGGTCAGTTAAGAGACTTATGTAACAACTGCATTTTCACGTGATTAGATCGAGAGCACTTCTGTACTGGAAAGTGCTCAGAAATCCGCTCATTGTAAATATACCATGGGAAGTCATACATCCTCTGAATGACCTAGGTATCTAGTTTGTGGTTGTGAAGTTGCATGAGGCTGTGATTATCCTAGAGGTCACAATAGGTCATATTATACAGTGACATAAAGTCTCACTCTGTGAAATGGCTAGTATGGGGACTAACATACTCAAACATGCATACAATCAGGATCATTGAACCCAAACGAGTCTTTCCAGTCACACCCAATTTATAATTTATAATTAAGTATCTTGAGTTAAGAGGTCAAGTGTCCCCAGCCAAAATTTACTCTAACTTTGGAGCATTATTTAGCCCTTCCGGACAAACTATTATGACTTGGATGGTAGCAGTGGATTCCTTATGCCGGATTCATATTTCTGATCCTATGTGTTTTGTGCTGGCACCTCTCGCGCAATCCAAAATACTGTAACGGACTGAGTGACATATAATGTTAACCTGTTATGTTAGGTGTTATTGTGTTGACATTGAGGGGCTTGTTCACCGCACCTACACCCACATGCCCCCTCCCATCCAGAGCGAGCTAGCAAGGCCCTGCTTCCAGCTGACCTGCGCATCCAGACACTACTGGCTCACCCTGGGTCGCTCCAGGAGGCTTTGGAGTCAGCTACGGAGAGAGAGATGCTGTGTGCTGGTGCCTTGGGTAAAGTGGTTGAAAAATCAAAGGTGAGAGTTGCTGGTGAGACTGAGATGGACTTGGCGCAGCCTGCCTGGGTGGGGGAGCTAACCCAGCTGGTGAGGGCTGCCACTCTGAGAGATGAGAGGCAGGACAAGCCACAACCAAGAGTCTGCTGGGGTGTGGGCAGCATGGCCACCTGGTCCGACACTGCCCCCGTACCACCGCGAACAAGGGAAACGAGCCGGGGACCACATAATCGGGACGATGCGGACGATGCGAACTGCCTTCATCACTAATGGGGGCTTGTGGCAGTTTAAAGTTCTTCCGTTTGGCCTCTGCAATGCCCCTGCCACGTTTGAGAGATTAATGGACAGGGTACTCGCTGGTATCCCTCGGCAGGAGTATGTTGTGTACCTGGACGACATACTGGTGCATGGCGAGTCATTCCAGGTGTCTCTCAAGGACCTGAGGCGGGTACTGGAGAGGGTGGCAGCAGCAGGTCTAAAACTGCACCCACAGAAATGCTCCTTCATGCAACGAGAGGTCACATTTCTGGGGCACAAGCTTGGGGGCGGTGGTGTCAGAACCATGGATGAGAAAGTGCAGACTGTGAAGGATTGGCCTACCCCCTGCACTGTGCAGGACCTGAAAAGCTTCCTGGGCCTGGCCTCCTACTACAGGAAGTTTGTGAGAGGGTTTTCCTGCATAGCTGCACCTCTGTTCCGCCTACTACAAAAAAGGGGTGGTGTTTGATTGGACAGAGGAGTGTCATGCAGCTTTCTCTTCACTGCAGAAAGCCCTTGTGGAGGCCCCAATCCTCTCACCGCCTGACCCCACTCTGCCTTTTACCCTCAACACAGACGCCAGTAATGCAGGTGCAGGTGCTGTGCTAGCCCAAGTGACTCCCGAAGGAGAGAGAGTGGTGGCTTATCACAGCAGACAGTTTAACAAGGATGAACGTCGCTACTGTGTCACAAGGCGGGAGCTGCTTGCTGTGGTCATTGCCATCCGACATTTCAAATATTACCTTGGGGGCCTCCATTTCACAGTCAGGACCGACCACTCTGCCTTACAGTGGTTCATGTCTTTCAGAGAGCCAGAAGGCCAGATGGCATGCTGGATTGAGGAGCTGCAGGCGTATGATTTTACTGTGGTCCACAGACCAGGGGCACGCCACGGAAACGTAGACGCACTTTCACGCCGTCCCTGCAGCACTGATGGCTGCAGCTACTGTGAGAAAAGAGAGGCGCAGGAAGAAGAGAGGCTGCAACCTGATATGAAATGTACTGCAGTGGGACCGGAGGGCACGCCAGCAGGCCACGGACTGACAGCTGTGGACGCAACAGAGTGGGGGTGCAGACAGGAAGAGGATGTCGACATAAGGCCAGTGCTCACTTGGGTGGGAGCCCGGCAGCGACCAGCTTGGGGAGAGTTTGCCTTGTGTTCTCGAGCCACAAAAGGACTCTGGTCAATGTTTCAAGCCCTGCGCCTGCAGGATGGTGTGCTGCAGAGGGGGTGGAAAGAGCCAGCGACGGGAGAGATGCAGTGGCAGGTGGTGGTGCCCAGGGCTCTGAGAGAGACAGTGCTCCAGGCGATGCATGGAGCTCCAGGATCTGGTCATTTCGGGGTTACTAAGACCCTCCGCCGCCTACGCCAGGGGTTTTACTGGGGCCAACATAGGCGGGATGTGGAGGACTACTGCCGCCGCTGCGACAGCTGCACTGCACAGAAAGGCCCTGCGGAAAGATCTCATGCCCAGCTCCAACAGTTCCCAGCTGGGTGTCCCATGGAGAGGGTGGGGATTGATGTTCTCGGACCTTTTCCCCACTCAGAGAGAGGTAACCGTTACATCCTCACTGCCATGGACTATTTCACGAAGTGGCCTGAAGCTTACTGCCTGCCAGACCAGGAGGCGGAGACTATAGTTGATGCTCTGGTGGGGGGGATGTTCAGCAGATTCGGGGCCCCTGAAGTCATCCACACAGACCAGGGCAGAAACTTTGAGTCCCGTGTCTTCGCTGCCATGTGTGACAAGCTGGGCTCCCACAAGACCCGCACCACACCCCTCCATCCACAGAGCGATGGACTGGTCGAGAGATTTAACCGCACACTGGCGCAGCAGCTGGCCATAGTGACAGCTAAACACCAACGTGACTGGGACGACCATGTACCTCTGGTGCTGATGGCTTACAGGTCTGCTGTACATGACTCCACTTCCTGCTCTCCTGCCCTTCTCATGCTAGGCAGAGAAATTCGGACACCAGCTGAGATGATGGTGGGGAAACCTCCTGATGCCCCTGCAGGTCCCCCGGGGCTCGACTATGCTAGGAAACTCCAGGACCACTTGGAGTCTGCCCACGAGTTTGCCAGGAACCAGCTGCGCAGTGCAGGTGCAAGGCAAAAGAGGAACTAGGATGTGCACGTCAGAGAACGACATTTCGATGTCAAGGAGCTGGTCTGGGTGTATAGCCCGCAAAGGAAGAAGGGCAGGTGCCCAAAGCTGGATAGTGAGTGGGTGGGACCCTGCCGAGTCCTGGAGAGAATTGGAGAGGTCGTGTACAGGGTCCAGCTGCCACCACGAGGAAGGAAAGTCGCCCTGCACAGAGACAGGCTGGCCCCCTACCGGGCACAGCCATCCCACCAGGACAAGAGCTTGGCACACGGGGAACCCTGGACTCTGCCCGGACTACACCCCAAACCCTTCCCAATAACCCCAGTGTCTCGCCCGGCCCTTCACAGACTGGACTTGGTGTCCTTGGCCCAGCCCCTCCTTCCCCATCCACTGCCCTTGGCCCCAGCGTCCCCTTCCCCTTCTCCCCAAGGCCGACGGCGGCCTCAGAGGAACCGACGGCGGCCTCAGAGGAACCGAAGGCCCCCTGGCCAACTGAGAGACTTTGTTTTGACTGGTGTTGACTGTTGTTTGGCGTAGGCTACGGCCCACAGTAGCCTGTGTACTGTCCACTAATAAACCACAACCAGTAAGATAGCGTCTCGTAGCTTTCCTTACCAAGGGTCGCTACAATACAGTATATATTGCTGCAATTCTTTGTTGACTGCGGGTTTGAAGCTGCAAGTCCGGCATTTTTGCCAACATTATCTTGGATTTTTGCCAACACCATCTTTGTTTATTGCAACCGGTAAGCGGAAGAGACCATGTTTGGAATGCGTAGGAGTGAAGTTGGGACGCCATATATGGCTCTGGGAGTGGTAGCTACCTCTAAATCCCAAGGTAGCCCATCCTAAAGAATACCCTGCTTTATGGTCTTATTTACTCTAAATAGACCTTAATTTACAAAAGGATATCATGATTTGTTTAAGAAGACTTGTAACTAGCTATTAAGACCATAAACTCTTAGTCACAATGTTTACTAAGGTAATAAATCAAGTGAGAAGTAGGGTCATTTTTATCATAGACTTCCAGACAATCAGACTTCTTTTTGCAACCAGAGGAGTCATCTCCTGGTGGTCAGTAGAGAGACTGCAAGCCTAAAGGTGCATTCACACCAAACTTTAAACGTGTTATACGTGCCACGTTACTCGCTGGGGACCATTTGTGGTCATTCGCATGATTCGCGCCAGATGCGCCGGAGAGGTCATTTATTTCTGCAATCAACCATGGAAGAAATAACCTCTATTTCTGCTTAGTACTTGTGGAAGTCCCATATATCCCGGGAAACTAAACGCCGTCATGTCTGGGTTCATAACATAGTCTGGAGAAGCTCCGTGTATTTTATCGAGATGTATTCACTGTGTCTAGCAAGCCACACGTCGGCTGGTTTACTACAGCTGTATGAACACAAAATAAACAGATTTTGCTCTGATTTAACTGCAATAAACAGAGAAAAAGGGATGCCGAAATAACTACGTAATGATGCTGTGGTGGCGGGGCGTGTGTGGGCTCAGCTGAGGAGGGGACGGAGTGGGGGAGAGGTTCAGGGAACGGTGCCGGGAAGAGACTTAATTAGGCGCAGCGCAGGAGAAACAGATCCTAATTGTCTCACTCTCGGATGTATTTAATCACCAGTATTGACGGAGGCGCGAGAGACAGCTCGGCACGAGCGACAGTCTTGCAGTGGGACGGAAAGGACGGGAGACCTCAGCAAACTCCCGTGGTGTGTGCTCGGAGGCAAGGCAGGAGAGCACACGGCCAAGTCCAGTCTGATTGTGTGAGATAATAAAGAACGATATTCAACTGTGTGCTGGCATCATTGTGCTCCCAAGACCCACCGGGGTAGCAGAGAGTCTGTTACAGTAGAGCCCAATGTAGGGCGAGCACAGAGAGATAGACGCAGGGTCACCGGAGGCGCCGACACAGCCGATTATGGTGCTGGGCCAGATGCTGGGAGGGATCGCGGCCATGCAGCGGGACCAGGCCAAGATGAACCGGCAGTTCCCGGGGGCGCTCCAGGCCCGCGGCGGAGTGGGCGGTCCGGCTTCTGCCTCTCCTCACTGGGGAGGCACAAACAGCGGCCCTGGGGCTTCCCCCGGCAGCGAGGCACAGCTACGCGGACGTGCGTAAAGCGGTCACCGATCACCTCGGCCTGTCTCCGGAGGACCACCGGCGGAGGTTTCGTGAGGCCAGACTGGGCCTCGCAGTCGCTCAGCGGCTGAGGGACGCCGCAGCCAGGTGGCTGCAACCAGAGAGTCCGGGGGGGGCACAGGAAGTCGTGGAGAAGGTGCTCCTGGAGCAGTTCGTGGGGGCGCTGCCTGCTCGAACATCAGGTTGGGTCCGATATCACCGCCCCACGACACTGGGGACTGCCATCACCCTGGCAGAGGACCACCTGGCGGTTCATTCCAGCGGCCCGGGAGACAGTGGCCCCCCGCTGGCGCCAGCCCGGGCGACGCCGGCACCTCGGAGGCTGCCTCCGCAGCTGCTGGCGCGGCCCCCACTCACTCCGAGGTCGGTCCCCTTCCTCCCCTCTCCCGAGGCACCGACCTCCGCATTGGTGGAGGCATTGTGGGTGAAAATTAGGTGTGTGCATGGGGATGTTCACAAATATCCCGTGGTGTCAGTAGAAATTAGATACATGGGGAAAAAACATAGTGTAAAGGTTGCGGTTAGCTCCCGCCTTACGCACCCCCTGATCTTGAGAACAGATTGGCCAGGGTTTAATAAATGAATGGGGCCGGGTGCGGGGGTGCATTCACGACAGACAGGGTCATGTGTGCTGAGCTCAGCGGTGACGCGAGGTTGTCCGACGCTGCAGACGGGGAGGGGGAACCGGCGGAGCCTCCCGTGGAGACTCCAACGGGTCCCGAATTATACTCCATGGAAGATTTTCCACTTGAGCAGTCTCGGGATGATACTCTACGCTCAGCCTTTGACCAAGTGATACGCATTGATGGTCAGCTGGTGCGCCCTGACGCAGCACAGTCATATCCGCACTTTTCATTGATTAGGGACAGGTTGTATAGAGTGAGTCATGACACTCAGTCAGGTCAGGAAAACACCCAGTTGCTGGTACCGAAAAGCCGTCGGGAAAGTATTTTCCAGGCAGCTCACTATAACCCGATGGCTGGCCACATGGGATATGAAAAAACACTGGACCGGATAATGACCCGATTTTATTGGCCAGGTATCCGGGAGTATGTGCGCCGATGGAGTGCATCCTGCCCGGAGTGGCAATTGGTAAACCAGCCGGCCATTCCGAGGGCGCCTTTACGTCCTCTGCCATTAATGGAGGTCCCATTCGAGCGAATCGGCATGGACCTCATCGGGCCATTTCACCGGAGTGCACGTGGCTTTGTGTTAGTGTAGTAGGTTGGAAATGCTACATGTTAGTATTTATTAAAACAGACCCCCCCACACTTCCTTTCTTAATAATTGAACTATTCTAACACTCTTCAGACTTTATATCGAGGTAATACACGATCACGTCAGTAGATGGCGCTTTGGTGCTGCTGTGGATCCATTAGAGAGAACGTAGCTACAGGCTCCGCTCATGCGCAGCTCAGAATAAAACTAGCTCTGGCCTGAGCATGACGCTAACGTTGGTCCTCTCTCTGTATTAATCCACAGGTATGCAAAACGTGTTGTCTGTCCGTAACTTGAGTTATGATCGAATGTAAATACACTTAAATGTTTTGTAATGTTGTAACATGATTGGAGATGTGTGATAAATGTAGTTAGCTATATTTTGTAGCTAGTTGTTCTGACGAACGTTGTAATGCTACCTAGCTAGTTCTGTCCGTGAACTTCAGTGTTACACCGTAGCTGTTAAATGTTAGTAGAACTGGATGTGGAATATATTTGTATTCATTTGAATTTGTTCACACCGTGTTGTGTAAATTGTGAAATGTTATGATCTGCAATGCAGCTCAGAATAAAACTAGCTCTGGCCTGAGCATGACGCTAACGTTGGTCCTCTCTCTGTATTAATCCAGTTAGATCAGTTGGCTACACAGTGCTTCCTAGCCTGTGTAACCTTTGCTACCGGTCCAGATTTCCCCTAGGTCTGGTGCCGGTAACATTAGTCCTAGTGGATTACGCAATACGATATCCCGAGGCAGTGCCATTGAACAACATTTCTGCAAAGAGTGTAGCGTAGGCTCTGTTTCAGGTCATCTCCCAAGTCGGAATCCCGAAAGAGATTCTGACTGACCAGGGCACCTCGTTCATGTCACGCACACTGAGAGAACTTTACGGATTACTGGGCATTAAATCTATTCGGACCTGTGTGTACCACCCCCAGACCGACGGTCTGGTGGAGCGTCTGAATAAGACTTTAAAGTCCATGATCCGGAAATGTATTAACGAAGATGTACGCAATTGAGATAAATGGCTTGATCCTCTGTTGTTTGCAGTGCGGAAGGTTCCCCAGGCCTCCACGGGATTTTCTTCCTTCGAAAAACTGTTTGGCAGGACACCACGGGGGGTGCTCGACCTGATTAAAGAAAACTGGGCGGAAGGTCCAAGCACCGGGAAAAGTGAGATCCAATACGTCCTGGACCTGCGAGCAAAACTCCACACACTGGGTCGGATGTCACGTGAGAATTTGCTCCAGGCCCAGGAATGTCAACAACGGCTGTACAACAGAGGGGCCAGGCTGAGACAATTCACACCGGGAGAAAAGGTACTTGCATTGCTTCCTTCTTCCAGCTCTAAACCCTTTGTGGTCACACGGCGAGTGGGGGATGTCGACTATGAGGTTGTGCATTCTGACAGGGGTGGAGCTACACAGATCTACCACCTCAACCTCCTGAAAGCATGGAGAGAGGCAGTGTCTCTTTCTCTGGTGTCCACGGTATCCAAGAGAGAGGAGCTGGGGCCTGAGGTTTCGAAATCCACTAATCCCACCTCGCTCCTTTGTGAAGCCCATCTCTCCGAGACCCAGAGAACAGACATTGCCCAGTTGCAAAAGCAGTTTGCTGACTTGTTCTTCCTCCGGCCAGGACGCACAAACCTCATAGAGCACCAAATCGAGACTCCCCCGGGCGTGACGGTGAGGTTACGACCCTACAGGTTACCTGAACACAAAAGAAAAGTGGTTCAGAGGGAATTGGCGGCTATGCTACATGTCCTTAAAACAAGTCCAAATGAGGGTCAGTAGTGTGTGTGGCCTCCACGTGCCTGTATGACCTCCCTACAACGCCTGGGCATGCTCCTGATGAGGTGGCGGATGGTCTCCTGAGGGATCTCCTCCCAGACCTGGACTAAAGCATCCGCCAACTCCTGGACAGTCTGTGGTGCAACGTGGCGTTGGTGTATGGAGCGAGACATGATGTCCCAGATGTGGTCAATTGGATTCAGGTCTGGGGAACAGGCGGGCCAGTCCATAGCATCAATGCCTTCGTCTTGCAGGAACTGCTGACACACTCCAGCCACATGAGGTCTAGCATTGTCTTGCATTAGGAGGAACCCAGGGCCAACCGCACCGGCATATGGTCTCACAAGGGGTCTGAGGATCTCATCTCGGTACCTAATGGCAGTCAGGCTACCTCTGGCGAGCACATGGAGGGCTGTGCGGCCCTCCAAAGAAATGCCACCTCACACCATTACTGACCCACCGCCAAACCGGTCATGCTGGAGGATGTTGCAGGCAGCAGAACGTTCTCCACGGCGTCTCCAGACTCTGTCAGTCTGTCACATGTGCTCAGTGTGAACCTGCTTTCATCTGTGAAGAGCACAGGGCGCCAGTGGCGAAGTTGCCAATCTTGGTGTTCTCTGGCAAATGCCAAACGTCCTGCCCGGTGTTGGGCTGTAAGCACAACCCCCACCTGTGGACGTCGGGCCCTCATACCACCCTCATGGAGTCTGTTTCTGACCGCTTGAGCAGACACATGCACATTTGTGGCCTGCTGGAGGTCATTTTGCAGGGCTCTGGCAGTGCTCCTGCTGTTCCTCCTTGCACAAAGGTGGAGGTAGCGGTCCTGCTGCTGGGTTGTTGCCCTCCTACGGCCTCCTCCACGTCTCCTGATGTACTGGCCTGTCTCCTGGTAGCGCCTACATGCTCTGGACACTACGCTGACAGACACCGCAAACCTTCTTGCCACAGCTCGCATTGATGTGCCATCCTGGATGAGCTGCACTACCTGAGCCACTTGTGTGGGTTGTAGACTCCGTCTCATGCTACCACTAGAGTGAAAACACCAGCATTCAAAAGTGACCAAAACTTCAGCCAGAAAGCATAGGAACTGAGAAGTGGTCTGTGGTCACCACCTGCAGAACCACTCCTTTATTGGGGGTGTCTGTCTTGCTAATTGCCTATAATTTCCACCTGTTGTCTATTCCATTTACACAACAGCATGTGAAATTGATTGTCAGTGTTGCTTCCTAAGTGGGCAGTTTGATTTCACAGAAGTGTGATTGACTTGGAGTTACATTGTGTTGTTTAAGTGTTCCCTTTATTTTTTTGAGCAGCGCTGCTCAAAAAAATAAAGGGAACACTTACATCCTAGATCTGAATGAATGAAATAGTCTTATTAAATACTTTGTTCTTTACATAGTTGAATGTGCTGACAACAAAATCACACAAAAATTATCAATGAAAATTAAATTTATTAACCCATGGAGGTCTGGATTTGGAGTCGCACTCAAAATTGAAGTGGAAAAACACACTACAGGCTGATCCAACTTTGATGTAGAGATGGGGGTAATAGAAGAGTCCAACAGTGCCTGGTGTAGCCCCATTGTTCTTGTAGTCAAGAAGGATGGGTCTATATACGGTTCTGTGTGGACTATCGCAGGGTGAATGATGTGTCACGATTCGATGCGTACCAAATGCCCCGGGTCAACAACTTCCTGGACCGACTGGGCACTGCACGTTTATTTACAACACTGGATTTGACCAAGGGCTACTGGCAGATTCCTCTGTCGCCAGAGTCGAAGGAAAAATCGGCCTCCTCCAATCCGTTTGGTTTGTACCAATTTACCACACTTCCCTTTGTGCTGTTCGGGGCCCCAGCCACGTTCCAACGCCTCATGGACCGGGTGCTGCGTCCACATGCTGCATATGCTGCCGCCTACTTGGATGATGTGATCATCCACAGCATCACCTGGGCGGTACGGTATTTGGGGTACCACTTGGGCGGCGGGCAGATGTGCCCTCAGGTGGACAAAACAATCCACCTCAGGTGGACAAAACAATAAAAGCAGCAAGGCTGCATTTGGGAATCCATCATTTGACACAGCCACTGAAGGAAACATGGCTAGATTAAAACACTGAACACATCCCTTTTCCCTCTGTTCTACAGCTTTTCACTGGGAATCAGTCACACCAATGTGTGAGGGAGACGGGGCTTAGCGTTACTTTCCTTACAAATAGAAAGAAGTCTCCAAGGGATTCACGGAGGTTCCTCTTTGTTTTTCTTATAATCAGTAGCAGGAGATTTCCACATTGAAAGTAGATTAGCATATTTATTCAGAGAGAGGATCTCGCGCACAGTCTGTCTGTTTGAAAGCTCAGAGTGGGAAACTTCGTCCTGACAGTTCTGGGCCAGAGAGTGCTGTTTAAGCCTCACTTTCCCTCAGACTGGTGTTTGTTATGATGTTTATCATAACAAAGCACATGACCATTTATTTATGCAAGTTAAAAGTCACAGAGTTCTGCGTAACTGCTTCTCCTTGGACCCTGTCAATCTTTCCGTTTGTCTAACCTCTCCGCTGCAATCTTTGTTTCACTGTTAAACGCAAATACAAATAACAAGAGGAAGAGTTTTGAAATCCCCCAAACTATTTTTGAAAACTCTCTTCACTTTCTCAATCCTAAACGGTGCAGTGCTTACTATCAGTGTTGACTATGAGACAAACTGGCCATTGTGCAGCAGAATTCAAGGCTGTTATAACCGCAGCAGAGCTGAGTGAAATGCAAAGTTAATTCAAAAACAAGTTTTAAAAAACTCACTAATGGCTCCTGCAGGTCCCTAAATGTATGCATTAATGTTACATAACTTTGTATATGTATGTAAAATGTATATGTTTGCAGTTGATGGCACCGAAATCACACTACAAGCATGTTTTAAGATGCTAAAAAGATCACTGGTCTTTGAGGTAAATTGACCCTTTACTAAGCCTGCCACCCAATGCTACTCCATCAAGCTGTCAGAGCTACCACGGAGCCCACACTGTCACTAACTGTACGTCTTGCATCAAATTTTGGGGAAAAAACGAAACAGTGACCCCAGAGAGAAGCAAAAGGAACAGTCTTCAGTATGAATTTGAAGGATTCAGCAGTGAAAACAGGTGAAAGATATAAAGATAGAAACAAAAGCCTACAGATCACAGTGTAAAATCACCTGGCTATCGAGACAGAAGACAATGAAATGTCATTATTCTGACATTATTCTGTCAATATTCTGTCAATATTCTGTCATTATTCTGTCAATATTCTGTCATTATTCTGTCAATATTCTGTCAATATTCTGTCAATATTCTGTCAATACTCTGTCAATACTCTGTCAATACTCTGTCAATACTCTGTCATTACTCTGTCAATACTCTGTCAATACTCTGTCAATATTCTGTCATTATTCTGTCAATATTCTGTCAATATTCTGTCAATATTCTGTCATATTCTGTCAATATTCTGTCATTATTCTGTCATATTCTGTCAATATTCTGTCAATACTCTGTCAATACTCTGTCATTATTCTGTCAATACTCTGTCATTACTCTGTCAATACTCTGTCAATACTCTGTCAATATTCTGTCATTATTCTGTCAATATTCTGTCAATATTCTGTCAATATTCTGTCATATTCTGTCAATATTCTGTCATTATTCTGTCATATTCTGTCCATATTCTGTCATATTCTGTCATTATTCTGTAAATATTCTGTCATTATTCTGTCATTATTCTGTCATTATTCTGTCATTATTCTGTCAATATTCTGTCAATATTCTGTCCATATTCTGTCATATTCTGTCAATATTCTGTCAATATTCTGTCAATATTCTGTCATTATTCTGTCATTATTCTGTCAATATTCTGTCAATATTCTGTCATTATTCTGTCATTATTCTGTCAATATTCTGTCAATATTCTGTTCATTATTCTGTCATTATTCTGACATTATTCTGTCAATATTCTGTCATTATTCTGTCAATATTCTGTCAATATTCTGTTCATTATTCTGTCAATATTCTGTTCATTATTCTGATGTGCACCTGATGTGCACATCAGGCACACACACACACACACACACACACACACACACACACACACACACACACACACACACACACACACACACACACACACACACACACACACACACACACACACACACACACACACACACACCTCCTCCGCGAATCGCCACCTTAACGTGGTGGAGGAGTTTGAGTGGCTCAGTGATCCTGGGAGCTATGTTGTCCGGGGACCCTGGTAGGGTCTCCCAAGGCAAACAGGTCTCAGGGGAGAGTCCAGACTAAGAGCGGTTCAAAAATTATGAATAGCAGCCCACAGACTTCAGCCACCTCGCCCGGACCAGGGAAACCGGGGCACCCTCCCGGAGCCAGACCCAGGAGGGTAGCTCGTCAGCGGTAGCTGGGCCTTCACCCATGGGGCTCAGCTCGAAGAAACTACATGGAGCAGCCACCCTGTGGACCCACCAGCCTCAAGGACAAGCATCGGGGTCGGGTGCAATGCAGACCGGGCGGCGGGCCGGGCCCGGGTCCTGGCCGAGTTTAAACACTATTTCATTGAATAAACACTAAAAAGTCCTCAAGGGCACAGATTTATCAAGGCTGTGAAATACTCTTCTCATTTTAACAGCAGCTAAAACATTTATAAGTGAAACCATCTTATCAATGGATTTGGATTTTTATCAGCATTCACTGAAACAGCACCTACATCACCTGTCTCTAATAGCTAAAGGTGGGGTGTTACCCGACATGCACACCAAGTCTCTAATGTATTTGTTTTCTCTAAACCAGGGGTGTCCAAACTTTTTTCAAAGAGGGCCAGATTCCCTGTTGGCCCTGTCAGCAGGAAACGATAGAGAAGTTGCCTATAAATACACTGTTATTTAATAATTGTATTTTCAATGACACAGCAAATAGCAATGTAACCAAATGTAAGCATTCAGGTGTGAACAAATCTCAACAACTATTCTGCCTTTCTTTCACTTTGAAAGTCAGATGACATAAAGAACAAGCCATCTAAAAGCTAATTACCAAGAAACTGATCAATATTTTACCCTCAAGACAATCCTAAATATGACTTAGTAGCCTAAGGGTGAAAAGTTGTTTAACATTTAAGTTCAACTAGCCCTGGTCTTAAGTAAGTCAGTCGTAAGTGTGGGAGACTAAAACGACCAACAGGGACTTTTCACCGCATTGCATTACTACTTACACACTTTTTTTTTTTTTTTTTTTGCGGTTACATTTGCAGTTGATCACCCGTGATCAGACTCCAGAAGTTGACTTGATGTCGGTGTGTTTCCGGGACGGGGCGGAGAACGGTTAACGTTTGCGTAAAATGAGAGGCGAGGCCGCTGACGTTATCTTTGCAGGTTTGACGACCTGCAAAGAAAAGGCTCAGAGTTTTATTTGCCTGTCAAAGATTTAAAAACAATGTTGCCATTGCATAAATTAAACAACTATTTGTTAATACTTGGACCAAACCAATCAATGTTTCAGCTTCACATGTGTCTGTTTTCATGTCGTAGTAAGCGCACAGGTTGTTTCTTGTTGTAGATTATTGGTCAAACCTCAGCTACACACGTTTTTAGGTAAAAATGTAACGTTTTGCCGATGCTGCGCTGTAATTGGCCAGACTGCGTTCAAAGGCGGGACTTAACGAAGGATCAATTGGGAGCCTGTAAGATACATGTTCCTGTTTTGTTTATTATATTCAAGATTTGAAATGGATACTCATTGCACATGTTGTTCTTTAATAGCTTGCTATTGTTTACCAGATTGCTTTATTTATGGGCAGCTGTCGAAGGAAATGTGTGTGTTCTTGCAAACACACTGAATGTGCAGACCATGTGCAGACCATGTGCATATGAGAGCAATAAAAAGACGCTGCACATTCAAAGCACAGAATACCAACGGTTTTCTCACTGCTGCTTTGCTATTTTGGATCTGGACCCAGAGAATGTGCTTTCCTCTCCTGGACAATGTCATTTTAACGAGGTGGACAGCATTGTTATGGACGATACTGAGAACCATCTGGCCACCTCGTATCCATGTCATAAAAGAGGTCTCCTTAGCCCAGCTGTAAAATACAAACAGGGAATATCACACCTAATGTGTCTGACTCTCTGCCAGCTTTGTCCTTTTTTACAACATTCATCACTCTCATTCAGTTATATTATTATTAGAGTCCAGTTGAAACCATATGTTGACTTCATTAACTTCATGATTAAATATAAAGTTGACAGTGTCACCGTCTCTAGTCTGGTTTATTTCAGCCGAGACAGCCGCTCATTCATTAGGTTAATGACTTCCATGTTGACGAAGTGTTGATAGGAAAGATGTGTCACTCTTAGCCCTCTGGAGTGATGTACCCTCTGTACTTAGCTCTGGTAGTGAACCTCGAAGGATTTGGTTACACAATGCAGTAAACAGCTTCTGATTTGTTTTGCAAAATGTCCAACAGTGACAGACAAGTGAGTTTGTGAAAGTCAAATAGTGGTTTGCCTCAAAGTTCTACTTTCTAAATAAAGATAAAAAAACAAAACTTTATTAGCCGTGGAAATGGAACTAAAATATCTCACTCAAGTCGATGCCACTTGCAGAAAATAGTTCGATTTGGTCATAGCTCCAGAATCCACATGCAGCGCTTCAATTCAGTAAACTTGAGTAATAAACACCGCTTTCTCAAAGTTTGACCTACAAGCGAAAAGAGACTCTTAACTAGAATATCTTGATTGGGCCATAACATTATAAATGTAGGTCTTTCCAAAAGTAGTTTAGTAAAATATGCAGTCATAAATTCACTTCAGTAAAGTTTCACTGAAAGGAGTTTGTAGTATTAAAATTAATTCAAAGCATAAAACTAAACTTCATATTAAATATATATTCATATTGCCGCTTTAATGTAACTGGTTGTTTTAGGGTAATTGTGGGTCATTTCAATGTTTTATGGCAATATCAAATTGATTGCATTTTTTACACAAATTCTACTGATACATAATAGACTGCATTAGCCAAAACGTATCATATATTATTATAGACTTAAATATTTATTCAGTATTTCAAAATGAAAAACATCATGATATATATCGCTTTCATAAACATGCCATGATAAATCATTTATCAACATCGTCCAACTTCAGGTCCAGACTGGGATGATCATTTTTATCCTAGCTATGATATTAACCGCCACTTCTGACTAGACAGGCAACTAAATAGTCTTTAGTTGTTTTCTTTTATTTTCATCAGCAGCTGTGAGGATTGACTTGTGAATAGCTGTCCTCAAATATAGTGTGACATGTTATGCTAATGTTAGTTTAAATACATTTCAAACATCAGTTCACGTTTTGTGAACACCTACAATGGCATACAGTTTACTGACATAAAACAGTTAACAGGCAAACAGTTTAGAAAATGTGATTATGAATATATTTTAGCATAACACTTTGTCCATAAAAGGATACAACTTTTATCGTAAAATCACAGTTCATAAGAATCTACTGAGATATCTCAACTTTTTTGAATATGTTAAAAATCTTACATTTAATTTCTTTCGTCCTAAGACAGTACACCACAGGATTTAAAAAAGTTGGTCCGAGGATGGTCCCAATCATTAAACCATGGCTAGCCTCAAGAGGTAATACGACGCCAAACCTGGTCAAGACAACGCGGACAAATGATGGAAGGTAATAACCTGTTACCACCATTAAGTGACTCAAACAAGTGCTGCCCATTTTTCGTTTGTCATTATTTGAGGACAATTTCACAAAAAATAAGATATATAAGTATGACAGGCAAATCAAAATGAAAGTGAAAAAAAAAATAAAAAAGAACATGATGGAAGCCATATTGAAATAGTAAGTGAAGTCAACACAAGTAGTTCGTACTATGGCAGCATAGCCACAGTAAGTGTACTGCAGCTTTGAGGAGCAGTGAGGGAGAGGAAGCAAGGCTGCAAGCAGTACAGCCACAAAAGCACAAGCAACAACCCACAGAATACATATAATGACAAAAGTACGCACATTTGTTAAATAACTGTGGTACTGAAAGGGATAGCTAACTGCAATCAATCGATCAAATGCCATAGCCGATAAAGCTAACATCTCCATCGTCCCTCCCACGTGTACAGCAAACATTTGAACTAAGCAAGGCACATACGAAATAGTATTAACCCTAGCAACTAAAACCCCGATCATTGTTGGACCGGTACTGGAGGCGTAAAGTATATCAACAACAGCAAGGTTGCAAATCAGAAGATACATTGGTTTGTGTAATCTCTTGTCAACAATAATGAAGAAGATGTTTAATATATTGGCTAGAATGGCTAGAACATAAGTAATCAAAATAACCACACCAACCAACATAGGTCTGTTGGTTGATTCAAAACCACCAATAATAAATTCTGTTACTTTGATTGAAGCATTCTGCAAAGGCATATTCAACAAAACATTAAGATAAAATAATACAAAAAAGAAGTTGAGGAAAAGACATTGTAGATTATAACCAGCTGTAACCAGCTGTCTGATTTTACAAAAATAACTGACATCAATCAAACAGCTTTCACTATAGCCAACAATGGAGTTTACCAGACAGGCTTTATGGCTGACGGGAACAGAAACTTTTCATTGGGCAGACCCATCGTCCAATCACATTGAACATTGTCTCCGGCTAATTTGAGTTTGTATGTGGTAGCTTAAACCAGTGGTTCCCAAAGTGGGGGTCGCGACCCCTAGGGGGGGCGCGGTGGTACTACAGGGGGGTCGCGGCTTCATCACCAACCCACACACACAGACGCACACATACACCGGTAAAACAATATAAAATAACCGACGTGACATGCACTGTGTTCCAACCACGCCACCAGAGCGGCTCATGTCACAGACCGACTGTGGCAAAACCAGCGAGAGCGAGAGCGAGCGCGCGCGAGCGAGAGAGCGAGCGCGCGCCCGAGCGAGAGAGCGAGCGCGCGCCCGAGCGAGAGAGCGCGAACGAGCGAGGGAGAGAGAGAGAATGAACTGAGAGTAGCTATCTCCAACCAGCAACCCCGCTTTGACAAAATCTGTAAAGCAAAGCAAGCCCACACCAGTCACTGATTGATATATATGAATAGGAATATACATAGGAATATGATCACAAAATAATATGGTCCATGTAGACCTGCACACCTTGTTCATAATTGTGTTATTTTATTGTTTGAGAAAACCTGCTTCAATGTGAGGAAATACAGTATATGTTGTTTGCACTTTGTTTGAAATTAAGTTAATTGTATTTACAAATTATTTTATATATTTTTTATTTTATATATATTTTATTATTGCTATTTTTTTCCCAGTTAAACAAACTGAAGAATAAACTGTGAAGTGATATGTACTTATTTTAGAAAGAAATAAAAATATTTTAGACAGTTCATGCATTATAATGCAATTCATTAAAAACCAAGAAAAATTTGGGGTCGGGTTGCGGGGGGGGGGGGGGGGGGGTCGTCCAATGTTCCTATATCATCAAAGGGGGTCTTGACAGAAAAAGTTTGGGAACCACTGGCTTAAACCATTTAGCAAAATTCTGCACAGAAATCCAATTTTTGCTGCAGGTCAGAGACTTATGCAACAACTGCATTTTCACGTGATTAGATCGAGAGCACTTCTGTACTGGAAAGTGCTCAGAAATCCGCTCATTGTAAATATACCATGGGAAGTCATACATCCTCTGAATGACCTAGGTATCTAGTTTGTGGTTGTGAAGTTGCATGAGGCTGTGATTATCCTCGAGGTCACAATAGGTCATATTATACAGTGACATAAAGTCTCACTCTGTGAAATGGCTACATACTCAAACATGCATACTGTTTTGTTACAATTGTTAAGTCACTATGTTATACGTTTTATTTTGAAACAGGAAGTGTCCTGTAACTTGTCAGGTGACTTATAATCAGGAAGTGAAGGAAGAGCGTGGCTCAGAGCCGCTGTTTTCGAATCCAGTTGAGTCTGCCTGCATCTTATGCCTTTTGATAGCATCATTGGTATGTATTGATTTGTTTTATTGTTACTTATGATCGCAGATGATTATTTTTGTGACAATGTTTAGTTTTGGGAAGTTTTATGCACAAAGTCCATCGAGTCATTAGTAACTCCGCGACGACTGTTGTTAAAGTTCATATCAGCAGTAAATACATAAAAAGCAGCGATTAAAAACAAAGCAATGTATTTCATTGAAGAATCAGTATATGTACATTGTGTGTATGTGTAAGGTTTAAGAGAAATCATTTTATTTGTATTCATTATGCCTTTTGTGTGTTTTAGTTTTACTCTTTCTTACGTCATTAAACCTGTGGACAACGGGCACTGTCTTCAGAGTCGTGATGTCAGGAAAGAGTTTGTCTAACTGCCAAGGTGTATCACAGCACATATACTGAGGGCAGCACACATACAATTAGGATCATTGAACCCAAACAAGTCTTTCCAGTCACACCCAATTTATGCAGTTCCAAGACTGTTTCAGGATCCACTTATGCAGAAATATTGCCCCAAACTGCATAGAATAAAGTGGCCATGTCTGTAAAGGGTAGACGTGTGGGTACCTAGAGAACCCATTTTCATTCAAGTATCTTGAGTTAAGAGGTCAAGTGTCCCCATTGAATAATGGCCATGCCAGTCTTTCCCCAGCCAAAATTGGCCCTAACTTTGGAGCATTATTTAGCCCTTACGGACAAACTATTATGACTTGGATGGTACCAGTGGATTCCTTATGCCGGATTCATATTTCTGATCCTATGTGTTTTGTGCTGGCACCTCTCGCACATTGCTGCAATTCTTTGTGGATTGAAGCCGCAAGTCCTGCATTTTTGCCAACATTATCTTGGATTTTTTCCGTCACCATCTTTGTTTATTGCAACCGGTAAGCGGAAGAGACCATGTTTGGATGCGTAGGAGTGAAGTTGGGATGCCCTATATGGCTCTGGAAGTGGTAGCTACCTCTAAATCCCAAGGTAGCCCGCCCTAACGAATACCCTGCTTTATGGTCTATTTCACTCTAAATGTGACCATAATTTACAAAAGGATATCATGATTTGTTGAAGAAGACTTGAAACTAGCTATTAAGACCATAAACTCATGGTCACAATGCTTACTAAGGTAATAAATCAAGTGAGAAGTAGGGTCATTTTATCATAGACTTCCAGACAATCAGACTTCTTTTTGCAACCAGCAGAGTCATCTCCTGATGGTCAGTAGAGACTGCAAGCCTAAAGGCTTAAAATGAATAATTAAATAAGTAAATGTAAACTAATATGCAAAGCTCCTGGTTAGCTCTAGTCGTATATTTACAAACGTTTTATATCCAGCCATGTTCTCCTGAAGGAGAATGTCTTTGTTTGTTTGTTTCTTACATGAATGAATGGTTTGTATTTAACAGTATATTGTTTGCATCTTGCAATAAATATTAATATGTTTTTGATCACTTTGTGTTGTCCATTTGCCTTTTTGTGTTTTGAGGCACTTCTGGCCTTTCAATGTAATTTATAAATGCTTTGTAAGGCATAAATAGTCCTCACTTTAGATGAGCTCACATAAAACACTTTACTAACGAGTAGTAACTACCTTAATAAATCATGAATTAATCATGAATTGCAGTATTAATACGCGTTTATAAAGCATATATTAACATAGTCCCTAACCATTAGTGCATATCTAAATCATTATATATATAAATGCATGAATAATGTACATCTAAATAAGTTATTCATCATTTACTAACACTTTATAAATAATCTTATTAATCATCTACAACTCAATAATTGGTTTGTAAAATATATAATACTTCATTTACAAATGGGGAATCCATCATTTATAAAGTATGAAAACACAATAATGAAACACATAGACGAGCTTATTAATCAAGAATAAAACATTTATAACTGTTGTTATGAACTGCATACTAATGAATTATTAATGGAGGAACAATGCTTCATAAATGATGAATTAATTGTTTACTCATACTTAACTAATGCTTCATAGTGTGTAGTTATTATAAAGTGTTACCAGCCGCTGGACACGCTGCTCACTAATCGCTCCAATGACAGCTGCTTCCTCCGTAATAATGCAAACTTTAACTGGACAACAGCTGCTAGTAAAGACAACAAGGTCAGTAATACCTGACCTTAAATAAAAATGTTTTAATATTTTGTCATCTAAAATGTGCGTCACATCCTATTACGCCTGTCAAGTGCCTTTCCCTGCAGGTGGCTAATCATGATTTTCAGACCCCCGCCCTCTATCAATGGATAAATCCAAAAAAAGAAAAGTCACGGAGGAAAATAGAGTTTAATTCTGTGTGGACGTATTCATTTGCTTTCACTGCCAACGATGCTGGCTTACCTAAATGCTTGATATGTGCAAACAATGTAATGTTGAATGTCACTTCCAGAACAAACAGCATTTGCTGAAAAGTATCATGCTGGAGATGAGTGAAAAAGAGCGATTTCTCAACTGCTGCAGCAAACTCTCCTCTTCATAAGAGTTTGATATTGTTAGAACAGGTAAAATAGCAATAAAATGTCAAGAATTGTCTCTATTCTTGTTCTATATTTTCATAAATACAACAAACTATAGTTTTTGTATATATAATATAACTATATACTACTTTATAAACTGTGACATCAAATAGCTTTTGCGGCTCCAGACGAATTTTATTTGGTGGAAAATAGGGCAAAATGGCTCTTTGTATAGTAAAGGTTGCCGACCCCTGACTTAAGACATAAAACTCGCCAACAAGCTTCATATGTCATGCTTATCCTTTGGCGCCTGTCATTGGCAGCCTACTGCTCCCTATATACAGGGATGGGTCAAATGCAGAGACAAATTTCCCCCTTAACGGGATCAATATAGTAGTATAATAAATAAATAAATATGCTTTAAAGCAATGCACTCACAACAAACACGTGCTGTGTGCTGAGAGAGCACCATTAAACACTGGGGATATTAACACTCCCTCCTAGTATTCATTTAGGTACACAGTGGGGGTTTGTTCAAGTGCAATTGTTTACTCCTGTGGGACTTATACTGCTTTAGCATTATTAAATAAACAGTTATTTCAAATAACCATCATGGGATGAGTGTTGCTTGCTGTGCAGAACATGTACAGTATTTCCCCACTGAACAATTTCATGTTCGTTATTGGTGAAAATATTAACACCTATTGAGAAAAAACAAACTCATGAGACAAAGTTACTGTTACCATTAATGTTTATCTAACTGATGGACGTCTATCTGCTTGATGAAGTTATCTCATGACACTTTTTTATGGAGCAGCTGTAGACTGTACTCTTCAATGTACAGAGACCCAACTGTAACGGATTGTGTATGGACCCAGGTACAGAGCGATACATCAAAAGTCTCTGGCAGAGCAGCAAGCAGAATGACTCCAAATCAGGAACAAAAGGCTGGTGAGTTTACCGGGAGTCAGGTAGACCAGGGGCAGGAAGGGTCGACAGGAAATCAGTCCGGGATAACTCGCTGGAAAGTCTGGCATGGAATAGCAACGAGAACAATCTGGCAATGAGTGTTTGATAGGCAGGAGTCTATATAGTGACTTGATTAGTGATCAGAGGCAGGTGAGTGAACAGGTGAAGGGAGTTAGACTGATGAGGAGGGAGTGGCTGACAGGTAGGCCCAATCTCAATGTCCCCCATAAACCCTCAAACCCTGAACCCTCAAGGACTTACTGATGTCACCTGGTAAGTGGTCGAGTGTGAGAGACTGTGAGGGCTTGATATGGTGTAAATATGAATGGGACAGCACTTTGCTGCAACGTATCACGTTACCATGAAAAAAATGTGATGTATAATTGTGTGTATTTATTTTATACTTTGTACTCCCTGATTTAAAAGTGTTCCTGGCTGTTTCCTCACAAGATGAGAGGTAACTTCAAATAATCTATTTACTCGTTTTTGTCAAAACAGCTTCAATGACAAAATCAAATATTTGATGAATAAATAAATAAATATCTTCTGATTTCATGATTGTTTTTGTTCCATCTTTAACCCTTAATGTTTCTGTGTATATTTAGGGTTAGGCTGAACACACGTGACCCGTCTTTGTTTACCTTTTTTTTTACGTCTCCATGCGTCCACTGGTTACCTCGTGTTTAATGTCACATTGCAATGATTTGTGGGTAATTCCCTTAGGTAAAGTCAGCATCCTATGCTGACTTACGGTAAGGGTTTATAAAGGGCTCAAAATGTCTGCGAGAGAGCCCTCAAACACTCGATGATTCGACAGTGGGACAGCCCTAAACCCTCAGGGACTTCGCGGGAGCGCGCCTCAAAGTTTGTGAGTCCGTAAGGGGGGACATTGGGATTGGGCCGTAGAGTGAGGAGGGTGTGGAGCTGAACTGTGACGCCCAACACTTCCTACAATGAGCGAGAGAAGGAGAAGAGAGAAAGAGAGTTAATGATCCATAGAGAATAAAAAAAGGTGGATATGGACCTTCATCACAAGGCATGCTTCCCAAAGTCTTTTTAAGAACTGAATTAGCCGGCGAATCGGCAGAATATGCTGCCAAACTGTTTGAGTAAGGTTAAGTCTTAGAAATTGATATTGTTGGCTGAAATCAACCAGTGTATACTAAGAAATTAAAATCATTAAAATAGAATAGTCGATATTGTTGAATTGCTATTGTTTAAATGTTTGAGATGATGTTTAGCGTGTTTTATCTAAAGTGTTGACTCACTGACCCCGTATTTCCTTTTCAGTGTATTGAGGACATTTCTGCTCCATCATGCCAGAGGGAAATCAGAGCACCGTGACTGAATTTATCCTTACTGGATTCCCTGGACTTTATCCAGAGTACCAAGGCCTTGTCTCAGCAATATTGTTCTTAGTTTATGTCTTTACTTTGACAGGTAATGTTACAATTATTTATTTATTTGCAACCAACCGAAGTCTCCATAAGCCAATGTATTATATAATTCTAAATCTGAGTACATGTGACATCCTTTTTAGCACAACCACTTTACCTAAGATCATCAGTAAGTATTGGTTTCAATCAGGGACCATTTCTTTCACTGCTTGTTTTGTCCAAATGTACTTTGTTCACTATCTTGGCACAGTGAATTCCTTAATTCTCTTCCTGATGGCTTTAGATAGGTATTTGGCGATCTGCCATCCTCTCAGATATCCCATTGTTTTTAAAAACTCCACCATCAAAATTATCAGTATTACAGCATGGGTTATGTCCCAGCCAAGCAATTTAATGATAGCTATTAGGGCATACCCTCTCCCATACTGTGCCTCTAACATAATCAACCACTGCTTCTGTGATCATATTGGTATAACAACCCTGGCATGCACTGACAGAGCCCCTTATGGTTTTCCTGCTTTTGTGTTTGCAATGGTTTACTTACTGGGACCTCTGGCATTTATACTGTTCTCATATTGCTCTATAATTATAGCAGTACTTAAGATTGCGAACATACAAGGTCGCATTAAAGCTCTGTCCACTTGCAGTACTCAGCTGATTATAATCTCCCTCTATTATTTACCCAGATGTTTTGTGTATTTAGCCAGCAATGTTGGCATTAGATTTAGTGCTGATATGCGAATAGTAATAATCATGCTGTACAGCCTTTTCCCCCCTATGATTAATCCACTTGTATATTGCTTAAGAGCTAAAGATATGAGAGAAAGCTTGTGGAAGCAATTCAACCGACGCATCATTCCTCAAAAAGCACAAGTTTCATCTATTAACAACTGATAAAAAAAATGCATTTATCAATGTTTTTCCATTCTGCAGATTTAGCCTTCTCTATTTGGGTGGACTGAAACGTTTCATTAAAAACACTGATTGGGGAAAAACTGAAAGCCAAAGCTGTCACAATGTTAACCATGTCATTTTGAAAAAAAACAGCTTAAAATGGATTTGTTACTGTGTGCGACTGTCTGTATGGTTGGCCACCATGTTGTATGTAATTCATGTGGAGGCCAATATTTGGCATTTAAAATGTGTGGGCCAAAAAGTGGATGTGTGTAGGAGGGAGGTTTTTGTAACTTTGGGTTCCGGGGGACGCGCAGGGAGCTAGGTTCACAATGTTCATTGGTATCTAGTAGAAGGATGATGATCTATGTATTTTTATTTATTTTATTTTTTTGTTTTTGTTTTTTGTTTTGTTGTCTGTATTTTTTGTGTCCGGGATTGGTTGTTTGTGTGGTTGGCAGGTATGTTGCGGGCTGTTCTGTTTGTGAGTGGCATGTCGCACTCCTGTGTAAACTGAAAATAAAAAGATTGAAAAAGAAAAATGGATTTGCTAAACGTATGACATAATATTTCAAATAAGGGGTATGTTTTCAAGCAACCCCTAAAATTGTAAAATCTGACCTACACTGCATCTTGGATCTGGTAATGTCTCACACATATTTCCTGTTCATGCAGTTGTTGCCAGGCCAAAAACCAAAAACCGCTGCTTGGAAGTGGTAGTGTAGTAGGAGTTATACTACTACTTCCCTATTCCCTCCTAACAGAAACATTTACATCGTCTTTTGACCTCCAGCACAGAAATGTAGTTTTTTGTAATATACATTATACCACTGGTCAAATAAATACTGCTTATCAAGTGTCTGTTCTACTGTTCTATGGAGGTCATTGTCTTTTTTATATTCAGTTTAGATTTCAGAGAAGTTTTAGATGTAATAAAGTACATTTTCAGAGCAAACACTTTGACTGCAGATGTTTGATTTGATCACAATGTTAACATAATATGACTGTTACATCGAAAGCATTACATATACAATCCTCTGTAATTTGTGTTTTAACAATTTGTTGTATTTAGCGAACGTAATGTTTGTTTAGCCAAAGCAACCATTACTTCTCATTTATCATTATCGACTTAAGTATTTATTCAGTATTTCAAAATGAAAAAATATCTTGCAATATATCGCTGACATACAAACACCATGATAAATATTTGATCAGCATCGTCCACCTTCAGGGCCAGACTGGGATAATAATTCAGGCTGTGAATCTAACATCAGCATCGGCCAATCTCAACACATTCACAAGACCCATGAATACTTTAACCATTTTGCTGAAGAACTTTTCACTGTTTATTCCACAAATATATCTTTTACTATTACGCACAAAACAGCTCGAGGACAATTCAAAAGAGTTAAAAACAGTGTCTTTAGTTACAAAGGTTAGTCAACTGGACTACCATCATTAAGGCTTCAGGAATAAATATGAACATATACAATTCTTGTGCAGTTTTGTGTTTTTCCTCCACCTGACAGAAAAGAGTAAGCAGGCCTTTATTTTTGATCTCTTGCTATCTTACATAGCATGATTAATTGTTTTTAAAAAACATATATTGAACTCTGTTGTGCTAAGAGCTGGCTTCTCAAGGCCTGAAGGTCTCTCTCTCTCTCTCTCTCTCTCTCTCTCTCTCTCTCTCTCTCTCTCTCTCTCTCTCTCTTTCCGTCAGATTTATCGACTTGAACATAACAAAATGCAGTATTGCCAATGCACAGTATGAATATTGATAGTTGTTGTAGACAGACATCTATCATTATACATTTATGTATGTATACATTTTGAACAGTTTACAAAACTCCAACACCAGAATTAACTTTTTTTTTCATTACAAGGAAACCAGGGTACTTTTTTACAATGAAAAGTAAATCACTGATATAGTATGTTGCTTATATTAATGCACAGAAATATAAAGATTGCATGAAACTCATCACTACTAGCATGTCAGCTCTGCTTCAAACAGATGGGCACTCTCAACCAAGACGGTTTAGTTCAACAAGTCTCAAATCAAAGTATGGAGAGCAATTCAACCCTTGTAAATGTACATATTCATTCTCCACCCAACAGACAGAAATATTAACTGTAAATTTGCCACTTCCTTCATCTCGTTCCTTGCCCTCATTTGTGCATGTGCGGAGTGCCTACCCAGTATGCCTTGCAGGAAGACCTGCCCCTACCGAGTCTCCATAGCCCACTGACCGCTAAACACGAACGTTAGCCTAGCTATGATATTAACCGGAGCTTGGAACTAGACAGGCTCAGTAGGAGCAACTTCCCCTTTTGATTCCCGTAGTCCGAAGGTACGATAACCGGTCCAAGCAACTAAAATTATTTTTTTTAATGACAATTTACGAATACTATTTCATCAATAAATTCAGTTTTGATAAATATTGAGGCGCAAAATCACCTGTAAAGATTTTGAATATTGGAAGTTTTACAAAATGTTTATGATATTGATATTATGAATAGTGATAATAACAAAAAAAAGTTATTATCATTATTACACGGTCCTTTGCCTGATCAAATCTCGGCAGCGTGGTAGGGGAGTGCAGTAAGCGATGTACTGGTAGGGGGTCCCCGAACAGAGCTCATGGGTCCCCACTTGCAGCATACTGGATCCATCCCTTATCAGTGACTTCCAGCACTTTTCATAGCTCTGCCCTTTCTGACCCTGCTTGGCCGTTTGGACCTTGGATTTTCTGCCTGTCTGCCACTTTTGGATTTATTTGACTGAGTGACCGATCTCCTGGTTTTGACCTTGTCTGAACTGTTAAGTAAACTGAACATTCCTTCCATCTCTGACTGCCTCGTTGTGCTTTTGGGATCAAGTTTGCTTGTACTAGTGATTGTGACACCAATAAGGCACTAAGACCTTGAGGAACCACATAGATAAAGTCACGCTGTGATTTGTAAACAAAAGCTTGACATTTGGAGAGTTCTGTAAGAATTGTGTTTTTCAGCAATTAGATGGAAAGCTATTCAGAAACCCCATTATTATCAATATACCAGGGAAAGTACATCTTCTGAATGACCTAGGTATGTAGTTTGTGGTTGTTAAGTTTCAACAAGCTGTGATTATCCTGGCGGTCACAATAGGTCATTTTATAGAGTGACATAAAGTTTCAAAAAATGGTCTCACTATCATCATAACACATGAATACAATTGGGATTATTGAACCCACAAGAGTGTTAACTTTCCAGTCAAAGCCAGTTTATGCAACTCCCGAAACTTCTTAGGTTTTGCCCCAAACTGCATGGGACTGCGTGTCTGTAAAGGGCGCATTGTGGGTACCCACAAAACCCATTTTTATTTACATAGCTTGAGGTGAGAGGTCAAGGGACCCCTTTGAAAATGGCCATGCCAGTTTTTCCCTTACCAAAATGTAGCCTTACTTTGAATGCTATCATTGGATTCCTTATGCTGATTCAGATTTCTGATCATATGCATTCTGTGCGGGCACCTCTCGCACATGCCAGGCATATATAGTCCTGCAGATTGCACTAAGTAAGTAATTTCTTGTTAATTTGGACCTGCATTTCACAAATCCTTTGCCAGGTGGTCTTTAAATGTATTTGATGGGCGTGATTCAATAGTTCCATATTGGGTGAATCCCATTACCCGGCTCTGATGTTCAATCAAACTTCTGCGGCATCTGTAGTGCCAGGCCCGGGTCACATTATACGCAATGCTACTCTGTGGCTCTCTGGATGCTCTGCACAAGCTTTTCAGCAGAAGCCTAAATTACACCTCAGGTCTTCTAGTTTCATATGATACCAGGATCTTCTCTCGCTTTAAAATGTGTCAGCCGGGCCAGCTGCTGGGCCATTGGGTTGTTAACAAGTTAAGATCTGTGAATATCATTAACAAATTTTTAGAGGCCAAAGATATTCAAGATACAATCATAGACTGTATAAAAGAAGTGGGCATAGTTGTCGAGACGTCACCCATTGGTTTGTGGACTTTGAAGCCTTGAGTTTGGCATTTTGGCTGTCAACATCTTGGATTTTGGCTGTTGTCATCTTGTTTTTTTGCAACCAGTGACTGGAAGAGGCCATGTTTGGACTTCTATACAATCAGACTTCTTTTGGAGTTGCCCAAGATGGTCAGTAGAGATTTAAGGCACTTCTGCATTGGCTTCACCTTTCAGAACCGCAGGTTGCCACCAGAATACATGTTATCCTATCTAGCTGCTTGTCCTGTCCCATCTTTATGTTAAGCTATGTCATGACTCCAGCTCTGTACATATTCTCATAGTCTCAAAAGCCAAGTGGAGTGTAGCTCAGAATATGTAGAACTTTTCCTTTAAACATTGAGGTGTGGTCAGAACTATTCTATATAGTGTATGGTACATTGCATGGACAGTAAGCAATTTCTTTCAGGAAAACTGATCATATTCCAATATCCTCACCTGTACTTTGTGTTAAGTACTAATTAGCAAATACTACCATACTAAAGATGGAGAAAATTGTTAAAACTACTGCTCTATGTAGTTTAATAGCTTCAAAACTAACATCTTGTAAACCTCTACCCTTACAAATCTCATGTCATGGAGGCAGAGTGACGTGTTTGTTTTGGGATCATCATGACACTCAGAAGCAACAACACAAATGAGTTCCAGGAGGAAGCTAATTAGTGTCTCGTGTGTGTAATTTAAGTGTGCAGGTGTGAGTGTAGGCCTCTCTGTGTGGTGAGTGTCTTTGTACCTTAGTGAATTCTCATCTCAAAACAGTCTTATGCAATGTTGTTTTCCCCAGAATATTCCAAACACTGTTTCACATACATCTTCTGTTGAACTACTTCTTTCCTCTTACTATCTTGGCAACTATTTCATATGGTATTAACACGTGAACTGACACCTGAGTTAAGTTCCATAGATTTGGGAGAGGCAAAATATGAATGCAGAGAAGTGCCAGTAAGAAGTGTACTGTAGCCTGTAAGGCAGCAATACCTACTCATACCTCAGGTTCCTGTAGGGCTGCAGTAGCTCTTTAGTGTGACCACGTGTGGGTATCAACAGGTTTATGGTGTTACATAAGACCTTTATTAGGATTTGGCAGCAGCATGGACCACATGTCAGGAAAGTTCTGCTAAAGTAGGTGAAAGATAATTGCAATAGTCAAGACAGAATCGAAGAATCATCTCCATCACAGCTAGGAGTCTTAAATCATAGAGGGTAGATTTTACAAAAGAACAAAGAGAACCAAAACCTTCTATCAAGAAGTTTCTACTTTATAGACAAGCAACAACACCTCATATTTAAAGGGCTTTAACCAGCAAATCTTTGACAGTTTAAATTGATAAATGACTCGTGTCATTGACTAATTATAGGCCAAAATCCATCCACTCTCTTCATAGTTTTTTCAAAGACAGAATGTTGGTGGAAAAACTCAAGGCGGCCTTGATTGCATCTAAAATTAGTTTTGTACTTTTGCCGCCATCTTTAGAGATACTCGTTTGAAAACTGAATTCAGGTTTTACCATTTATGAAGATAAAGCTTCTGTACTACTGACAACACTAATCACGCTGCTGCTGCTACGATTTAGTGTTGAAGTGAAGACCACCTAAACAGAGAGCAAATCATGGCCAAGACCAGTGTTTAGGGACCGTTTTGTTTGATGTTAACAAATGAATCACACAATACACGCATCATTTTGTGATATACCTCAATTGTGGTCTTGAAATAACATCCAGAGGCCTCTGTGTTTGAAACCGAGACAACACGGAGTAAAAATACGGCTAATTCTGAGACCTTAAAAAAGTATTCTTGAGGATAAGACCGATCTAGAGTTCACTCAACACTGCTATTTGTATCATTACATACTAAGACTACAACTACCACAAAATAACTGTTAATAACTGTAATAATAACAACCACATGTAGACCTTGTCCAACAACTTAAGACATAAAACTCGCCAACAAGCTTCAGATGGAATGCTTATCCTTTGCTTGTAACGCTATGCTGTAAAGCAATGCACTCACAACAAACACGTGCTGTGTGCTGAGAGAGCACCATTAAACACTGGGGATATTAACACTCCCTCCTAGTATTCATTTAGGTACACAGTGGGGGTTTGTTCAAGTGCAATTGTTTACTCCTGTGGGACTTATACTGGTTTAGCATTATTAAATAAACAGTTCTTTCAAATAACCATCATGGGACGAGTGTTGCTTGCTGTGCAGAACATGTACAGTATTTCCCCACTGAACAATTTCATGTTCGTTATTGGTGAAAATATTAACACCTATTGAGAAAAAACAAACTCATGAGACAAAGTTACTGTTACCATTAATGTTTATCTAACTGATGGACGTCTATCTGCTTGATGAAGTTATCTCATGACACTTTTTATATGGAGCAGCTGTAGACTGTACTCTTCAATGTACAGACCCAACAGTTCCCACAATGAGCGACTTTTCCTTCAACAGGAAGAAACCTCGAGCAGAACAACATAGAGAGGGAGGGAGAAGAGAGAAAGACGTTAGTGATCCACAGAGAATAAAAATAGGTGGATGTGGACCTTCATCACAAGACATGCTTCCGGAGGTCTTTTTAAGAGCGGAATTAGCCGGCGAATCGACAGAATATGCTGCCAAACTGTTTGAGAAAGGTAAGTGTACAAGGTTGAGTCCTAGAAATTGATTGATCGATTGAAATCAACCAGTTTATACTAATAAATTAAAATCATTCAAATAGAATTTAAAAAAGACAATTAATCACACCTCAGATAAATAGTCGATATTGCTGCGTTGCCATTGTTTAAATGTTTGAGATGATGTTTAACTTGTTTTATCTAAAGTGTTGACTCACTGACCCCGTATTTCCTTTTCAGTGTATTGAGGACATTTCTGCTCCATCATGCCAGAGGGAAATCAGAGCACCGTGACTGAATTTATCCTTACTGGATTCCCTGGACTTTATCCAGAGTACCAAGGCCTTGTCTCAGCAATATTGTTCTTAGTTTATGTCTTTACTTTGACAGGTAATGTTACAATTATTTATTTAGTTGCAACCAACCGAAGTCTCCATAAGCCAATGTATTATATAATTCTAAATCTGAGTACATGTGACATCCTTTTTAGCACAACCACTTTACCTAAGATCATCAGTAAGTATTGGTTTCAATCAGGGACCATTTCTTTCACTGCTTGCTTTGTCCAAATGTACTTTGTTCACTATCTTGGCACAGTGAATTCCTTAATTCTCTTCCTGATGGCTTTAGATAGGTATTTGGCAATCTGCCATCCTCTCAGATATCCCATTGTTTTTAAAAACTCCACCATCAAAATTCTCAGTATTACAGGATGGATTGTTGCAAAGGCAGCCCCGTTAATGTTAGTTATTAGGGCATACCCTCTCCCATACTGTGCCTCTAACATAATCAACCACTGCTTCTGTGATCATATTGGTATAACAACCCTGGCATGCACTGACAGAGCCCCTTATGGTTTTCCTGCTTTTGTGTTTGCAATGTTTGTCTTACTGGGACCTTTGGCATTTATACTGTTCTCATATTGCTCTATAATTATAGCAGTACTTAAGATTGCAAATTTACAAGGTCGCATTAAAGCTCTGTCCACTTGCAGTACTCAGCTGATTATAATCTCCCTCTATTATTTACCCAGATGTTTTGTGTATTTAGCCAGCAATGTTGGCATTAGATTTAGTGCTGATATGCGAATAGTAATAATCATGCTGTACAGCCTTTTCCCCCCTATGATTAATCCACTTGTATATTGCTTAAGAGCTAAAGATATGAGAGAAAGCTTGTGGAAGCAATTCAACCGATGCATCATTCCTCAAAAAGCACAAGTTTCATCTATTAACAAATGATAAAAAAATGCATTTATCACTGTTTTTCCAGTCTGCAGATTTAGGAAAGTTTCATAAAAAACACTGATTGGTGACAAATCGAAAGCCAAAGCTGCCACAATGTTAACCACGTCTTTTTGAAATTCCCTGTTCATGCAGTTGTTGCCAGGCCAAAAACCTGCCTGGAAGTGGAAGTGAAGTAGTAGTTACTACTACTTCCCTACTCCCTCTTAACCGAAACATTTACATCGTCTTTTGACCTGCAGCACAGAAATGTAGTTTTTTGTAATATACATTATACCACTGGTCAAATACATACTGCTTATCAAGTGTCTGCTCTACTGTTCTATGGAGGTCATTGTCTTTTTCATATTCAGTTTCGATTGTAGAGAAGGTTCGGATGTGCTAAAGTTTTTTTTCAGAGCAAGCACTTTGACTGCAGATGTTTGAACAAAATATTATCACAATATTACTGTTATGGAAGCAACATTTATACATTTTTTGTGTATCTGGGAGGGTCTGCTTGAATTTTTTCTAACTGGCAAAATTTAAGTGTAGAAAATGATATAACATTATATTACACAAACATTTAATATCAATGAAAGAAGACCAATAAAGTAGATTCTTATTCTGATTCCATTAAAAATGTCAGTGAGTTCATGATGTAGTGAGAATATTTTTCACAAAGGCCCAAACAAATGAAGACAACCTCTGTCACAGGGTTAGGAAGAGTAGCAACAAGGGAAGACTTAGGAACAGGCAAAAGGCAGGAGATTGGGCAGTAAGGCAGGAGATTAGGCAGTAAGGCAGGCAGGTAACAAGCGGACAAGTAACAGGCAAAATATGCTCGGCAAGAAATGACAATATTGCAATTTTGACGACGGGAACACAGGAACCGTACCGATATATCTGTAAGTAAATGATGAAGGAAGTGAGAACAGGTGAATGATGAAGTCCGGCAAAAAAGCCTGAGGGCATCTGGTGGACAGTAAGGGAATGGCAATTAATGATTTTGAGGACGTGGGAATGTGGCTGAAGAGGTGGACAGAGAAGCAGAATGCGACAACCTTAAACAAAAAAAAAACAACACCGCTGAAGGTCAACTGATCAAACACTTTGCTTTGCTTCATGTCTCCTCATAAAAAGTTTCGCTTGAACACGATGCAAAGCAGGCGGATGGCCAGTTAGCTTTTGTGATTCACCTATGTTCTGTGCCTCACTGATCAATCATCAATCTGTATTCATTATCCAAAAATCATAAAAGAACAACAAACAAAAGTCGCCGGCCTCTTTCTCACACTGTGAATATGTTTACAAACAGTCCTGCTGTATACAGTACTTTAAATACAAATTGAGAATATGTCTCATAGAAAGTTGCAACCGCATTGCACTAAAGTCAGCGGCAGAAGGTTTAATTCTACTTGGAAAGTTAAAAGGTTAAAATAAATCTCCCGGGTGAGAGACAGGGTCTATGTGTGTCCGGTAAATTATTCTTGTTGTTTGAATGTGATCAGGATTTGAGAGCAGATCATTTGTGAAAAATATGGTGTGAAAAAAACAAACATTTGTTTCTGTCTTACCAGTTGCATTAAAAATTGTATTCTTATTTACAATTCCTTTATTGCAAGTTGTTATTCCGTGTCCTACAATAATGTTGAGTCTGAAAAATTCCCGTGCGGTAGGCACTGCATATAGTGCACACAAATGAATGACATAATGCAATCTCTGGAGTGGCTAAAGATGTCGTTACGTCATTCACTGAGATGAATATATACTGTGCTGTAAAGAATTCAGTTTGGAGTGGGATGCACCTTGATTGTCCGGATTGGGATTTGCCTCCAAGCAGCAGAGGCGACAGCTAGATCATAAAGACTATCTCTAATGTCTGAAGAATGATCGATGACTAATTACAATCTTACCAATTTCTTACAAGAGAGCATTTCTCCCAACATTTTAACACCAAAATGATAATGATTAATACAAACATAACAGCAATCAAAGATTTCATAATACTTGGATTTCCAGGACTTGACCCAACATACTATGGACTTGTCTCAACTCTTCTTTTCTTTACCTACTTGGTTATTCTAGTTGGAAATGTTTTTATTCTGATTGTTGTTGGGGTTGAGAGGGAGCTTTATAAGCCAACATATCTGATCTTCTGTCATCTGGCAATGAATGATTTGTTATTCGGGACAGTGACCTTACCAAAAATGATGTCCAGATATTGGTGGGATGACAAGGTAATATCTTTTAATGCCTGCTTCACTCAGATGTATTTTGTTCATTCCTTAGGAGCAATTCATTCTCTGCTTCTGCTGATTATGGCCCTTGATCGTTTTATTGCAGTGTGTTTTCCATTTAAATATCCCGTTCTAATGACAAACAACATTGTTTCTATGGCTTGTGGGTTTTCGTGGATTGGGACATTTCTTAGGATGATGGCAGTTGTATTTCATGCTCTGACTTTGACTTATTGTAATTCTAACATCATTGTGCAATGCTATTGTGACCACATTTCAATTATAAACCTGGCAAGTGGTGGAGATGTAAAATATGTTAAGAATGTTGCTGTCAGTCTTGCAATGTTTGGTCTGTTGCTTCCACTTTCATTTGTAATTTTTTCCTACATTTCCATCTTTGCAGTTGTTTTAAAAAGAACAAACCAAGAGGGGCGATACAAAACCTTATCAACGTGTACGCCACAGTTATTGATTTCTTGCCTGTATTACCTGCCAAGATGTTTTGTGTATCTAGCTCATGCTACAGGATTCTCTTTTAGTTTGGACATCCGCGTTGTATTGATATTGTTGTACAGTCTTCTTCCTTGTGCTGTTAATCCAATCATATATTGCTTCAAGACCAAACATATCAAAGAGATTCTGATGAAGAGATTGAAGAATTCCATAGTTGGAGTGAAATAATGTGTCCAAATGTGTGCATTCAATTCTTACCATAAAGATCTGAACAAAGTTCTGCACTAAAAAGTAATTGTGAGAAAGTGACATGATCCATGTGGCATTAAAATAAAACAACAATGTAATATACAAGAGACCATAGTGCCTTACTTCTCTTTCACATCTACTAAGTGTTTCGTTAACATTTTGTTACATTTCAATGAGCCATATTTCAATACTTTATTATTTCTAACACTAGATGTAAGATCAAGCCAACTGAGATGCATTACAATCCACACCTCGGGGATTTTAGCATGTGAGGTCACAGTCTTTCTCCAACCTCAACCAGGAGCTTTGAAATACATTATCATAACCATAAAAACAGCATGAATATTTACATTATTCAAAAGTTTGGAATCCGCTGCCACAAAAGCTTGATTCGGTACAGTCAGATGGCTGAGAAGACTCCTTGTTACAAATATTTATGTATTTCATTGAGGGTTTGCAAAAAAAGTAATGGTTTGTACATGAAGAACAAATCGCTGCACAATGTTTCAACCAGACGGATAATTCAAAGGGCAGAAAGAGACAGATTTGTCTGAGCGCCAGTTTAATAACAATAGAAGAAATCACCATTGCCTATAAGAAGCTGGAATTAACAGGCCAATTGCTTTAGCAAAGCAATTTTTAAAACTTTGTAATAGTAATAGAAGGTTAGTGTAGGGATAGCAGTATTGTAATTGGATCAGGGAATATCATCTGGACATACTATGGACTGAGAAATTACAGTTTAAACCTCTTCAATCTAATCATGTAGTAGACTGCAGAGAAATGTTTTGATAAAATAAAACATTTTCAGCCAAGCACGGTTCTGGTTCAATAACGTAAGTCGCATTTTTGGACTAAAGAACAAATTCAAAAGCTAAGGGTAGTTGAGGGGAACAATTGGGACGATAGTATTCTCCCTGTCATGCAAAACTGTGCAGAGATTGATTAATTTCAAGTTTTTATCATTATATTTTTGGGGCTAAAAAATATATTTCAAATGTAAGTACCGTATTTTCCGCACTATAAAGCGCACCGGATTATAAGGCGCACCTTCAATGAATGGCCTATTTTAGAACTGTTTTTATATATAGGGCGCACCGGATTATAAGGCGCATAGAATAGAATAGCGTCGTAAGCGTGTCTCTTGAAAGGTGCCATTTTGGGGTCTTTATACACACAAGTGGTGTTGGACTAGGAGTAAGCACAGTACCGGTGTTTACCGCGGTGCGGCTTTGTAGTTTACCAGTCGTACTGAAACATTTTGACAGAGCGCCGTGTACAACCAGTATGGATCAACCAATTAACCAATTGATCCATATATAAGGCGCTCCGGATTACAAGGCGCACTGTCGTTTTTTGAGAAAATTAAAGGCTTTTAAGTGCGCCTTATAGTGCGGAAAATACGGTAATACATTTGATGTCAGCATTATAGTGCTTTTATCTTTGTTGAAATAGCCACTATCGAGGAAAAGAAGTACAATGTTAACATAATTCATTCATCAGTATACTGTATAAATATATAAAAATATATAAAAATGTATATTGATCATTGCCTTTATTTATCTAATTTGTTTTCCTTTTTTTTTTCTTAATACTGATTTTTGGTTTCATCCAAGCTTTTAAAAAAGTATATAATTAGATGTTTTGTGTTCCTCAGTTTAACTTGTTGGAAATAGAAAACAACAAACAAACGCGTGGCTCTTTGATTAACATGATGATCCTTTGAGGATAGGTCGGATCAAACTTGATAAATGGCTGATACAACCTGGCATCCAGTCACTGTAATGTAGTCCTGGGTATTACCTCCAAATTAGAGCCGTGTTCAGACAGGAGAGAATCAGAGTCATTAGATACACTTATTGGAATAAGTGATTTTCAGATATAGGGGATCATTTTGAATAGCTGGGTCTTGGATATCTCTTTTGAAATATATGGTATATTGATAGTGTATCCTGCATTTAATATCGTAAAGGTCTAATCAGTGCGCTTACCTTGCAGGTCTTCATTTCATGTCTTGTTTCTGGTTTCTTATTGTAAACTTAGAATTATGATTGCCAATTTTACAGGGATGAGAAGCTTCCTCATTCTTGGATTCCCTGGACTAAGTTCAAAATACTACGGACCTGTGTCAGCTCTGCTCTTTTTCTTCTATCTTGCTATTGCAATAGGAAATATTTTCATTTTAACATTTGTTGTCCAGGTGAAGTCCCTGCAAAAACCCACATATCTGGTCTTTTGTCACCTGGCACTGAATGACTTAACATTTGGCACTTTGACTCTCCCGAAGATCATATCAAAATTCTGGTTTGGTGATAGCATCATTTCATTTTATGGGTGCTTTACGCAGATGTTCTTTGTTCATTATTTAGGATCAGTAACTTCTTTCATGTTGTTGGTAATGGCTCTCGATCGCTTTATTGCAATATGTATTCCACTACGTTATCCTGTCCTAATCTCAAACAACAACATATCTGTGCTCTGTGGGTTTGCTTGGTTCATCCCTCTGCCTTTGATGTTGACCATTGTAATCCATGCCCTCACTTTACCTTTCTGTAAATCAAATGTCATTGCTCAGTGCTACTGCGACCACATTTCTATAACGAGCCAGGCATGTGGTGAGAATGTTAAAATTGTACAGGTCACTACTCTCTGCATGGCCATGTTTTGTCTCTTGCTTCCTCTTGCATTCATCTTGTTTTCTTACATCTCTATCTTTGTGGTTATTTTGAAAATGTCCAATGCTGCAGGCCGCAGGAGAACCTTATCAACTTGCACCCCACAACTTTTCATCACTTGCCTCTTTTACCTTCCCAGGTGTTTTGTTTATGTAGCCAATACTGTTGGATTTTCTTTCAGTTTAGATGTGCGTATTCTATTGATATTGTTGTACAGTCTTTTCCCTGCTGCTGTTAATCCCATCATATATTGTTTCAAGACTCAAGATATCAAGCAGACTTTGATAAAGAAAATGAAAACTAGGATTGGAATAGAGATAAAACTTTCATTCTTATAACAGAATGATACCTCAGTCATCCACTCAAAACGTTTGGCTTCATTTGCAAGAAATGGCACAAATTCAACATGATTATTTGTATTAAAGCTTGGCATGATGTGCAAATTCAGTTTTTTCTTTAATGTAAAGCCTGCAGTTCAGATGATCATGATATCTAAATGGAAATATCAGATGTAATTGCTTTACAAAAACTGCACTGTACACATATAAGGGATGTAATGAGCTAATAGAAATAAATAATACAGTACATTTCCTGCAGTCTGAGGACTTTAGATACCACAGATAAAGTATTGTACTTACACACAAGGGTTTATTTTCCATTCATTTTGGGGGTTTCATTTACTGAGCACTACACTAGCCACTAGAATTATGTAGTCTTCACCAACAGCAGTGCTACTCTCCAGCAAAAATACCAAGTACATTGCATTTTGCCATTGTCAAAAGCCTGAAAACTTGGCCAACCTCCACCAGTAATGGACTGTTCAGTAACAGGTGTGTATTTACTGTAGGGGGGCTTTGGGTAAAGTCAGTGGTGCTCCACACCTGATGGTAATCAGCTAATTATTACTTCTCAGGCTTTTTCAAGATGCCCGTGCTTACATGTTATAATAATAACTGATAAGTAACATGCATGAACAAGAGTTCAGACTCTGTGTCATGGATTTAAATATGTTCACAAGCACTTAATTAAAGACTAGATTACACCAGGGTTGTCTGGTAACCGCAGGGTCAACAGTTCGATCCTTGACTGGGACATGTCAAAGTGTCCCTGAACAAGACACTGAACCCCTAACGGCTCCCCGGGCGCCTGTCATTGGCAGCCCACTGCTCCCTATGTACAGGGATGGGTCAAATGCAGAGACAAATTTCCCCTTCCAGGATCAATATAGTATAATAAATAAAAAAATGTTTTAATTAAATTAAAGTAATCAGTGATTTTCAACAAAACCTCCTTTTAACAAATTAGCAGGAGTCTGAGTGCCGAAATATGGATACTGTGAGAAAGATAAGACTCTGCCAAACGCGGTAATGTGGTTTTTATGTTTGTGGTGTTAAAAATGTGAGCTCCAGAGCAATAGACAAAACTGGTACCGTCTGCTTTCTTTGAGAAATTAGTGGTGACATTTAACATGGAGTCTAATGGAGCAGTTGGTTGGAGTTCATGTCGCTCTGCGGCTCTTTGAGCCAAATGTGTAAGTCTGTTGGATTCCATAGACACTTTACTGCGATATTGCCGTGCAATACACACCCATTATAAAATCTGAAACGGACCCAAAATTTTCCTGAAACTTAATCTGTGACAGGCAGAAAAGGACAAGCCTATCACACTCAACCCAGTAACTACGAAGGTTCAGAGCACAGAGCAAGAATGCAGGGAAGCCCCATTGGTAGAAGCTACTGTGGTTCCAGTTACAGGGACATCTAAAGCTTGTGTTATGGTGACCACAAGGGCACCAAGTTCAAAGGAAGTCCTCAAGGAGTTGCCATTCTTTGGGGTAGAGTGGGAGACAAGTGAAGTGAGGCCTTCTAAGACTAAAGCAGAAAGGAGGAGAGAGAAATGGAGGGGCACAGCTAAAGTGACAGAAGAGATTTCTAAACCAAGTTATCCATTAGATTTAGACCTTCCACTAGATGTAGGTGCACTACAGAAGGAAGACCCTACTTTAAAACTTTGGTTTGACAAGGTGACCGAGGTTGAGGGGATCAAGCAGGGTCGCCCAAACTGTCTAGAGGAAGTTACCCATGTAGTAAAAAGGGGGATTCTCTATCAGTGCAACAGGGATGTTGAGGCTTTAGCATTACCACAGCAGTTTAGACAAAGGGTGATGGATCTTGGGCACACAGTACCATTGGCAGGACATATGGCCTTTCAAAAAACTTTGCGTTTTCGTTTTGTGTGGCCAGGTATGTACGGTCAGGTTTTGCAGTTCTGTAGTTCTTGTGAGACGTGTCAGCTGACTTCAAAGAGTAGGGGTGCACGGGCCCAGCTACAGCCATTGCCAATTATTGAGACACCTTTTGAAAGAATAGGCATGGATATAATGGGACCATTAGAGAGGAGTTCTTCTGGTAACAGGTACATCTTGGTAATCTGTGATTATGCAACCCACTATCCTGAAGCTTTCCCCCTAAAGTCTGTAAAAGCCAGACATGTTGCTAATTGCCTTTTACAGCTGTTCTCCAGGGTAGGCATACCTAGAGAGGTCCTGACAGACTGTGGGACTCATTTTATGTCTAGGTTGCTACAACAGGTCTATCAGCTGTCAGGAGTAAAAATAATTAAGACCACCCCTTATCACCCCCAAACGGACGAGCTGGTTGAAAGATACAATCAGACACTGAAAAACATGCTCCGCAAGTTTGTGTCCCGCACAGGAACTGATTGGGACCAATGGCTGCCTTATCTGCTCTTTGCCTACCGGGAGGTGCCACAGGCTTCAACCGGCTTCTCACCATTTGAACTGCTTTATGGACGCCAGGTGAGAGGGCCACTGGACCTTCTGAAAGACTACTGGGAAAATCCTACATCAAAGGGAGAGAATGTGGTGGCATACGTGGTCAAGATGAGAGAAAGGTTGGCCAAGATGTCAGCACTGGCCCAGGAGACCATGAGGATGGCTCAACAGAACCAAAAGAAGTGGTATGACCAAAAAGCAAGAGAGATGGTTTTTGAACCAGGGGGAAAGGTACTGTTACTGCTTCCTACTTCTGACAGCAAGCTTTTGACCAAGTTAAAAATAATTACATCTAGTGCTGTCGCTGCCAGGACCACATGCTGCCCGTGGTCCCTGAAAGAGTTATGCCATGTATTTGTTTGTTTTTGTCGGTGAAATAAACACCTGGTTGATTTACACGTACTCTCTGTGTCCTTCCTCCTGCTTCCGAAGTCCGGCCGCTGCGTGCCAGCCTAACACCTACATTGTCTGTCCCTTGCTCTGTTTTCTTTGGTGAGCTATCACTCTGACACTTTGCATTCTTACGCCTCACTCTGTAAAGGGCAACACACAATCCTATAATCACCAGGACGGAGATCAGAGGAAGAATCACAGCTATGAGCCACAGAGGCACACTGCCCTGCATCTCAGAGCATTGATTACGGCTCTCTGTTGTAGAGATGCAGATATCACAGGCGTGGTCTGAAACGTTGTGTAAACAGACGCAGGACCTGTTCTGCCCGGCAGGTCCACACACACTCCACCGGTTTTGACAGTGTGCAGAGAGACAACGCCTCCTGGCTGTGTCCTGTTCAGAGCACGGCGAGGGGAGGCAGACACCCGGAGAGCTGCAGCTCGACTGGACAAGAGTCGAGCTCGGCCAGACGTCCATCATCACACTCTGTCCACTGACAGGCAGAGTGTAACCGTTCACATTGAAATACTGCACACAGCCAGTGAACCAGTTCTATTCCCACACCAACATGTTTTGGCCTTTTTATGTCTGGTTCACATATTAACACTTAATGAAATGTTAGGTGTATATTTACCTAACTGTTGTAGGTTCGAATCACCTGTCAGAGCTGCACCAAAAATAATCTTTTCCACACTAACAGGAGTGAGATCCATACTGCGATTGGTGACGTTCAAGACGGATTCACTATCTAGAAGCAGAGATGTGTTCTGTCCATTGCTGAACAAGGAGAGGACATGCCAAAACCCGTCGGCCACGGGGGAGTCCACAATGAACTCTGACAGGTGGCCTGACAGTGTGTCTTTGGTAATGTACACAAGCTTTCTGTGTTTTATCTGAGGGAGACAGAAAAAAAACAAGCAATTTCACACTTCAAATGTCAATTCAAGATGAGTAAATATCTGTTTAATTGCAATGTACACCTACCTTCAGCATAGTGTATCCTGTCTGCCCAACAACAAATATTAACACTCCATTATCTTGGGTCTTAAACTTGATGTTAATCCCACTTTGGTCATCATCCAACAAGTCTTTTAGCAGGTAGTCTCTCTTGAATCGCTCCTTGATGACATACTCAATGTAGTCATTCCCATCAAATCGCAAAACAAGCCCCTCTGACATTTCTATTTAAGAAGACAGAACATGAAAAAAGAGTGTTATGAAATCAAACAAAAATGTGTGTCCTGTTTATTAAAAGGTATATTTACCTTTAGCACAGTTGCTTCCGGTAAAAGGGCTTTTGCACTCACAAAGATAGTCAGACCAAAAGTCATGGCACAAGCCGCTGTTCTTACATGGGTTGCTCTGACATGGTGATGGTGTTGTCCGAGGACACCTTTATTGAACGAAAATGAGTTACGAAGACAAGTTGTTGAAATGTATAGACAAAAAAAGACATTTTCCATATTACAGTTTTTAAAGTATGTTTTGCTATTTTCATGTTTTTGTCAGGTGGGGGCAGTAGAGGGATGATAGTAAATGAGTTGGGAGAGAGGTGGTATGATACAACTAAGGTGCCCAGCATGACTCGGAACCCCGAAGTTTATTATTATAGTAGGAAATTGAATTGTGTATACTAAATACTTACCTATCAAGGATGTTATATGTTGCAAGGGCCATGGAAAGTCTACCCGTGAGACAGCCGGTAAACACTCGAATCCTCACCATTTGCCAGTGACAGTAAGGAATAGTGCAAACGGGGCTACAAATTCCCAGATTCTTGGCTTTAGTAGTTCTATTCCAGCTTTTTTTAGACCCTGGTCTTAATAAATCGTCGGGCCGCCAATTAAAAAAAAACCTGGGGCAGAATGTAACCAGCAATAAAATGTCCCTCCTGGGCTACTGTAGAGCTGGGTAGGCCTTAGCCCCTCCTACTTCCTGGTTCCCAATTTGTTTGTTCCACCATAAATAGCCATACCATGAGCTGCGTCTTTCCCTCTCTCTGACCCCCAGGCTCTCGGTAGGTGTGAAATTTAGCTTTTTAAGTGAGGCATATTTGCCGTGGGTTTCACCCTTTGTCTTATTTTACTCTAGGTCCAGCTCCAAAGAGACTCCCACTTCCCCGTCAAGCTTTCCAGATGGGTGTTGTGCAGTGAGCAGGCAGGAGATGTTGACTGCCACTGCTGTTTTGTTTAAATTATCAATTTAGTTGTATTCATGGTTTTGTGTTGCTTGGTTTTGTTTTGCATGGTTTTGCCTCTTTTATTATAACCTGTGTCACAGGTATATTAGATATATACCTTTTTATTGTTTTTAACATATTAAATTGTTGTAATGAATGTCTTAATCTTGGGGTAATCCTTGGTCTCAGTAAATCATTTACTGCCACATGTACCCTTAAAGATAATCTGTGGGCTTTGTTTGAGCCGGTATTAAAGGTGCAGTGCACTGTAAATTCGAAACCCAATCCGGGCCTTGCCGTGGCCCGTGGTCACATAAGGTATTAAATCAAGTGAGAAGTAGGGTCACGTTATCATAGACTTCCAGACAATCCGACTTCTTTTTGCAACCAGAGGAGTCATCTCCTGATGGTCAGTAGAGAGACTGCAAGCCTAAAGGTGCGTTCACACCAAAATTTAATCACGTTGTTCGTGCCGCGTTACTCGCTGGGGACCATTTGTGGTCATTCACGTGATTCGCGCCAGAGAGGGGGTGTGGCTTATTGCCCTGGAAGCCGTTATTAACTCAAGTAATTTATTTCTGCCATCAACCATGGAAGAAATAACCTCTATTTCTGCTTAGTACTTGTTGTGGAAGTCCCAGATATCCCGGGAAACTAAACGCCGTCATGTCTGGGTTCATAACATAGTCCGGAGAAGCTCCGTGTATTTTATCGAGATGTATTCACTGTGTCTAGCAAACCACACGTCGGCTGGTTTACTACAGCTGTATGAACACAAAATAAACAGATTTTGCTGTGATTTAACTGCAATAAACCTAGAAAAAGGGATACCGAAATAACTACGTAATGAAAAGTCTGTTTCCAAATAGAAACGGAGTAGTGTGGATGTAGCCTTAAACGCCTGAAATCGAATATCACGTGATTATTCACATACACTGGGCATGCGGGTGGGTGCCGGTGTAAACAGGGAGTAGATTGGTTGCTCAAAGCCGCTAACGTGACTTCAGACGGCCGCTCCGTAGGTCTGATGACGCCGCTGGACACGCTGCTCGCTAATCGCTTCAATAACAGCTGCTTCCTTCGCAGAAATGCAGACTTTAACTGGACAACAGCTGCTAGTAAAGACAACAAGGTCACTTATACCTGACCTTAAATAAAAATGTTTTAATATTTTGTAAACTAAAATGTGCGTCACATCCTATTACGTCTGTCAAGCGCCTTTCCCTGCAGGTGGCTAATCATGATTTTCAGACCCCCGCCCTCGGTAAACTATCAATGGATAAATCCCAAAAAAGAAAAGTCACGGAAGAAAATAGAGAGTATAATTCTGCGTGGACGTATTAATTTGCTTTCACTGCCAACGATGCTGGCTTACCTGAATGCTTGATATGTGCAAAAAATGTAATGTTGAATGTCACTTACAGAACAAACACAGCATTTTCTGAAAAGTATCACGCTGGAGATGAGTGAAAAAGAGCGATTTCTCAACTGCTGCAGCAAACTCTCCTCTTCAAAAGAGTTTGATATTGTTATAACAGGTAAAATAGCAATAAAATGTCAAGAATTGTTTTTATTCTATATTTTCATAAATACAATAAACTATAGTTTTTGTATATATAATATAACTATATACTACTTTATAAACTGTGACATCAAATAGCTTTTGCGGCTCCAGACGAATTTTATTTGGTGGAAAATAGGGCAAAATGGCTCTTTGGATAGTAAAGGTTGCCGACCCCTGACTTAAGACATAAAACTCGCCAACAAGCTTCAGATGTCATGCTTATCCTTTGGCGCCTGTCATTGGCAGCCCACTGCTCCCTATATACAGGGATGGGTCAAATGCAGAGACAAATTTCCCCCTTAACGGGATCAATATAGTATAATAAATAAATAAATATGCTGTAAAGCAATGCACTCACAACAAACACGTGCTGTGTGCTGAGAGAGCACCATTAAACACTGGGGATATTAACACTCCCTCCTAGTATTCATTTACTGTAGGTACACAGTTGGGGTTTGTTCAAGTGCAATTGTTTACTCCTGTGGGACTTATACTGCTTTAGCATTATTAAATAAACAGTTCTTTCAAATAACTATCATGGGATGAGTGTTTCTTGCTGTGCAGAACATGTACAGTATTTCCCCACTGAACAATTTCATGTTCGTTATTGGTGAAAATATTAACACCTATTGAGAAAAAAACAAACTCATGAGTCAAAGTTACTGTTACCATTAATGTTTATCTAACTGATGGACGTCTATCTGCTTGATGAAGTTATCTCATGACACTTTTTTATGGAGCAGCTGTAGACTGTACTCTTCAACGTACAGAGACCCAACTGTAACGGATTGTGTATGGACCCAATTGCAGCACACAGGATTCCAGGAGCCGTTGGCTTTTATTGTAAACTTAACAGGTACAGAGCGATACATCAAAAGTCTCTGGCAGAGCAGCAGGCAGAATGACTCCAAATCAGGAACAAAAGGCTGGTGAGTTTACCGGGAGTCAGGCGAGACAGGTTGTTACGTTCCCCGTTCTGGCATCTAAGGGATGCGGGGAGTAACGGTGTTAATTTCCCGGGGAAAGAGAGACTGAGCAACGATGACGGTTAACAAAAAGGGTATTTATTATAAAAGGGCTAGCTGCACAAGGTAGACCAGGGGCAGGAAGGGTCGACAACAGGAAATCAGTCCGGGATAACGCGCTGGAAAGTCTGGCATGGAATAGCAAAGAGAACAATCTGACAATGAGTGTTTGATAGGCAGGAGTCTATATAGTGACTTGATTAGTGATCAGAGGCAGGTGAGTGAACAGGTGAAGGGAGTTAGACTGGTGAGGAGGGAGTGGCTGACAGGTAGGCCCAATCCCAATGTCCCCCCTAAAGCCTCAAATCCTGAACCCTCAAGGACTTACTGACATCACCTGGTAAGTGGTCGAGTGTGAGAGACTGTGAGGGCTTGAGATGGTGTAAATATGAATGGGACAGCACTTTGCTGCAACGTATCATGTTACCATGAAAACGACAAAAAATATGATGTATAATTGTGTGTATTTATTTTATACTTTGTACTCCCTGATTTAAAAGTGTTCCTGGCTGTTTCCTCACAAGATGAGAGGTAACTTCAAATAATCTATTTACTCGTTTTTGTCAAAACGGCTTCAATGACAAAATCAAATATTTGATGAATAAATAAATATCTTCTGATTTCATGGTTTTCCATCTTTAACCCTTAATGTTTCTGTGTATATTTAATATGACAGGCTGAACACACGTGACCCGTCCTCTTTGTTTACCTTTTTTTTACGTCTCCATGCGTCCACTGGTTACCACGTGTTTAATGTCACATTGCAATGAATTGGGTAAAGTCAGCATCCTATGCTGACTTACGGTAAGGGTTCATAAAGGGCTCAAAATGTCTACGAGAGAGCCCTCAAACACTCGATGATTCGACAGTGGGACAGCCCTAAACCCTCAGGGACTTCGCGGGAGCGCGCCTCAAAGTCTGTGAGTCTGTAAGGGGGGACATTGGGATTGGGCCGTAGAGTGAGGAGGGTGTGGAGCTGAACTGTGACACCCAACACTTCCCACAATGAGCGAGAGAAGGAGAAGAGAGAAAGAGAGTTAATGATCCATAGAGAATATAAAAAGGTGGATATGGACCTTCACCACAAGGCATGCTTCCCAAAGTCTTTTTAAAAACTGAATTAGCCGGCGAATCGGCAGAATATGCTGCCAAACTGTTTGAGTAAGGTTAAGTCTTAGAAATTGATATTGTTGGCTGAAATCAACCAGTGTATACTAAGAAATTAAAATCATTAAAATAGAATAGAATAGTTGATATTGCTGCATTGCTATTGTTTAAATGTTTGAGATGATGTTTAACTTGTTTTATCTAAAGTGTTGACTCACTGACCCCGTATTTCCTTTTCAGTGTATTGAGGACATTTCTGCTCCATCATGCCAGAGGGAAATCAGAGCACCGTGACTGAATTTATCCTTACTGGATTCCCTGGACTTTATCCAGAGTACCAAGGCCTTGTCTCAGCAATATTGTTCTTAGTTTATGTCTTTACTTTGACAGGTAATGTTACAATTATTTATTTAGTTGCAACCAACCGAAGTCTCCATAAGCCAATGTATTATATAATTCTAAATCTGAGTACATGTGACATCCTTTTTAGCACAACCACTTTACCTAAGATCATCAGTAAGTATTGGTTTCAATCAGGGACCATTTCTTTCACTGCTTGTTTTGTCCAAATGTACTTTGTTCACTATCTTGGCACAGTGAATTCCTTAATTCTCTTCCTGATGGCTTTAGATAGGTATTTGTCGATCTGCCATTCTCTCAGATATCCCATTGTTTTTAAAAACTCCACGATCAAAATTCTCAGTATTACAGCATGGGTTATGTCCCAGCCAAACAATTTAATGATAACTATTAGGGCATACCCTCTCCCATACTGTGCCTCTAACATAATCAACCACTGCTTCTGTGATCATATTGGTATAACAACCCTGGCATGCACTGACAGAGCCCCTTATGGTTTTCCTGCTTTTGTGCTTGCAATGTTTGTCTTACTGGGACCTCTGGCATTTATACTGTTCTCATATTGCTCTATAATTATTGCAGTACTTAAGATTGCAAATATACAAGGTCGCAAAAAAGCTCTGTCCACTTGCAGTACTCAGCTGATTATAATCTCCCTCTATTATTTACCCAGATGTTTTGTGTATTTAGCCAGCAATGTTGGCATTAGGTTTCGTGCTGATATGCGAATAGTAATAATCATGCTGTACAGCCTTTTCCCCCCTATGATTAATCCACTTGTATATTGCTTAAGAGCTAAAGATATGAGAGAAAGCTTGTGGAAGCAATTCAACCGACACATCATTCCTCAAAAAGCACAAGTTTCATCTATTAACAACTGATAAAAAAAATGCATTTATCAATGTTTTTCCATTCTGCAGATTTAGCCTTCTCTATTTGGGTGGACTGAAACGTTTCATTTAAAACACTGATTGGGGAAAAACTGAAAGCCAAAGCTGTCACAATGTTAACCATGTCATTTTGAAAAAAAACAGCTTAAAATGGATTTGTCACTGTGTGCGACTGTCTGTATGGTTGGCCACCATGTTGTATGTAATTCATGTGGAGGCCAATATTTGGCATTTAAAATGTGTGGGCCGAAAAGTGGATGTGTGTAGGAGGGAGGTTTTTGTAACTTTGGGTTCCGGGGGACGCGCAGGGAGCTAGGTTCACAATGTTCATTGGTATCTAGTAGAAGGATGATGATCTATGTATTTTTATTTATTTTATTTTTTTGTTTTTGTTTTTTGTTTTGTTGTCTGTATTTTTTGTGTCCGGGATTGGTTGTTTGTGTGGTTGGCAGGTATGTTGCGGGCTGTTCTGTTTGTGAGTGGCATGTCGCACTCCTGTGTAAACTGAAAATAAAAAGATTGAAAAAGAAAAATGGATTTGCTAAACGTATGACATAATATTTCAAATAAGGGGTATGTTTTCAAGCAACCCCTAAAATTGTAAAATCTGACCTACACTGCATCTTGGATCTGGTAATGTCTCACACATATTTCCTGTTCATGCAGTTGTTGCCAGGCCAAAAACCAAAAACCGCTGCTTGGAAGTGGTAGTGTAGTAGGAGTTATACTACTACTTCCCTACTCCCTCTTAACAGAAACATTTACATCGTCTTTTGACCTCCAGCACAGAAATGTAGTTTTTTGTAATATACATTATACCACTGGTCAAATAAATACTGCTTATCAAGTGTCTGTTCTACTGTTCTATGGAGGTCATTGTCTTTTTTATATTCAGTTTAGATTTCAGAGAAGTTTTAGATGTGCTAAAGTACATTTTCAGAGCAAGCACTTTGACTGCAGATGTTTGATTTGATCACAATGTTAACATAATATGACTGTTACATCGAAAGCATTATATATACAATCCTCTGTAATTTGTGTGTTTAAACAATTTGTTGTATTTAGCGAACGTAATGTTTGTTTAGCCAATGCAACCATTACTTCTCATTTATCATTATCGACTTAAGTATTTATTCAGTATTTCAAAATGAAAAAATATCTTGCAATATATCGCTGACATAAAAACACCATGATAAATATTTGATCAGCATCGTCCACCTTCAGGGCCAGACTGGGATAATAATTCAGGCTGTGAATCTAACATCAGCATCGGCCAATCTCAACACATTCACAAGACCCACGAATACTTTAACCATTTTGCTGAAGAACTTTTCACTGTTTATTCCACAAATATATCTTTTACTATTACGCACAAAACAGCTCGAGGACAATTCAAAAGAGTTAAAAACAGTGTCTTTAGTTACAAAGGTTAGTCAACTGGACTACCATCATTAAGGCTTCAGGAATAAATATGAACATATACAATTCTTGTGCAGTTTTGTGTTTTTCCTCCACCTGACAGAAAAGAGTAAGCAGGTCTTTATTTTTGATCTCTTGCTATCTTACATAGCATGATTAATTGTTTTAAAAAAACATATATTGAGAGTTGGCTTCTCAAGGCCTGAAGGTCTCTCTCTCTCTCTCTCTCTCTCTCTTTCCGTCAGCTTTATCGACTTGAACATAACAAAATGCAGTATTGCCAATGCACAGTATGAATATTGATAGTTGTTGTAGACAGACATCTATCATTATACATTTATGTATGTATACATTTTGAACAGTTTACAAAACTCCAACACCAGAATTAACTTTTTTTTTCATTACAAGGAAACCAGGGTACTTTTTTACAATGAAAAGTAAATCACTGATATAGTATGTTGCTTATATTAATGCACAGAAATATAAAGATTGCATGAAACTCATCACTACTAGCATGTCAGCTCTGCTTCAAACAGATGGGCACTCTCAACCAAGACGGTTTAGTTCAACAAGTCTCAAATCAAAGTATGGAGAGCAATTCAACCCTTGTAAATGTACATATTCATTCTCCACCCAACAGACAGAAATATTAACTGTAAATTTGCCACTTCCTTCATCTCGTTCCTTGCCCTCATTTGTGCATGTGCGGAGTGCCTACCCAGTATGCCTTGCAGGAAGACCTGCCCCTACCGAGTCTCCATAGCCCACTGACCGCTAAACACGAACGTTAGCCTAGCTATGATATTAACCGGAGCTTGGAACTAGACAGGCTCAGTAGGAGCAACTTCCCCTTTTGATTCCCGTAGTCCGAAGGTACGATAACCGGTCCAAGCAACTAAAATTATTTTTTTTAATGACAATTTACGAATACTATTTCATCAATAAATTCAGTTTTGATAAATATTGAGGCGCAAAATCACCTGTAAAGATTTTGAATATTGGAAGTTTTACAAAATGTTTATGATATTGATATTATGAATAGTGATAATAACAAAAAAAAGTTATTATCATTATTACACGGTCCTTTGCCTGATCAAATCTCGGCAGCGTGGTAGGGGAGTGCAGTAAGCGATGTACTGGTAGGGGGTCCCCGAACAGAGCTCATGGGTCCCCACTTGCAGCATACTGGATCCATCCCTTATCAGTGACTTCCAGCACTTTTCATAGCTCTGCCCTTTCTGACCCTGCTTGGCCGTTTGGACCTTGGATTTTCTGCCTGTCTGCCACTTTTGGATTTATTTGACTGAGTGACCGATCTCCTGGTTTTGACCTTGTCTGAACTGTTAAGTAAACTGAACATTCCTTCCATCTCTGACTGCCTCGTTGTGCTTTTGGGATCAAGTTTGCTTGTACTAGTGATTGTGACACCAATAAGGCACTAAGACCTTGAGGAACCACATAGATAAAGTCACGCTGTGATTTGTAAACAAAAGCTTGACATTTGGAGAGTTCTGTAAGAATTGTGTTTTTCAGCAATTAGATGGAAAGCTATTCAGAAACCCCATTATTATCAATATACCAGGGAAAGTACATCTTCTGAATGACCTAGGTATGTAGTTTGTGGTTGTTAAGTTTCAACAAGCTGTGATTATCCTGGCGGTCACAATAGGTCATTTTATAGAGTGACATAAAGTTTCAAAAAATGGTCTCACTATCATCATAACACATGAATACAATTGGGATTATTGAACCCACAAGAGTGTTAACTTTCCAGTCAAAGCCAGTTTATGCAACTCCCGAAACTTCTTAGGTTTTGCCCCAAACTGCATGGGACTGCGTGTCTGTAAAGGGCGCATTGTGGGTACCCACAAAACCCATTTTTATTTACATAGCTTGAGGTGAGAGGTCAAGGGACCCCTTTGAAAATGGCCATGCCAGTTTTTCCCTTACCAAAATGTAGCCTTACTTTGAATGCTATCATTGGATTCCTTATGCTGATTCAGATTTCTGATCATATGCATTCTGTGCGGGCACCTCTCGCACATGCCAGGCATATATAGTCCTGCAGATTGCACTAAGTAAGTAATTTCTTGTTAATTTGGACCTGCATTTCACAAATCCTTTGCCAGGTGGTCTTTAAATGTATTTGATGGGCGTGATTCAATAGTTCCATATTGGGTGAATCCCATTACCCGGCTCTGATGTTCAATCAAACTTCTGCGGCATCTGTAGTGCCAGGCCCGGGTCACATTATACGCAATGCTACTCTGTGGCTCTCTGGATGCTCTGCACAAGCTTTTCAGCAGAAGCCTAAATTACACCTCAGGTCTTCTAGTTTCATATGATACCAGGATCTTCTCTCGCTTTAAAATGTGTCAGCCGGGCCAGCTGCTGGGCCATTGGGTTGTTAACAAGTTAAGATCTGTGAATATCATTAACAAATTTTTAGAGGCCAAAGATATTCAAGATACAATCATAGACTGTATAAAAGAAGTGGGCATAGTTGTCGAGACGTCACCCATTGGTTTGTGGACTTTGAAGCCTTGAGTTTGGCATTTTGGCTGTCAACATCTTGGATTTTGGCTGTTGTCATCTTGTTTTTTTGCAACCAGTGACTGGAAGAGGCCATGTTTGGACTTCTATACAATCAGACTTCTTTTGGAGTTGCCCAAGATGGTCAGTAGAGATTTAAGGCACTTCTGCATTGGCTTCACCTTTCAGAACCGCAGGTTGCCACCAGAATACATGTTATCCTATCTAGCTGCTTGTCCTGTCCCATCTTTATGTTAAGCTATGTCATGACTCCAGCTCTGTACATATTCTCATAGTCTCAAAAGCCAAGTGGAGTGTAGCTCAGAATATGTAGAACTTTTCCTTTAAACATTGAGGTGTGGTCAGAACTATTCTATATAGTGTATGGTACATTGCATGGACAGTAAGCAATTTCTTTCAGGAAAACTGATCATATTCCAATATCCTCACCTGTACTTTGTGTTAAGTACTAATTAGCAAATACTACCATACTAAAGATGGAGAAAATTGTTAAAACTACTGCTCTATGTAGTTTAATAGCTTCAAAACTAACATCTTGTAAACCTCTACCCTTACAAATCTCATGTCATGGAGGCAGAGTGACGTGTTTGTTTTGGGATCATCATGACACTCAGAAGCAACAACACAAATGAGTTCCAGGAGGAAGCTAATTAGTGTCTCGTGTGTGTAATTTAAGTGTGCAGGTGTGAGTGTAGGCCTCTCTGTGTGGTGAGTGTCTTTGTACCTTAGTGAATTCTCATCTCAAAACAGTCTTATGCAATGTTGTTTTCCCCAGAATATTCCAAACACTGTTTCACATACATCTTCTGTTGAACTACTTCTTTCCTCTTACTATCTTGGCAACTATTTCATATGGTATTAACACGTGAACTGACACCTGAGTTAAGTTCCATAGATTTGGGAGAGGCAAAATATGAATGCAGAGAAGTGCCAGTAAGAAGTGTACTGTAGCCTGTAAGGCAGCAATACCTACTCATACCTCAGGTTCCTGTAGGGCTGCAGTAGCTCTTTAGTGTGACCACGTGTGGGTATCAACAGGTTTATGGTGTTACATAAGACCTTTATTAGGATTTGGCAGCAGCATGGACCACATGTCAGGAAAGTTCTGCTAAAGTAGGTGAAAGATAATTGCAATAGTCAAGACAGAATCGAAGAATCATCTCCATCACAGCTAGGAGTCTTAAATCATAGAGGGTAGATTTTACAAAAGAACAAAGAGAACCAAAACCTTCTATCAAGAAGTTTCTACTTTATAGACAAGCAACAACACCTCATATTTAAAGGGCTTTAACCAGCAAATCTTTGACAGTTTAAATTGATAAATGACTCGTGTCATTGACTAATTATAGGCCAAAATCCATCCACTCTGTTCATAGTTTTTTCAAAGACAGAATGTTGGTGGAAAAACTCAAGGCGGCCTTGATTGCATCTAAAATTAGTTTTGTACTTTTGCCGCCATCTTTAGAGATACTCGTTTGAAAACTGAATTCAGGTTTTACCATTTATGAAGATAAAGCTTCTGTACTACTGACAACACTAATCACGCTGCTGCTGCTACGATTTAGTGTTGAAGTGAAGACCACCTAAACAGAGAGCAAATCATGGCCAAGACCAGTGTTTAGGGACCGTTTTGTTTGATGTTAACAAATGAATCACACAATACACGCATCATTTTGTGATATACCTCAATTGTGGTCTTGAAATAACATCCAGAGGCCTCTGTGTTTGAAACCGAGACAACACGGAGTAAAAATACGGCTAATTCTGAGACCTTAAAAAAGTATTCTTGAGAATAAGACCGATCTAGAGTTCACTCAACACTGCTATTTGTATCATTACATACTAAGACTACAACTACCACAAAATAACTGTTAATAACTGTAATAATAACAACCACATGTAGACCTTGTCCAACAACTTAAGACATAAAACTCGCCAACAAGCTTCAGATGGAATGCTTATCCTTTGCTTGTAACGCTATGCTGTAAAGCAATGCACTCACAACAAACACGTGCTGTGTGCTGAGAGAGCACCATTAAACACTGGGGATATTAACACTCCCTCCTAGTATTCATTTAGGTACACAGTGGGGGTTTGTTCAAGTGCAATTGTTTACTCCTGTGGGACTTATACTGGTTTAGCATTATTAAATAAACAGTTCTTTCAAATAACCATCATGGGACGAGTGTTGCTTGCTGTGCAGAACATGTACAGTATTTCCCCACTGAACAATTTCATGTTCGTTATTGGTGAAAATATTAACACCTATTGAGAAAAAACAAACTCATGAGACAAAGTTACTGTTACCATTAATGTTTATCTAACTGATGGACGTCTATCTGCTTGATGAAGTTATCTCATGACACTTTTTATATGGAGCAGCTGTAGACTGTACTCTTCAATGTACAGACCCAACAGTTCCCACAATGAGCGACTTTTCCTTCAACAGGAAGAAACCTCGAGCAGAACAACATAGAGAGGGAGGGAGAAGAGAGAAAGACGTTAGTGATCCACAGAGAATAAAAATAGGTGGATGTGGACCTTCATCACAAGACATGCTTCCGGAGGTCTTTTTAAGAGCGGAATTAGCCGGCGAATCGACAGAATATGCTGCCAAACTGTTTGAGAAAGGTAAGTGTACAAGGTTGAGTCCTAGAAATTGATTGATCGATTGAAATCAACCAGTTTATACTAATAAATTAAAATCATTCAAATAGAATTTAAAAAAGACAATTAATCACACCTCAGATAAATAGTCGATATTGCTGCGTTGCCATTGTTTAAATGTTTGAGATGATGTTTAACTTGTTTTATCTAAAGTGTTGACTCACTGACCCCGTATTTCCTTTTCAGTGTATTGAGGACATTTCTGCTCCATCATGCCAGAGGGAAATCAGAGCACCGTGACTGAATTTATCCTTACTGGATTCCCTGGACTTTATCCAGAGTACCAAGGCCTTGTCTCAGCAATATTGTTCTTAGTTTATGTCTTTACTTTGACAGGTAATGTTACAATTATTTATTTAGTTGCAACCAACCGAAGTCTCCATAAGCCAATGTATTATATAATTCTAAATCTGAGTACATGTGACATCCTTTTTAGCACAACCACTTTACCTAAGATCATCAGTAAGTATTGGTTTCAATCAGGGACCATTTCTTTCACTGCTTGCTTTGTCCAAATGTACTTTGTTCACTATCTTGGCACAGTGAATTCCTTAATTCTCTTCCTGATGGCTTTAGATAGGTATTTGGCAATCTGCCATCCTCTCAGATATCCCATTGTTTTTAAAAACTCCACCATCAAAATTCTCAGTATTACAGGATGGATTGTTGCAAAGGCAGCCCCGTTAATGTTAGTTATTAGGGCATACCCTCTCCCATACTGTGCCTCTAACATAATCAACCACTGCTTCTGTGATCATATTGGTATAACAACCCTGGCATGCACTGACAGAGCCCCTTATGGTTTTCCTGCTTTTGTGTTTGCAATGTTTGTCTTACTGGGACCTTTGGCATTTATACTGTTCTCATATTGCTCTATAATTATAGCAGTACTTAAGATTGCAAATTTACAAGGTCGCATTAAAGCTCTGTCCACTTGCAGTACTCAGCTGATTATAATCTCCCTCTATTATTTACCCAGATGTTTTGTGTATTTAGCCAGCAATGTTGGCATTAGATTTAGTGCTGATATGCGAATAGTAATAATCATGCTGTACAGCCTTTTCCCCCCTATGATTAATCCACTTGTATATTGCTTAAGAGCTAAAGATATGAGAGAAAGCTTGTGGAAGCAATTCAACCGATGCATCATTCCTCAAAAAGCACAAGTTTCATCTATTAACAAATGATAAAAAAATGCATTTATCACTGTTTTTCCAGTCTGCAGATTTAGGAAAGTTTCATAAAAAACACTGATTGGTGACAAATCGAAAGCCAAAGCTGCCACAATGTTAACCACGTCTTTTTGAAATTCCCTGTTCATGCAGTTGTTGCCAGGCCAAAAACCTGCCTGGAAGTGGAAGTGAAGTAGTAGTTACTACTACTTCCCTACTTCCTCTTAACCGAAACATTTACATCGTCTTTTGACCTGCAGCACAGAAATGTAGTTTTTTGTAATATACATTATACCACTGGTCAAATACATACTGCTTATCAAGTGTCTGCTCTACTGTTCTATGGAGGTCATTGTCTTTTTCATATTCAGTTTCGATTGTAGAGAAGGTTCGGATGTGCTAAAGTTTTTTTTCAGAGCAAGCACTTTGACTGCAGATGTTTGAACAAAATATTATCACAATATTACTGTTATGGAAGCAACATTTATACATTTTTTGTGTATCTGGGAGGGTCTGCTTGAATTTTTTCTAACTGGCAAAATTTAAGTGTAGAAAATGATATAACATTATATTACACAAACATTTAATATCAATGAAAGAAGACCAATAAAGTAGATTCTTATTCTGATTCCATTAAAAATGTCAGTGAGTTCATGATGTAGTGAGAATATTTTTCACAAAGGCCCAAACAAATGAAGACAACCTCTGTCACAGGGTTAGGAAGAGTAGCAACAAGGGAAGACTTAGGAACAGGCAAAAGGCAGGAGATTGGGCAGTAAGGCAGGAGATTAGGCAGTAAGGCAGGCAGGTAACAAGCGGACAAGTAACAGGCAAAATATGCTCGGCAAGAAATGACAATATTGCAATTTTGACGACGGGAACACAGGAACCGTACCGATATATCTGTAAGTAAATGATGAAGGAAGTGAGAACAGGTGAATGATGAAGTCCGGCAAAAAAGCCTGAGGGCATCTGGTGGACAGTAAGGGAATGGCAATTAATGATTTTGAGGACGTGGGAATGTGGCTGAAGAGGTGGACAGAGAAGCAGAATGCGACAACCTTAAACAAAAAAAAAACAACACCGCTGAAGGTCAACTGATCAAACACTTTGCTTTGCTTCATGTCTCCTCATAAAAAGTTTCGCTTGAACACGATGCAAAGCAGGCGGATGGCCAGTTAGCTTTTGTGATTCACCTATGTTCTGTGCCTCACTGATCAATCATCAATCTGTATTCATTATCCAAAAATCATAAAAGAACAACAAACAAAAGTCGCCGGCCTCTTTCTCACACTGTGAATATGTTTACAAACAGTCCTGCTGTATACAGTACTTTAAATACAAATTGAGAATATGTCTCATAGAAAGTTGCAACCGCATTGCACTAAAGTCAGCGGCAGAAGGTTTAATTCTACTTGGAAAGTTAAAAGGTTAAAATAAATCTCCCGGGTGAGAGACAGGGTCTATGTGTGTCCGGTAAATTATTCTTGTTGTTTGAATGTGATCAGGATTTGAGAGCAGATCATTTGTGAAAAATATGGTGTGAAAAAAACAAACATTTGTTTCTGTCTTACCAGTTGCATTAAAAATTGTATTCTTATTTACAATTCCTTTATTGCAAGTTGTTATTCCGTGTCCTACAATAATGTTGAGTCTGAAAAATTCCCGTGCGGTAGGCACTGCATATAGTGCACACAAATGAATGACATAATGCAATCTCTGGAGTGGCTAAAGATGTCGTTACGTCATTCACTGAGATGAATATATACTGTGCTGTAAAGAATTCAGTTTGGAGTGGGATGCACCTTGATTGTCCGGATTGGGATTTGCCTCCAAGCAGCAGAGGCGACAGCTAGATCATAAAGACTATCTCTAATGTCTGAAGAATGATCGATGACTAATTACAATCTTACCAATTTCTTACAAGAGAGCATTTCTCCCAACATTTTAACACCAAAATGATAATGATTAATACAAACATAACAGCAATCAAAGATTTCATAATACTTGGATTTCCAGGACTTGACCCAACATACTATGGACTTGTCTCAACTCTTCTTTTCTTTACCTACTTGGTTATTCTAGTTGGAAATGTTTTTATTCTGATTGTTGTTGGGGTTGAGAGGGAGCTTTATAAGCCAACATATCTGATCTTCTGTCATCTGGCAATGAATGATTTGTTATTCGGGACAGTGACCTTACCAAAAATGATGTCCAGATATTGGTGGGATGACAAGGTAATATCTTTTAATGCCTGCTTCACTCAGATGTATTTTGTTCATTCCTTAGGAGCAATTCATTCTCTGCTTCTGCTGATTATGGCCCTTGATCGTTTTATTGCAGTGTGTTTTCCATTTAAATATCCCGTTCTAATGACAAACAACATTGTTTCTATGGCTTGTGGGTTTTCGTGGATTGGGACATTTCTTAGGATGATGGCAGTTGTATTTCATGCTCTGACTTTGACTTATTGTAATTCTAACATCATTGTGCAATGCTATTGTGACCACATTTCAATTATAAACCTGGCAAGTGGTGGAGATGTAAAATATGTTAAGAATGTTGCTGTCAGTCTTGCAATGTTTGGTCTGTTGCTTCCACTTTCATTTGTAATTTTTTCCTACATTTCCATCTTTGCAGTTGTTTTAAAAAGAACAAACCAAGAGGGGCGATACAAAACCTTATCAACGTGTACGCCACAGTTATTGATTTCTTGCCTGTATTACCTGCCAAGATGTTTTGTGTATCTAGCTCATGCTACAGGATTCTCTTTTAGTTTGGACATCCGCGTTGTATTGATATTGTTGTACAGTCTTCTTCCTTGTGCTGTTAATCCAATCATATATTGCTTCAAGACCAAACATATCAAAGAGATTCTGATGAAGAGATTGAAGAATTCCATAGTTGGAGTGAAATAATGTGTCCAAATGTGTGCATTCAATTCTTACCATAAAGATCTGAACAAAGTTCTGCACTAAAAAGTAATTGTGAGAAAGTGACATGATCCATGTGGCATTAAAATAAAACAACAATGTAATATACAAGAGACCATAGTGCCTTACTTCTCTTTCACATCTACTAAGTGTTTCGTTAACATTTTGTTACATTTCAATGAGCCATATTTCAATACTTTATTATTTCTAACACTAGATGTAAGATCAAGCCAACTGAGATGCATTACAATCCACACCTCGGGGATTTTAGCATGTGAGGTCACAGTCTTTCTCCAACCTCAACCAGGAGCTTTGAATTACATTATCATAACCATAAAAACAGCATGAATATTTACATTATTCAAAAGTTTGGAATCCGCTGCCACAAAAGCTTGATTCGGTACAGTCAGATGGCTGAGAAGACTCCTTGTTACAAATATTTATGTATTTCATTGAGGGTTTGCAAAAAAAGTAATGGTTTGTACATGAAGAACAAATCGCTGCACAATGTTTCAACCAGACGGATAATTCAAAGGGCAGAAAGAGACAGATTTGTCTGAGCGCCAGTTTAATAACAATAGAAGAAATCACCATTGCCTATAAGAAGCTGGAATTAACAGGCCAATTGCTTTAGCAAAGCAATTTTTAAAACTTTGTAATAGTAATAGAAGGTTAGTGTAGGGATAGCAGTATTGTAATTGGATCAGGGAATATCATCTGGACATACTATGGACTGAGAAATTACAGTTTAAACCTCTTCAATCTAATCATGTAGTAGACTGCAGAGAAATGTTTTGATAAAATAAAACATTTTCAGCCAAGCACGGTTCTGGTTCAATAACGTAAGTCGCATTTTTGGACTAAAGAACAAATTCAAAAGCTAAGGGTAGTTGAGGGGAACAATTGGGACGATAGTATTCTCCCTGTCATGCAAAACTGTGCAGAGATTGATTAATTTCAAGTTTTTATCATTATATTTTTGGGGCTAAAAAATATATTTCAAATGTAAGTACCGTATTTTCCGCACTATAAAGCGCACCGGATTATAAGGCGCACCTTCAATGAATGGCCTATTTTAGAACTGTTTTTATATATAGGGCGCACCGGATTATAAGGCGCATAGAATAGAATAGCGTCGTAAGCGTGTCTCTTGAAAGGTGCCATTTTGGGGTCTTTATACACACAAGTGGTGTTGGACTAGGAGTAAGCACAGTACCGGTGTTTACCGCGGTGCGGCTTTGTAGTTTACCAGTCGTACTGAAACATTTTGACAGAGCGCCGTGTACAACCAGTATGGATCAACCAATTAACCAATTGATCCATATATAAGGCGCTCCGGATTACAAGGCGCACTGTCGTTTTTTGAGAAAATTAAAGGCTTTTAAGTGCGCCTTATAGTGCGGAAAATACGGTAATACATTTGATGTCAGCATTATAGTGCTTTTATCTTTGTTGAAATAGCCACTATCGAGGAAAAGAAGTACAATGTTAACATAATTCATTCATCAGTATACTGTATAAATATATAAAAATATATAAAAATGTATATTGATCATTGCCTTTATTTATCTAATTTGTTTTCCTTTTTTTTTTCTTAATACTGATTTTTGGTTTCATCCAAGCTTTTAAAAAAGTATATAATTAGATGTTTTGTGTTCCTCAGTTTAACTTGTTGGAAATAGAAAACAACAAACAAACGCGTGGCTCTTTGATTAACATGATGATCCTTTGAGGATAGGTCGGATCAAACTTGATAAATGGCTGATACAACCTGGCATCCAGTCACTGTAATGTAGTCCTGGGTATTACCTCCAAATTAGAGCCGTGTTCAGACAGGAGAGAATCAGAGTCATTAGATACACTTATTGGAATAAGTGATTTTCAGATATAGGGGATCATTTTGAATAGCTGGGTCTTGGATATCTCTTTTGAAATATATGGTATATTGATAGTGTATCCTGCATTTAATATCGTAAAGGTCTAATCAGTGCGCTTACCTTGCAGGTCTTCATTTCATGTCTTGTTTCTGGTTTCTTATTGTAAACTTAGAATTATGATTGCCAATTTTACAGGGATGAGAAGCTTCCTCATTCTTGGATTCCCTGGACTAAGTTCAAAATACTACGGACCTGTGTCAGCTCTGCTCTTTTTCTTCTATCTTGCTATTGCAATAGGAAATATTTTCATTTTAACATTTGTTGTCCAGGTGAAGTCCCTGCAAAAACCCACATATCTGGTCTTTTGTCACCTGGCACTGAATGACTTAACATTTGGCACTTTGACTCTCCCGAAGATCATATCAAAATTCTGGTTTGGTGATAGCATCATTTCATTTTATGGGTGCTTTACGCAGATGTTCTTTGTTCATTATTTAGGATCAGTAACTTCTTTCATGTTGTTGGTAATGGCTCTCGATCGCTTTATTGCAATATGTATTCCACTACGTTATCCTGTCCTAATCTCAAACAACAACATATCTGTGCTCTGTGGGTTTGCTTGGTTCATCCCTCTGCCTTTGATGTTGACCATTGTAATCCATGCCCTCACTTTACCTTTCTGTAAATCAAATGTCATTGCTCAGTGCTACTGCGACCACATTTCTATAACGAGCCAGGCATGTGGTGAGAATGTTAAAATTGTACAGGTCACTACTCTCTGCATGGCCATGTTTTGTCTCTTGCTTCCTCTTGCATTCATCTTGTTTTCTTACATCTCTATCTTTGTGGTTATTTTGAAAATGTCCAATGCTGCAGGCCGCAGGAGAACCTTATCAACTTGCACCCCACAACTTTTCATCACTTGCCTCTTTTACCTTCCCAGGTGTTTTGTTTATGTAGCCAATACTGTTGGATTTTCTTTCAGTTTAGATGTGCGTATTCTATTGATATTGTTGTACAGTCTTTTCCCTGCTGCTGTTAATCCCATCATATATTGTTTCAAGACTCAAGATATCAAGCAGACTTTGATAAAGAAAATGAAAACTAGGATTGGAATAGAGATAAAACTTTCATTCTTATAACAGAATGATACCTCAGTCATCCACTCAAAACGTTTGGCTTCATTTGCAAGAAATGGCACAAATTCAACATGATTATTTGTATTAAAGCTTGGCATGATGTGCAAATTCAGTTTTTTCTTTAATGTAAAGCCTGCAGTTCAGATGATCATGATATCTAAATGGAAATATCAGATGTAATTGCTTTACAAAAACTGCACTGTACACATATAAGGGATGTAATGAGCTAATAGAAATAAATAATACAGTACATTTCCTGCAGTCTGAGGACTTTAGATACCACAGATAAAGTATTGTACTTACACACAAGGGTTTATTTTCCATTCATTTTGGGGGTTTCATTTACTGAGCACTACACTAGCCACTAGAATTATGTAGTCTTCACCAACAGCAGTGCTACTCTCCAGCAAAAATACCAAGTACATTGCATTTTGCCATTGTCAAAAGCCTGAAAACTTGGCCAACCTCCACCAGTAATGGACTGTTCAGTAACAGGTGTGTATTTACTGTAGGGGGGCTTTGGGTAAAGTCAGTGGTGCTCCACACCTGATGGTAATCAGCTAATTATTACTTCTCAGGCTTTTTCAAGATGCCCGTGCTTACATGTTATAATAATAACTGATAAGTAACATGCATGAACAAGAGTTCAGACTCTGTGTCATGGATTTAAATATGTTCACAAGCACTTAATTAAAGACTAGATTACACCAGGGTTGTCTGGTAACCGCAGGGTCAACAGTTCGATCCTTGACTGGGACATGTCAAAGTGTCCCTGAACAAGACACTGAACCCCTAACGGCTCCCCGGGCGCCTGTCATTGGCAGCCCACTGCTCCCTATGTACAGGGATGGGTCAAATGCAGAGACAAATTTCCCCTTCCAGGATCAATATAGTATAATAAATAAAAAAATGTTTTAATTAAATTAAAGTAATCAGTGATTTTCAACAAAACCTCCTTTTAACAAATTAGCAGGAGTCTGAGTGCCGAAATATGGATACTGTGAGAAAGATAAGACTCTGCCAAACGCGGTAATGTGGTTTTTATGTTTGTGGTGTTAAAAATGTGAGCTCCAGAGCAATAGACAAAACTGGTACCGTCTGCTTTCTTTGAGAAATTAGTGGTGACATTTAACATGGAGTCTAATGGAGCAGTTGGTTGGAGTTCATGTCGCTCTGCGGCTCTTTGAGCCAAATGTGTAAGTCTGTTGGATTCCATAGACACTTTACTGCGATATTGCCGTGCAATACACACCCATTATAAAATCTGAAACGGACCCAAAATTTTCCTGAAACTTAATCTGTGACAGGCAGAAAAGGACAAGCCTATCACACTCAACCCAGTAACTACGAAGGTTCAGAGCACAGAGCAAGAATGCAGGGAAGCCCCATTGGTAGAAGCTACTGTGGTTCCAGTTACAGGGACATCTAAAGCTTGTGTTATGGTGACCACAAGGGCACCAAGTTCAAAGGAAGTCCTCAAGGAGTTGCCATTCTTTGGGGTAGAGTGGGAGACAAGTGAAGTGAGGCCTTCTAAGACTAAAGCAGAAAGGAGGAGAGAGAAATGGAGGGGCACAGCTAAAGTGACAGAAGAGATTTCTAAACCAAGTTATCCATTAGATTTAGACCTTCCACTAGATGTAGGTGCACTACAGAAGGAAGACCCTACTTTAAAACTTTGGTTTGACAAGGTGACCGAGGTTGAGGGGATCAAGCAGGGTCGCCCAAACTGTCTAGAGGAAGTTACCCATGTAGTAAAAAGGGGGATTCTCTATCAGTGCAACAGGGATGTTGAGGCTTTAGCATTACCACAGCAGTTTAGACAAAGGGTGATGGATCTTGGGCACACAGTACCATTGGCAGGACATATGGCCTTTCAAAAAACTTTGCGTTTTCGTTTTGTGTGGCCAGGTATGTACGGTCAGGTTTTGCAGTTCTGTAGTTCTTGTGAGACGTGTCAGCTGACTTCAAAGAGTAGGGGTGCACGGGCCCAGCTACAGCCATTGCCAATTATTGAGACACCTTTTGAAAGAATAGGCATGGATATAATGGGACCATTAGAGAGGAGTTCTTCTGGTAACAGGTACATCTTGGTAATCTGTGATTATGCAACCCACTATCCTGAAGCTTTCCCCCTAAAGTCTGTAAAAGCCAGACATGTTGCTAATTGCCTTTTACAGCTGTTCTCCAGGGTAGGCATACCTAGAGAGGTCCTGACAGACTGTGGGACTCATTTTATGTCTAGGTTGCTACAACAGGTCTATCAGCTGTCAGGAGTAAAAATAATTAAGACCACCCCTTATCACCCCCAAACGGACGAGCTGGTTGAAAGATACAATCAGACACTGAAAAACATGCTCCGCAAGTTTGTGTCCCGCACAGGAACTGATTGGGACCAATGGCTGCCTTATCTGCTCTTTGCCTACCGGGAGGTGCCACAGGCTTCAACCGGCTTCTCACCATTTGAACTGCTTTATGGACGCCAGGTGAGAGGGCCACTGGACCTTCTGAAAGACTACTGGGAAAATCCTACATCAAAGGGAGAGAATGTGGTGGCATACGTGGTCAAGATGAGAGAAAGGTTGGCCAAGATGTCAGCACTGGCCCAGGAGACCATGAGGATGGCTCAACAGAACCAAAAGAAGTGGTATGACCAAAAAGCAAGAGAGATGGTTTTTGAACCAGGGGGAAAGGTACTGTTACTGCTTCCTACTTCTGACAGCAAGCTTTTGACCAAGTTAAAAATAATTACATCTAGTGCTGTCGCTGCCAGGACCACATGCTGCCCGTGGTCCCTGAAAGAGTTATGCCATGTATTTGTTTGTTTTTGTCGGTGAAATAAACACCTGGTTGATTTACACGTACTCTCTGTGTCCTTCCTCCTGCTTCCGAAGTCCGGCCGCTGCGTGCCAGCCTAACACCTACATTGTCTGTCCCTTGCTCTGTTTTCTTTGGTGAGCTATCACTCTGACACTTTGCATTCTTACGCCTCACTCTGTAAAGGGCAACACACAATCCTATAATCACCAGGACGGAGATCAGAGGAAGAATCACAGCTATGAGCCACAGAGGCACACTGCCCTGCATCTCAGAGCATTGATTACGGCTCTCTGTTGTAGAGATGCAGATATCACAGGCGTGGTCTGAAACGTTGTGTAAACAGACGCAGGACCTGTTCTGCCCGGCAGGTCCACACACACTCCACCGGTTTTGACAGTGTGCAGAGAGACAACGCCTCCTGGCTGTGTCCTGTTCAGAGCACGGCGAGGGGAGGCAGACACCCGGAGAGCTGCAGCTCGACTGGACAAGAGTCGAGCTCGGCCAGACGTCCATCATCACACTCTGTCCACTGACAGGCAGAGTGTAACCGTTCACATTGAAATACTGCACACAGCCAGTGAACCAGTTCTATTCCCACACCAACATGTTTTGGCCTTTTTATGTCTGGTTCACATATTAACACTTAATGAAATGTTAGGTGTATATTTACCTAACTGTTGTAGGTTCGAATCACCTGTCAGAGCTGCACCAAAAATAATCTTTTCCACACTAACAGGAGTGAGATCCATACTGCGATTGGTGACGTTCAAGACGGATTCACTATCTAGAAGCAGAGATGTGTTCTGTCCATTGCTGAACAAGGAGAGGACATGCCAAAACCCGTCGGCCACGGGGGAGTCCACAATGAACTCTGACAGGTGGCCTGACAGTGTGTCTTTGGTAATGTACACAAGCTTTCTGTGTTTTATCTGAGGGAGACAGAAAAAAAACAAGCAATTTCACACTTCAAATGTCAATTCAAGATGAGTAAATATCTGTTTAATTGCAATGTACACCTACCTTCAGCATAGTGTATCCTGTCTGCCCAACAACAAATATTAACACTCCATTATCTTGGGTCTTAAACTTGATGTTAATCCCACTTTGGTCATCATCCAACAAGTCTTTTAGCAGGTAGTCTCTCTTGAATCGCTCCTTGATGACATACTCAATGTAGTCATTCCCATCAAATCGCAAAACAAGCCCCTCTGACATTTCTATTTAAGAAGACAGAACATGAAAAAAGAGTGTTATGAAATCAAACAAAAATGTGTGTCCTGTTTATTAAAAGGTATATTTACCTTTAGCACAGTTGCTTCCGGTAAAAGGGCTTTTGCACTCACAAAGATAGTCAGACCAAAAGTCATGGCACAAGCCGCTGTTCTTACATGGGTTGCTCTGACATGGTGATGGTGTTGTCCGAGGACACCTTTATTGAACGAAAATGAGTTACGAAGACAAGTTGTTGAAATGTATAGACAAAAAAAGACATTTTCCATATTACAGTTTTTAAAGTATGTTTTGCTATTTTCATGTTTTTGTCAGGTGGGGGCAGTAGAGGGATGATAGTAAATGAGTTGGGAGAGAGGTGGTATGATACAACTAAGGTGCCCAGCATGACTCGGAACCCCGAAGTTTATTATTATAGTAGGAAATTGAATTGTGTATACTAAATACTTACCTATCAAGGATGTTATATGTTGCAAGGGCCATGGAAAGTCTACCCGTGAGACAGCCGGTAAACACTCGAATCCTCACCATTTGCCAGTGACAGTAAGGAATAGTGCAAACGGGGCTACAAATTCCCAGATTCTTGGCTTTAGTAGTTCTATTCCAGCTTTTTTTAGACCCTGGTCTTAATAAATCGTCGGGCCGCCAATTAAAAAAAAACCTGGGGCAGAATGTAACCAGCAATAAAATGTCCCTCCTGGGCTACTGTAGAGCTGGGTAGGCCTTAGCCCCTCCTACTTCCTGGTTCCCAATTTGTTTGTTCCACCATAAATAGCCATACCATGAGCTGCGTCTTTCCCTCTCTCTGACCCCCAGGCTCTCGGTAGGTGTGAAATTTAGCTTTTTAAGTGAGGCATATTTGCCGTGGGTTTCACCCTTTGTCTTATTTTACTCTAGGTCCAGCTCCAAAGAGACTCCCACTTCCCCGTCAAGCTTTCCAGATGGGTGTTGTGCAGTGAGCAGGCAGGAGATGTTGACTGCCACTGCTGTTTTGTTTAAATTATCAATTTAGTTGTATTCATGGTTTTGTGTTGCTTGGTTTTGTTTTGCATGGTTTTGCCTCTTTTATTATAACCTGTGTCACAGGTATATTAGATATATACCTTTTTATTGTTTTTAACATATTAAATTGTTGTAATGAATGTCTTAATCTTGGGGTAATCCTTGGTCTCAGTAAATCATTTACTGCCACATGTACCCTTAAAGATAATCTGTGGGCTTTGTTTGAGCCGGTATTAAAGGTGCAGTGCACTGTAAATTCGAAACCCAATCCGGGCCTTGCCGTGGCCTGTGGTCACATAAGGTATTAAATCAAGTGAGAAGTAGGGTCACGTTATCATAGACTTCCAGACAATCCGACTTCTTTTTGCAACCAGAGGAGTCATCTCCTGATGGTCAGTAGAGAGACTGCAAGCCTAAAGGTGCGTTCACACCAAAATTTAATCACGTTGTTCGTGCCGCGTTACTCGCTGGGGACCATTTGTGATCATTCACGTGATTCGCGCCAGAGAGGGGGTGTGGCTTATTGCCCTGGAAGCCGTTATTAACTCAAGTAATTTATTTCTGCCATCAACCATGGAAGAAATAACCTCTATTTCTGCTTAGTACTTGTTGTGGAAGTCCCAGATATCCCGGGAAACTAAACGCCGTCATGTCTGGGTTCATAACATAGTCCGGAGAAGCTCCGTGTATTTTATCGAGATGTATTCACTGTGTCTAGCAAACCACACGTCGGCTGGTTTACTACAGCTGTATGAACACAAAATAAACAGATTTTGCTGTGATTTAACTGCAATAAACCTAGAAAAAGGGATACCGAAATAACTACGTAATGAAAAGTCTGTTTCCAAATAGAAACGGAGTAGTGTGGATGTAGCCTTAAACGCCTGAAATCGAATATCACGTGATTATTCACATACACTGGGCATGCGGGTGGGTGCCGGTGTAAACAGGGAGTAGATTGGTTGCTCAAAGCCGCTAACGTGACTTCAGACGGCCGCTCCGTAGGTCTGATGACGCCGCTGGACACGCTGCTCGCTAATCGCTTCAATAACAGCTGCTTCCTTCGCAGAAATGCAGACTTTAACTGGACAACAGCTGCTAGTAAAGACAACAAGGTCACTTATACCTGACCTTAAATAAAAATGTTTTAATATTTTGTAAACTAAAATGTGCGTCACATCCTATTACGTCTGTCAAGCGCCTTTCCCTGCAGGTGGCTAATCATGATTTTCAGACCCCCGCCCTCGGTAAACTATCAATGGATAAATCCCAAAAAAGAAAAGTCACGGAAGAAAATAGAGAGTATAATTCTGCGTGGACGTATTAATTTGCTTTCACTGCCAACGATGCTGGCTTACCTGAATGCTTGATATGTGCAAAAAATGTAATGTTGAATGTCACTTACAGAACAAACACAGCATTTTCTGAAAAGTATCACGCTGGAGATGAGTGAAAAAGAGCGATTTCTCAACTGCTGCAGCAAACTCTCCTCTTCAAAAGAGTTTGATATTGTTATAACAGGTAAAATAGCAATAAAATGTCAAGAATTGTTTTTATTCTATATTTTCATAAATACAATAAACTATAGTTTTTGTATATATAATATAACTATATACTACTTTATAAACTGTGACATCAAATAGCTTTTGCGGCTCCAGACGAATTTTATTTGGTGGAAAATAGGGCAAAATGGCTCTTTGGATAGTAAAGGTTGCCGACCCCTGACTTAAGACATAAAACTCGCCAACAAGCTTCAGATGTCATGCTTATCCTTTGGCGCCTGTCATTGGCAGCCCACTGCTCCCTATATACAGGGATGGGTCAAATGCAGAGACAAATTTCCCCCTTAACGGGATCAATATAGTATAATAAATAAATAAATATGCTGTAAAGCAATGCACTCACAACAAACACGTGCTGTGTGCTGAGAGAGCACCATTAAACACTGGGGATATTAACACTCCCTCCTAGTATTCATTTACTGTAGGTACACAGTTGGGGTTTGTTCAAGTGCAATTGTTTACTCCTGTGGGACTTATACTGCTTTAGCATTATTAAATAAACAGTTCTTTCAAATAACTATCATGGGATGAGTGTTTCTTGCTGTGCAAAACATGTACAGTATTTCCCCACTGAACAATTTCATGTTCGTTATTGGTGAAAATATTAACACCTATTGAGAAAAAAACAAACTCATGAGTCAAAGTTACTGTTACCATTAATGTTTATCTAACTGATGGACGTCTATCTGCTTGATGAAGTTATCTCATGACACTTTTTTATGGAGCAGCTGTAGACTGTACTCTTCAACGTACAGAGACCCAACTGTAACGGATTGTGTATGGACCCAATTGCAGCACACAGGATTCCAGGAGCCATTGGCTTTTATTGTAAACTTAACAGGTACAGAGCGATACATCAAAAGTCTCTGGCAGAGCAGCAGGCAGAATGACTCCAAATCAGGAACAAAAGGCTGGTGAGTTTACCGGGAGTCAGGCGAGACAGGTTGTTACGTTCCCCGTTCTGGCATCTAAGGGATGCGGGGAGTAACGGTGTTAATTTCCCGGGGAAAGAGAGACTGAGCAACGATGACGGTTAACAAAAAGGGTATTTATTATAAAAGGGCTAGCTGCACAAGGTAGACCAGGGGCAGGAAGGGTCGACAACAGGAAATCAGTCCGGGATAACGCGCTGGAAAGTCTGGCATGGAATAGCAAAGAGAACAATCTGACAATGAGTGTTTGATAGGCAGGAGTCTATATAGTGACTTGATTAGTGATCAGAGGCAGGTGAGTGAACAGGTGAAGGGAGTTAGACTGGTGAGGAGGGAGTGGCTGACAGGTAGGCCCAATCCCAATGTCCCCCCTAAAGCCTCAAATCCTGAACCCTCAAGGACTTACTGACATCACCTGGTAAGTGGTCGAGTGTGAGAGACTGTGAGGGCTTGAGATGGTGTAAATATGAATGGGACAGCACTTTGCTGCAACGTATCATGTTACCATGAAAACGACAAAAAATATGATGTATAATTGTGTGTATTTATTTTATACTTTGTACTCCCTGATTTAAAAGTGTTCCTGGCTGTTTCCTCACAAGATGAGAGGTAACTTCAAATAATCTATTTACTCGTTTTTGTCAAAACGGCTTCAATGACAAAATCAAATATTTGATGAATAAATAAATATCTTCTGATTTCATGGTTTTCCATCTTTAACCCTTAATGTTTCTGTGTATATTTAATATGACAGGCTGAACACACGTGACCCGTCCTCTTTGTTTACCTTTTTTTTACGTCTCCATGCGTCCACTGGTTACCACGTGTTTAATGTCACATTGCAATGAATTGGGTAAAGTCAGCATCCTATGCTGACTTACGGTAAGGGTTCATAAAGGGCTCAAAATGTCTACGAGAGAGCCCTCAAACACTCGATGATTCGACAGTGGGACAGCCCTAAACCCTCAGGGACTTCGCGGGAGCGCGCCTCAAAGTCTGTGAGTCTGTAAGGGGGGACATTGGGATTGGGCCGTAGAGTGAGGAGGGTGTGGAGCTGAACTGTGACACCCAACACTTCCCACAATGAGCGAGAGAAGGAGAAGAGAGAAAGAGAGTTAATGATCCATAGAGAATATAAAAAGGTGGATATGGACCTTCACCACAAGGCATGCTTCCCAAAGTCTTTTTAAAAACTGAATTAGCCGGCGAATCGGCAGAATATGCTGCCAAACTGTTTGAGTAAGGTTAAGTCTTAGAAATTGATATTGTTGGCTGAAATCAACCAGTGTATACTAAGAAATTAAAATCATTAAAATAGAATAGAATAGTTGATATTGCTGCATTGCTATTGTTTAAATGTTTGAGATGATGTTTAACTTGTTTTATCTAAAGTGTTGACTCACTGACCCCGTATTTCCTTTTCAGTGTATTGAGGACATTTCTGCTCCATCATGCCAGAGGGAAATCAGAGCACCGTGACTGAATTTATCCTTACTGGATTCCCTGGACTTTATCCAGAGTACCAAGGCCTTGTCTCAGCAATATTGTTCTTAGTTTATGTCTTTACTTTGACAGGTAATGTTACAATTATTTATTTAGTTGCAACCAACCGAAGTCTCCATAAGCCAATGTATTATATAATTCTAAATCTGAGTACATGTGACATCCTTTTTAGCACAACCACTTTACCTAAGATCATCAGTAAGTATTGGTTTCAATCAGGGACCATTTCTTTCACTGCTTGTTTTGTCCAAATGTACTTTGTTCACTATCTTGGCACAGTGAATTCCTTAATTCTCTTCCTGATGGCTTTAGATAGGTATTTGTCGATCTGCCATTCTCTCAGATATCCCATTGTTTTTAAAAACTCCACGATCAAAATTCTCAGTATTACAGCATGGGTTATGTCCCAGCCAAACAATTTAATGATAACTATTAGGGCATACCCTCTCCCATACTGTGCCTCTAACATAATCAACCACTGCTTCTGTGATCATATTGGTATAACAACCCTGGCATGCACTGACAGAGCCCCTTATGGTTTTCCTGCTTTTGTGCTTGCAATGTTTGTCTTACTGGGACCTCTGGCATTTATACTGTTCTCATATTGCTCTATAATTATTGCAGTACTTAAGATTGCAAATATACAAGGTCGCAAAAAAGCTCTGTCCACTTGCAGTACTCAGCTGATTATAATCTCCCTCTATTATTTACCCAGATGTTTTGTGTATTTAGCCAGCAATGTTGGCATTAGGTTTCGTGCTGATATGCGAATAGTAATAATCATGCTGTACAGCCTTTTCCCCCCTATGATTAATCCACTTGTATATTGCTTAAGAGCTAAAGATATGAGAGAAAGCTTGTGGAAGCAATTCAACCGACACATCATTCCTCAAAAAGCACAAGTTTCATCTATTAACAACTGATAAAAAAAATGCATTTATCAATGTTTTTCCATTCTGCAGATTTAGCCTTCTCTATTTGGGTGGACTGAAACGTTTCATTTAAAACACTGATTGGGGAAAAACTGAAAGCCAAAGCTGTCACAATGTTAACCATGTCATTTTGAAAAAAAACAGCTTAAAATGGATTTGTCACTGTGTGCGACTGTCTGTATGGTTGGCCACCATGTTGTATGTAATTCATGTGGAGGCCAATATTTGGCATTTAAAATGTGTGGGCCGAAAAGTGGATGTGTGTAGGAGGGAGGTTTTTGTAACTTTGGGTTCCGGGGGACGCGCAGGGAGCTAGGTTCACAATGTTCATTGGTATCTAGTAGAAGGATGATGATCTATGTATTTTTATTTATTTTATTTTTTTGTTTTTGTTTTTTGTTTTGTTGTCTGTATTTTTTGTGTCCGGGATTGGTTGTTTGTGTGGTTGGCAGGTATGTTGCGGGCTGTTCTGTTTGTGAGTGGCATGTCGCACTCCTGTGTAAACTGAAAATAAAAAGATTGAAAAAGAAAAATGGATTTGCTAAACGTATGACATAATATTTCAAATAAGGGGTATGTTTTCAAGCAACCCCTAAAATTGTAAAATCTGACCTACACTGCATCTTGGATCTGGTAATGTCTCACACATATTTCCTGTTCATGCAGTTGTTGCCAGGCCAAAAACCAAAAACCGCTGCTTGGAAGTGGTAGTGTAGTAGGAGTTATACTACTACTTCCCTACTCCCTCTTAACAGAAACATTTACATCGTCTTTTGACCTCCAGCACAGAAATGTAGTTTTTTGTAATATACATTATACCACTGGTCAAATAAATACTGCTTATCAAGTGTCTGTTCTACTGTTCTATGGAGGTCATTGTCTTTTTTATATTCAGTTTAGATTTCAGAGAAGTTTTAGATGTGCTAAAGTACATTTTCAGAGCAAGCACTTTGACTGCAGATGTTTGATTTGATCACAATGTTAACATAATATGACTGTTACATCGAAAGCATTATATATACAATCCTCTGTAATTTGTGTGTTTAAACAATTTGTTGTATTTAGCGAACGTAATGTTTGTTTAGCCAATGCAACCATTACTTCTCATTTATCATTATCGACTTAAGTATTTATTCAGTATTTCAAAATGAAAAAATATCTTGCAATATATCGCTGACATAAAAACACCATGATAAATATTTGATCAGCATCGTCCACCTTCAGGGCCAGACTGGGATAATAATTCAGGCTGTGAATCTAACATCAGCATCGGCCAATCTCAACACATTCACAAGACCCACGAATACTTTAAGCATTTTGCTGAAGAACTTTTCACTGTTTATTCCACAAATATATCTTTTACTATTACGCACAAAACAGCTCGAGGACAATTCAAAAGAGTTAAAAACAGTGTCTTTAGTTACAAAGGTTAGTCAACTGGACTACCATCATTAAGGCTTCAGGAATAAATATGAACATATACAATTCTTGTGCAGTTTTGTGTTTTTCCTCCACCTGACAGAAAAGAGTAAGCAGGTCTTTATTTTTGATCTCTTGCTATCTTACATAGCATGATTAATTGTTTTAAAAAAACATATATTGAGAGTTGGCTTCTCAAGGCCTGAAGGTCTCTCTCTCTCTCTCTCTCTCTCTCTCTTTCCGTCAGATTTATCGACTTGAACATAACAAAATGCAGTATTGCCAATGCACAGTATGAATATTGATAGTTGTTGTAGACAGACATCTATCATTATACATTTATGTATGTATACATTTTGAACAGTTTACAAAACTCCAACACCAGAATTAACTTTTTTTTTCATTACAAGGAAACCAGGGTACTTTTTTACAATGAAAAGTAAATCACTGATATAGTATGTTGCTTATATTAATGCACAGAAATATAAAGATTGCATGAAACTCATCACTACTAGCATGTCAGCTCTGCTTCAAACAGATGGGCACTCTCAACCAAGACGGTTTAGTTCAACAAGTCTCAAATCAAAGTATGGAGAGCAATTCAACCCTTGTAAATGTACATATTCATTCTCCACCCAACAGACAGAAATATTAACTGTAAATTTGCCACTTCCTTCATCTCGTTCCTTGCCCTCATTTGTGCATGTGCGGAGTGCCTACCCAGTATGCCTTGCAGGAAGACCTGCCCCTACCGAGTCTCCATAGCCCACTGACCGCTAAACACGAACGTTAGCCTAGCTATGATATTAACCGGAGCTTGGAACTAGACAGGCTCAGTAGGAGCAACTTCCCCTTTTGATTCCCGTAGTCCGAAGGTACGATAACCGGTCCAAGCAACTAAAATTATTTTTTTTAATGACAATTTACGAATACTATTTCATCAATAAATTCAGTTTTGATAAATATTGAGGCGCAAAATCACCTGTAAAGATTTTGAATATTGGAAGTTTTACAAAATGTTTATGATATTGATATTATGAATAGTGATAATAACAAAAAAAAGTTATTATCATTATTACACGGTCCTTTGCCTGATCAAATCTCGGCAGCGTGGTAGGGGAGTGCAGTAAGCGATGTACTGGTAGGGGGTCCCCGAACAGAGCTCATGGGTCCCCACTTGCAGCATACTGGATCCATCCCTTATCAGTGACTTCCAGCACTTTTCATAGCTCTGCCCTTTCTGACCCTGCTTGGCCGTTTGGACCTTGGATTTTCTGCCTGTCTGCCACTTTTGGATTTATTTGACTGAGTGACCGATCTCCTGGTTTTGACCTTGTCTGAACTGTTAAGTAAACTGAACATTCCTTCCATCTCTGACTGCCTCGTTGTGCTTTTGGGATCAAGTTTGCTTGTACTAGTGATTGTGACACCAATAAGGCACTAAGACCTTGAGGAACCACATAGATAAAGTCACGCTGTGATTTGTAAACAAAAGCTTGACATTTGGAGAGTTCTGTAAGAATTGTGTTTTTCAGCAATTAGATGGAAAGCTATTCAGAAACCCCATTATTATCAATATACCAGGGAAAGTACATCTTCTGAATGACCTAGGTATGTAGTTTGTGGTTGTTAAGTTTCAACAAGCTGTGATTATCCTGGCGGTCACAATAGGTCATTTTATAGAGTGACATAAAGTTTCAAAAAATGGTCTCACTATCATCATAACACATGAATACAATTGGGATTATTGAACCCACAAGAGTGTTAACTTTCCAGTCAAAGCCAGTTTATGCAACTCCCGAAACTTCTTAGGTTTTGCCCCAAACTGCATGGGACTGCGTGTCTGTAAAGGGCGCATTGTGGGTACCCACAAAACCCATTTTTATTTACATAGCTTGAGGTGAGAGGTCAAGGGACCCCTTTGAAAATGGCCATGCCAGTTTTTCCCTTACCAAAATGTAGCCTTACTTTGAATGCTATCATTGGATTCCTTATGCTGATTCAGATTTCTGATCATATGCATTCTGTGCGGGCACCTCTCGCACATGCCAGGCATATATAGTCCTGCAGATTGCACTAAGTAAGTAATTTCTTGTTAATTTGGACCTGCATTTCACAAATCCTTTGCCAGGTGGTCTTTAAATGTATTTGATGGGCGTGATTCAATAGTTCCATATTGGGTGAATCCCATTACCCGGCTCTGATGTTCAATCAAACTTCTGCGGCATCTGTAGTGCCAGGCCCGGGTCACATTATACGCAATGCTACTCTGTGGCTCTCTGGATGCTCTGCACAAGCTTTTCAGCAGAAGCCTAAATTACACCTCAGGTCTTCTAGTTTCATATGATACCAGGATCTTCTCTCGCTTTAAAATGTGTCAGCCGGGCCAGCTGCTGGGCCATTGGGTTGTTAACAAGTTAAGATCTGTGAATATCATTAACAAATTTTTAGAGGCCAAAGATATTCAAGATACAATCATAGACTGTATAAAAGAAGTGGGCATAGTTGTCGAGACGTCACCCATTGGTTTGTTGACTTTGAAGCCTTGAGTTTGGCATTTTGGCTGTCAACATCTTGGATTTTGGCTGTTGTCATCTTGTTTTTTTGCAACCAGTGACTGGAAGAGGCCATGTTTGGACTTCTATACAATCAGACTTCTTTTGGAGTTGCCCAAGATGGTCAGTAGAGATTTAAGGCACTTCTGCATTGGCTTCACCTTTCAGAACCGCAGGTTGCCACCAGAATACATGTTATCCTATCTAGCTGCTTGTCCTGTCCCATCTTTATGTTAAGCTATGTCATGACTCCAGCTCTGTACATATTCTCATAGTCTCAAAAGCCAAGTGGAGTGTAGCTCAGAATATGTAGAACTTTTCCTTTAAACATTGAGGTGTGGTCAGAACTATTCTATATAGTGTATGGTACATTGCATGGACAGTAAGCAATTTCTTTCAGGAAAACTGATCATATTCCAATATCCTCACCTGTACTTTGTGTTAAGTACTAATTAGCAAATACTACCATACTAAAGATGGAGAAAATTGTTAAAACTACTGCTCTATGTAGTTTAATAGCTTCAAAACTAACATCTTGTAAACCTCTACCCTTACAAATCTCATGTCATGGAGGCAGAGTGACGTGTTTGTTTTGGGATCATCATGACACTCAGAAGCAACAACACAAATGAGTTCCAGGAGGAAGCTAATTAGTGTCTCGTGTGTGTAATTTAAGTGTGCAGGTGTGAGTGTAGGCCTCTCTGTGTGGTGAGTGTCTTTGTACCTTAGTGAATTCTCATCTCAAAACAGTCTTATGCAATGTTGTTTTCCCCAGAATATTCCAAACACTGTTTCACATACATCTTCTGTTGAACTACTTCTTTCCTCTTACTATCTTGGCAACTATTTCATATGGTATTAACACGTGAACTGACACCTGAGTTAAGTTCCATAGATTTGGGAGAGGCAAAATATGAATGCAGAGAAGTGCCAGTAAGAAGTGTACTGTAGCCTGTAAGGCAGCAATACCTACTCATACCTCAGGTTCCTGTAGGGCTGCAGTAGCTCTTTAGTGTGACCACGTGTGGGTATCAACAGGTTTATGGTGTTACATAAGACCTTTATTAGGATTTGGCAGCAGCATGGACCACATGTCAGGAAAGTTCTGCTAAAGTAGGTGAAAGATAATTGCAATAGTCAAGACAGAATCGAAGAATCATCTCCATCACAGCTAGGAGTCTTAAATCATAGAGGGTAGATTTTACAAAAGAACAAAGAGAACCAAAACCTTCTATCAAGAAGTTTCTACTTTATAGACAAGCAACAACACCTCATATTTAAAGGGCTTTAACCAGCAAATCTTTGACAGTTTAAATTGATAAATGACTCGTGTCATTGACTAATTATAGGCCAAAATCCATCCACTCTCTTCATAGTTTTTTCAAAGACAGAATGTTGGTGGAAAAACTCAAGGCGGCCTTGATTGCATCTAAAATTAGTTTTGTACTTTTGCCGCCATCTTTAGAGATACTTGTTTGAAAACTGAATTCAGGTTTTACCATTTATGAAGATAAAGCTTCTGTACTACTGACAACACTAATCACGCTGCTGCTGCTACGATTTAGTGTTGAAGTGAAGACCACCTAAACAGAGAGCAAATCATGGCCAAGACCAGTGTTTAGGGACCGTTTTGTTTGATGTTAACAAATGAATCACACAATACACGCATCATTTTGTGATATACCTCAATTGTGGTCTTGAAATAACATCCAGAGGCCTCTGTGTTTGAAACCGAGACAACACGGAGTAAAAATACGGCTAATTCTGAGACCTTAAAAAAGTATTCTTGAGAATAAGACCGATCTAGAGTTCACTCAACACTGCTATTTGTATCATTACATACTAAGACTACAACTACCACAAAATAACTGTTAATAACTGTAATAATAACAACCACATGTAGACCTTGTCCAACAACTTAAGACATAAAACTCGCCAACAAGCTTCAGATGGAATGCTTATCCTTTGCTTGTAACGCTATGCTGTAAAGCAATGCACTCACAACAAACACGTGCTGTGTGCTGAGAGAGCACCATTAAACACTGGGGATATTAACACTCCCTCCTAGTATTCATTTAGGTACACAGTGGGGGTTTGTTCAAGTGCAATTGTTTACTCCTGTGGGACTTATACTGGTTTAGCATTATTAAATAAACAGTTCTTTCAAATAACCATCATGGGACGAGTGTTTCTTGCTGTGCAGAACATGTACAGTATTTCCCCACTGAACAATTTCATGTTCGTTATTGGTGAAAATATTAACACCTATTGAGAAAAAACAAACTCATGAGACAAAGTTACTGTTACCATTAATGTTTATCTAACTGATGGACGTCTATCTGCTTGATGAAGTTATCTCATGACACTTTTTATATGGAGCAGCTGTAGACTGTACTCTTCAATGTACAGACCCAACAGTTCCCACAATGAGCGACTTTTCCTTCAACAGGAAGAAACCTCGAGCAGAACAACATAGAGAGGGAGGGAGAAGAGAGAAAGACGTTAGTGATCCACAGAGAATAAAAATAGGTGGATGTGGACCTTCATCACAAGACATGGTTCCGGAGGTCTTTTTAAGAGCGGAATTAGCCGGCGAATCGACAGAATATGCTGCCAAACTGTTTGAGAAAGGTAAGTGTACAAGGTTGAGTCCTAGAAATTGATTGATCGATTGGAATCAACCAGTTTATACTAATAAATTAAAATCATTCAAATAGAATTTAAAAAAGACAATTAATCATACCTCAGATAAATAGTCGATATTGCTGCGTTGCCATTGTTTAAATGTTTGAGATGATGTTTAACTTGTTTTATCTAAAGTGTTGACTCACTGACCCCGTATTTCCTTTTCAGTGTATTGAGGACATTTCTGCTCCATCATGCCAGAGGGAAATCAGAGCACCGTGACTGAATTTATCCTTACTGGATTCCCTGGACTTTATCCAGAGTACCAAGGCCTTGTCTCAGCAATATTGTTCTTAGTTTATGTCTTTACTTTGACAGGTAATGTTACAATTATTTATTTAGTTGCAACCAACCGAAGTCTCCATAAGCCAATGTATTATATAATTCTAAATCTGAGTACATGTGACATCCTTTTTAGCACAACCACTTTACCTAAGATCATCAGTAAGTATTGGTTTCAATCAGGGACCATTTCTTTCACTGCTTGCTTTGTCCAAATGTACTTTGTTCACTATCTTGGCACAGTGAATTCCTTAATTCTCTTCCTGATGGCTTTAGATAGGTATTTGTCGATCAGCCATCCTCTCAGATATCCCATTGTTTTTAAAAACTCCACCATCAAAATTATCAGTATTGCAGGATGGATTGTTGCAAAGGCAGCCCCGTTAATGTTAGTTATTAGGGCATACCCTCTCCCATACTGTGCCTCTAACATAATCAACCACTGCTTCTGTGATCATATTGGTATAACAACCCTGGCATGCACTGACAGAGCCCCTTATGGTTTTCCTACTTTTGTGCTTGCAATGGTTTACTTACTGGGACTTCTGGCATTTATACTGTTCTCATATTGCTCTATAATTATAGCAGTACTTAAGATTGCAAATTTACAAGGTCGCAAAAAAGCTCTGTCCACTTGCAGTACTCAGCTGATTATAATCTCCCTCTATTATTTACCCAGATGTTTTGTGTATTTAGCCAGCAATGTTGGCATTAGATTTAGTGCTGATATGCGAATAGTAATAATCATGCTGTACAGCCTTTTCCCCCCTATGATTAATCCACTTGTATATTGCTTAAGAGCTAAAGATATGAGAGAAAGCTTGTGGAAGCAATTCAACCGACGCATCATTCCTCAAAAAGCACAAGTTTCATCTATTAACAACTGATAAAAAATGCATTTATCAATGTTTTTCCATTCTGCAGATTTAGGAAAGTTTCATAAAAAACACTGATTGGTGACAAATTGAAAGCCAAAGCTGCCACAATGTTAACCACGTCTTTTTGAAATTCCCTGTTCATGCAGTTGTTGCCAGGCCAAAAACCTGCCTGGAAGTGGAAGTGAAGTAGTAGTTACTACTACTTCCCTACTCCCTCTTAACCGAAACATTTACATCGTCTTTTGACCTGCAGCACAGAAATGTAGTTTTTTGTAATATACATTATACCACTGGTCAAATACATACTGCTTATCAAGTGTCTGTTCTACTATTCTATGTTTAGATTGTAGAGAAGTTTCGGATGTGCCAAAGTTTTTTTTCAGAGCAAGCACTTTGACTGCAGATGTTTGAACAAAATATTATCACAATATTACTGTTATGGAAGCAACATTTATACATTTTTTGTGTATCTGGGAGGGTCTGCTTGAATTTTTTCTAACTGGCTCCTTTGAGGATAGGTCGGATCAAACTTGATAAATGGCTGATACAACCTGGCATCCAGTCACTGTAATGTAGTCCTGGATATTACCTCCAAGTTAGAGCCGTGTTCAGACAGGAGAGAATCAGAGTCATTAGATACACTTATTGGAATAAGTGATTTTCAGATATAGGGGATCATTTTGAATAGCTGGGTCTTGGATATCTCTTTTGAAATATATGGTATATTGATAGTGTATCCTGCATTGAATATCGTAAAGGTCTAATCAGTGCGCTTACCTTGCAGGTCTTCATTTCATGTCTTGTTTCTGGTTTCTTTTTGTAAACTTAGAATTATGATTGCCAATTTTACAGGGATGAGAAGCTTCCTCATTCTTGGATTCCCTGGACTAAGTTCAAAATACTACGGACCTGTGTCAGCTCTGCTCTTTTTCTTCTATCTTGCTATTGCAATAGGAAATATTTTCATTTTAACATTTGTAGTCCAGGTGAAGTCCCTGCAAAAACCCACATATCTGGTCTTTTGTCACCTGGCACTGAATGACTTAACATTTGGCACTTTGACTCTCCCGAAGATCATATCAAAATTCTGGTTTGGTGATAGCATCATTTCATTTAATGGGTGCTTTACACAGATGTTCTTTGTTCATTATTTAGGATCAGTAACTTCTTTCATGTTGTTGGTAATGGCTCTCGATCGCTTTATTGCAATATGTATTCCACTACGTTATCCTGTCCTAATCTCAAACAACAACATATCTGTGCTCTGTGGGTTTGCTTGGTTCATCCCTCTGCCTTTGATGTTGACCATTGTAATCCATGCCCTCACTTTACCTTTCTGTAAATCAAATGTCATTGCTCAGTGCTACTGCGACCACATTTCTATAACGAGCCAGGCATGTGGTGAGAATGTTAAAATTGTACAGGTCACTGCTCTCTGCATGGCCATGTTTTGTCTCTTGCTTCCTCTTGCATTCATCTTGTTTTCTTACATCTCTATCTTTGTGGTTATTTTGAAAATGTCCAATGCTGCAGGCCGCAGGAGAACCTTATCAACTTGCACCCCACAACTTTTCATCACTTGCCTCTTTTACCTTCCCAGGTGTTTTGTTTATGTAGCCAATACTGTTAGATTTTCTTTCAGTTTAGATGTGCGTATTCTATTGATATTGTTGTACAGTCTTTTCCCTGCTGCTGTTAATCCCATCATATATTGTTTCAAGACTCAAGATATCAAGCAGACTTTGATAAAGAAAATGAAAACAACTAGGATTGGAATAGAGATAAAACTTTCATTCTTATAACAGAATGATACCTCAGTCATCCACTCAAAACGTTTGGCTTCATTTGCAAGAAATGGCACAAATTAAACGTGATTATTTGTATTAAAGCTTGGCATGATGTGTAAATTCAGTTTTTTCTTTAATGTAAAGCCTGCAGTTCAGATGATCATGATATCTAAATGGAAATATCAGATGTAATTGCTTTACAAAAACTGCACTGTACACATATAAGGGATGTAATGAGCTAATAGAAAGAAATAATACAGTACATTTCCTGCAGTCTGAGGACTTTAGATACCACAGATAAAGTCTTGTACTTACACACAAGGGTTTATTTTCCATTCATTTTGGGGGTTTCATTTACTGAGCACTACACTAGCCACTAGAATTATGTAGTCTTCACCAACAGCAGTGCTACTCTCCAGCAAAAATACCAAGTACATTGCATTTTGCCATTGTCAAAAGCCTGAAAACTTGGCCAACCTCCACCAGTAATGGACTGTTCAGTAACAGGTGTGTATTTACTGTAGGGGGGCTTTGGGTAAAGTCAGTGGTGCTCCACACCTGATGGTAATCAGCTAATTATTACTTCTCAGGCTTTTTCAAGATGCCCGTGCTTACATGTTATAATAATAATTGATAAGTAACATGCATGAACAAGATTTAAATGGATTTAAATATGTTCACAAGCACTTAACTAAAGACTAGACTACAGAAATGGGCTACTACACCAGGGCCCAGGACTCTTAGGTGACCTGAAAGGTCCAGGTCCTGGCTCTTAGTACTGAATACAGCCACCTGATGGCGACAGACTTCCATAGGAATGTGTGGATACCTCCAGCAGAGTAATTGGGGCCTCCTATTCTGCATTTATCTGCCTGTACAGCATGGAGCTCCTGAGTCATATGAATCTTGAACAATATTCATTGTTTTTATAACTATTTAAATTTGTTAAATGATGTTAATTGTAACATGGCTATATGGGATTAAAATGTGTCTTGAAGTAAAACTCCCCGTAAACAGTTAACTTGTAAACAGCAATGGCCAAAACACTGAGATTGCCTAATAAATTGTATCATGAATGTTGTATTTGAGTGTATTTTCATCACACAGTTGAAGTCAGAGGCAGAGAACACGTTCAGTTGCATGACTGTCCATATGTTTTTGAAATTTAGATTATATACTAGGCAAGGATAAAAATCATATTTTTTCCTTCATTGCTTCTCATGGTAATGGAATGGTAATATAGTTTAGTTTACTTACAATGGATTCAAATTCCTTAGCCCCTAACATTTTAAAGGAGAACAGGTGTATAAGTCTAATGGTTAAGGAGCTATTCCTGATTAATTCTTGTTCTGTTATTTTAGGCATTTTTTCCAAGGTATAGTACTAGAAGTTAGGAGGTTACGAAACAGAGAACACGGGAACTGTTAGAGGCATATAAATAGTTTGTGTGGTATTTACAGTAAACGTGGTTGTCTTGAGATGGGTTTTAAACATTTAACCATCATTACCAGATAAATCTTCTAGCTGTTCTGAAGATGTAAAAATAACCATGTAAACATGAAAAGATCAAGAGGTTTGGTTTATGTGAAACATCTCCTGGTCAAAGTGTAAACTAAAACATATGATATACATGTCATTAATTAACATTTTTAATCAAATTTGGTGTATCAAACCATTTCAATAAAGTAACAGACTGCCTAAATATTTACCATTATTCCACCTGACTCATTCACGACACCAAATGGCCATCAGATAATCTCCTCTATGTCACTGTGAATATCATTGCTGTGACAGGGCTCAGTGGGTAGACATGCTAGTTCCTCAAATACAGGAGCATAGCTGCTGAAAGGTAGTTGCATATTTAAAATACTTTCCCATTGCTCAAACATACTGGATGGAGCACTCTGAGCTTCATGCAGACCTGCAGCAGAATGACAGGTGTGTCTGAAGCTGCACACTGACTGGGATGACTGGTCATGGATACATTTCCTGGCGCTGATGAGAGAAAACTGTCCACACTCAGACTCTGAGCAGGTGAATGTGCTGTCTGTTTCACTGTCAGACGAAGCACCGATCACCGTGGTGGACTTGGCAGGTTCAGGCCTCGGGGATGCTCGAGGTGACATTGTTTGCTCCCGAGGAGTGTTTAGTTTGCTAATTTCTTCAAAGGTGAGGCATTGTGCAGGTTCCAGGAACTCTGGTTGTTGGAACTTCTTTTTGTAATGAGGCGGTGTTTGCTGGGAGTGCTCTGCATCGATCTTAGTCAACAACTGCTTGTTTAGGAAAGCCACATCTTGAGGTTCCGTTGGACTTTTAGGCCTCTCACCACTGGAGCGTTCTTTCTTAAATCCTGCTAACAGCATCCTCAAATCTCCCCACCGTTTAGGATCAGCTTTCACACACTTTGTGTCATACAGGTGGTGTGTCAGTGAGGCACTGTCTGAGTGAATCGCACTAGAGATGCTGCCGATTTCATAATACTCCAGCTCACTGTTTAACACCGGCTGAACACTTGATAGACTGGCATCACCGCAAAACTCCACACCTAACCTCTGCTGATCAGCGCTTATTGGGTCGTGTTGTTTCTCTTTTTCTGCACACGCAGCATGAGCGAGAGTTCTGTTGTCATCACAGCGAAACGTTACATTGTCTGTCCCTTGCTCTGTTTTCTTTGGCAAGCTATCACTCTGACACTTTGCCTTCTTACGCCTCACTCTGTAAAGGGCAACACACAATCCTATAATCACCAGGACGGAGATCAGAGGAAGAATCACAGCTATGAGCCACAGAGGCACACTGCCCTGCATCTCAGAGCATTGAGTACGGCTCTCTGTTGTAGAGATGCAGATATCACAGGCGTGGTCTGAAACGTTGTGTAAACAGACGCAGGACCTGTTCTGCCCGGCAGGTCCACACACACTCCACCGGTTTTGACAGTGTGCAGAGAGACAACGCCTCCTGGCTGTGTCCTGTTCAGAGCACGGCGAGGGGAGGCAGACACCCGGAGAGCTGCAGCTTGACTGGACAAGAGTCGAGCTCGGCCAGACGTCCATCATCACACTCTGTCCACTGACAGGCAGAGTGTAACCGTTCACAACGAAATACTGCACACAGCCAGTGAACCCTGCCATAAAAAGAATGAAGTTGACAATTGTTCATTGTTACTCAAAAATGCTAAAAAAGACAACAAAACAAAACGTGTCAGTTGATAATTTCATTTTAGTTCTATTCCCACACGAACATGTTTTGGCCTTTTTATGTCTGGTTCACATATTAACACTTAATGAAATGTTGGGTGTATATTTACCTAACTGTTGTAGGTTCGAATCACCTGTCAGAGCTGCACCAAAAATAATCTTTTCCACACTAACAGGAGTGAGATCCATACTGCGGTCGGTGACGTTCAAGACGGATTCACTATCCAGAAGCAGAGATGTGTTCTGTCCATTGCTGAACAAGGAGAGGACATGCCAAAACCCGTCGGCCACGGGGGAGTCCACAATGAACTCTGACAGGTGGCCTGACAGTGTGTCTTTGGTAATGTACACAAGCTTTCTGTGTTTTATCTGAGGGAGACAGAAAAAAAACAAGCAATTTCACACTTCAAATGTAAATTCAAGATGAGTAAATATCTGTTTAATTGCAATGTATACCTACCTTCAGCATAGTGTATCCTGTCTGCCCAACAACAAATATTAACACTCCATTATCTTGGGTCTTAAACTTGATGTTAATCCCACTTTGGTCTCTGGTGATTCCATCTTTTTCATCATCCAACAAGTCTTTTAGCAGGTAGTCTCTCTTGAATCGCTCCTTGATGACATACTCGATGTAGTCATTCCCATCAAATCGCAAAACAAGCCCCTCTGACATTTCTATTTAAGAAGACAGAACATGAAAAAAGAGTATTATGAAATTGATGAAAATCAAACAAAAATGTGTGTCCTGTTTATTAAAAGGTATGTTTACCTTTAGCACAGTTGCTTCCGGTAAAAGGGCTTTTGCACTCACAAAGATAGTCAGACCAAAAGTCATGGCACAAGCCGCTGTTCTTACATGGGTTGCTCTGACATGGTGATGGTGTTGTCCGAGGACACCTTTATTCAACAAAAATGAGACAAGTTGTTGAAATGTATAGACAAAAAAACAGAGACATTTTCCATATTACAGTTTTTAAAGTATGTTTTGCTATTTTCATGCTTTTGTCAGGTGGGGGCAGTAGAGGGATGATAGTAAATGAGTTGGGAGAGAGGTGGTATGATACAACTAAGGTGCCCAGCATGACTCGGAACCCCGAAGTTTATTATTATAGTAGGAAATTGAATTGTGTATACTAAATACTTACCTATCAAGGATGTTATATGTTGCAAGGGCCATAGAAGGTCTCAGCAGGATGCCATTTACATAAATGTTACGAATACATCCAACAAAGTCATGGGTTTTTATCTGAGCAGGAAGCAGTAAAATAGATTCAAAAGTCCTCGTTCCTCCGAACGTCATATTACTGCCAACATCTAGTGTTCTGATTGTAGATAAAGACAGAAAGAGATCGTTGATGAAGGTTAAACACAAGGCCAAAGAATGAAATTATGAATTGTGCGTAAAGAAGAATTATTATTTCACTGCTACCTCTTTAAGCTACTGCCATCACGCCGTGAAAAACAAAATCCATTGTTCTCAATGTCTGTGCAGTTGTCCACATGCAAGGAACCCATCTGTTAAATGAAAGTAGTGCGACATCAGTCTTTTCAGATTGACCTCTTTCATTTCCAATTTAAAAAAAATGCCATCTCATTAACCTTGTGTATGTGCTGACATATCTAGAACTCACGTTCCCAATCCTCCTGGCAGTGACACTATGGAAATATCCATCGGCCACTTGCTTGTGTGTCTGCAGCCTCACAGGTCCTGGGCCCAGGTCATAAGAGAGATGTATGGCCCCATTCAGTATCTCCAGTGCAATAAACTCCCTGCTAGATGGTCCTCCGGGGTTGTACAGGAGCAGGGAGTTCCTCTGCACTGTAGCAAACTCTAGAGAGATTAAATTAGTCCTGCGATCCAACGGGGGAAACTCCATGAAGGACAGCTCCTCAAAGCCATAACTGTGGTCCTCACAGTGGACTCCACTGACTCCTACAACAAAGATGGAACATATTGTTTGTAAATTGTTCTCAGTTGTAACACATCACACCTTAAAGGTCACTAGTTAAAACTGAATTGCAAATATTTGCAAATTCACAATTTGTCGTTTTACAGGGGGTTATGTGCAGGACTATTCCTTGGGCGAGCACAGATAGAAGAGCTTGTTCGTATGAGATGTCTCATGTGCGGTCTTTTTTAAGGATTTAGTTTATTACTTCGGGCAAATGGCGGACAATTTCAAACAGTTCCTCTTTAAAGGCACTTGTAGCGTTGCACTCATTTGTTACACGTAAAAAGTGACAGAAGCCATTGCGTAAAGAATGAGAAAAGAGACATCGGAAAGGTGTGGAGGTATGGGGTTTCAGTAGCTATTCAACCATCCGACAAGCCCTTCTGATGGAGTGTACTGGTGTCTGGTGTGTGTTACCTTTGCACAAAGCCAGGCCAGCAGTTTCACCCTGTTTCCCATCTTTGTGCTAAGCTAACCTAATCAGCTGCTGGCTGTGGTCTTGTATTTAACTGACAGATAAGTAGTATAGAACTTCTCATCTAACTTTCCACAAATAAACAAACTTCCCAAAATGTTGAACTTTTGCTTTAAAGAGCCTTCTTTATGCGTTATTCTTACCAAAGGGACAATGACAGGAGAATCCTGTCTGTGAATTGATGCAGCTGCCCTGAACACAAGGGGTTGATCGACAGTGGTCTATGAAGTGCTCACACATTTCTCCTGGAAAACACAAACAAATAAAACCGTGACTTTGAAGAGATTCTGGATTCCAATCATGCAATATAATGTTATTTATTTGAATACACCAAAGTCTACCCTCAAATCCGGGCAGGCAGTGACAGTGATATCTGTCCTGAGTGGAAGAACAAGTTCCCCCGTTTTGGCACTTCAGCTTCAGGCATTCATCTACATCAGTAGAGCAGAAAGAGCCAGAGAAGCCACTCTGACAGTGACAGTAGAAACTTCCTGGAGTATTCACACACGTGCCTTTATTCTCACAGGGATTCACCTCACATTCGTCGATATCATCTTCACACAGTGTCCCGTTGAAGCCGGCTGGACAGGTGCAATTAAAAATCTCTTTCTGCGGTGAAACGAAGATGACCGCCGAGCTTTCCAGGACAGCAACATCCCAGCTGATGTAAATGTTTTTCTTGCACGCCCCCCCATTTAGACAAGGGCCGATGAGACATGGATCGCTTGTGATGTGAGAAATCGTCACATTGCTATGGCCTTCTAGTAATTTCTTATGGCCTACAGAGATGCCAATGGCTACCTCTCTGCTAAGATATTGACCGTTGTAATTTTTCACTGCAGCCAATAGAAGGATTTCACTGCCAAGATGTTTAATTCCAAATACATGAGTCTTAGAGGCCTGTAGGTTAAACAGACTGTCCAGAGCTTTCACAAACCGCAAATACTTATTAGACATAAATTCTTCCATTGAGGATGATGACACATAGAATAATATGCAGCTGTCTATGGAAGCATTTGTGAAACCTTTGTAGTTCACATAGATGCTGTTGTTGACTGGGAAGTGAAGCTGGTCCGTAGCCTCGACTGTGATGTTAAATGTAGCCTCGCCTTGAAAAGGAGGCGACCACAGCTCACATGTGCCATTAGGTATTATGAACATATTCAGTTGTCCGCTTATGATGGCACAGTTGAATGTATCGGACTCGTCCTGATCCTCGGGATGGACGTTACCGATCATCCCTCCTTGGAAAGAACTGCCAAAATATTTCACCTCGATTACGATATTTCTAGGCAGTGAAGGGCTATCGTTTTCATCCACAATCTTGATGTGGATCGTTGTTGTTGATGATTGCGGAGGGATCCCTGCATCCCTAACAGCCACAAGGATGTGATATATAGCGATTTGCTCCCGATCAATAGTCCGTCTGGTGAATAAAACTCCATCAGGAGTCAGTGAAAAAGCACTTCCTGTTGAAGGATTTATCAACCAGTAAGTAAAAGGTCCTCCGTTCGGCGGAAAATCTGAATCAGATGCATTTAATCTGGCAACTACTGTGCCTTGAGGCTGATTTTCCTTCACTTGAGCCTCAGTGAATGTGAGTTGGGGAGCATTGTCGTTAACGTCGTCGATAGTCACAATGACATTCGTAGTCCCAGTGGCTGGTGGAGAGCCGTTGTCAGTGGCTGTAACGGTCAGATTATAAACTGGCCTGAGTTCTCTGTCAAGTGGAGCGTTGACTGAAATAACACCACTGGATGGCCCAATGGCAAAAGAGAAGTTTGTGTTTCCATTTTCAATGCTGAAGAAGAAACTATTCCACTCCAAAATGGAGTCTTCATCCAGAGCACTCACCGTTATCACAGGTGTCCCAACCGGGTTGTTTTCTGCAACATTGGCCAAATAAAGTGCAGTGGTGAAAACAGGTGGATCGTTTGTGTCGATCACACTGATGTGGACCAGAGTTTCGTTTACGTCCATGCCAGTGATAACACCAGAGTTCTTTGACAGAACTTTTAAAACTACGTGACTGTTGCCTTGTTTTCTCAAACTGCCAGTTGTGTATATTTCTCCAGAAAGTTTGTTGATTTCAAAGCCCATGTATTTGCTTTGACCAAACATCAGGTAAAACACCTGACCTTCAGAGCCTTGGTCATAATCTGTAGCTGTTACTTTTCCGATCCTAGTTCCAACAGTCACATTTTTAAATGCAGAAAAGTTGTATTCTTTTTGCCTGAATGTAGGTGTGAACTCATTGACGTCTGAGATTTGGATGACAATGTGTGCCAAACTAAATAAAGCATGGCCACCAATGTTTAAAGCTTTAATCGTTATATCAAAGATCTGCTCTCGCTCATAATCAAAGATGTCCGAGGTGGTGATAGTGCCATTTCTTGAATCAATTGCAAATTTATCCACATGGCCAGCAATAAGAGAATAGGATATTTGAGCACCTGAATCAGCATCCGTAGCCTTCACAACTAGGACATTTGTTCCAATTTCTGAGTTTTCAGGCACTGACGTTGTATACTCTGAGGATGAAAAGACCGGAGGATTGTCATTCACATCCATAACTACCACTGTAACATTTAACATGCCGGTTTGAGAGACCCAGCCTCCATCCAGGGCTTTGATTTGGAGATGAAAAATAACTTCTTTTTCAAAGTCAAGCTCTCTGATCAGTGTGAGCAGCCCAGCTGTTTCTCCTACAGAGAATGATAAATAGTGATTTTCTGGGGTAATGCAGTACATGATGGCACCATTGGGACCGTAATCTCTATCTTCTGCATGAATTTTCCCAATTACTGATCCTACCGGCAAGTCCTCAGGGACAGAGAAAATCACATCCGGCTCTCTGAAGCTCGGAGGAAATTGATTCCTCCCAGTAATTTCAAAAGTGATTTCAGTCTGTGATGACAAAGAGGGGGTGCCCTGATCTTTTGCAATAACTGATACTGTGAAAAACAAATTTACGCTCTCTATCAAACTCTGATTTAACATCACCTTTCCATTGTCGACTTGGATACAGAAGAAATCAGATGCATTGCCTCCATTGAAAACATATTCGATACCAACGCTGGTGTTGCTGACATCCTGATCTATTGCTGTGAACTGAACCACCTCAGTACCAACATCCATGTGATACGGGATAGCAATCAGAGGCTGGAAAGGTAAAAACATCGGTGGATAGTAGTTATATGGTTCTAATCTCACTGTGACAGTGGTGTTACTGTACAGAGGAACACTGCCACAATCAAATGCAATAACCGTAAACTGGTAGATTTGAAAAGCAGTATTATGTAACGTCAATGGCTGCTTTGTATAGATCTCACCAGAGGATGCGTTCACCCAAAACTGCTCATTTTGAGGTTCAATAACATGCAAAACCTTACTGTTTTGCCCTATGTCTGCATCTAAAGCAAGAACCTGCATGACAAACACCTCTTTACCTTGTGTTTCAGGGAGGACAACGCTGTAGAAATGATCAGAAAATACTGGTCTATTATCATTGACATCTGCAATGACTATAGTGACGTCGGTGCTAATGCTCCATGCTGAATCATTTGCGTTTACCTTCAAGATGTAATGATCGTGCATCTCCCTGTCCAGACGTCTTTTAACAGTTATGACGCCAGTGGTGAAGTCAATATTAAATGGCAGATCATCACTTGGATCAATTATGGAGTAATTTATTACTGCATTGGCACCAGAATCGTCATCAGTTGAGGTGACTTGTATAATCGTGTGTCCAACAAGGGAATCTTCAGGCACCTCTGTGAGAAAAATCTGTGAAAAACGAGGTGCGTTGTCATTTCTGTCTAAAACAACAACAATAACCGTTGCTGTGTCTTTATAAAGAGGGTTGTTTAGCTCTGCAGCTTCAACCGTTAAATTGAATTCAGGGGTATTTTCTCTGTCTAAATTTGCAGTGGTGCTCAGTAAACCATTTTCAGGGTCAATTGTGAAAAAACTATCAGTGTTTCCTTCTGTAATAGTGTACTGCACTGTGCCGTAGCTGCCTGAGTCAGCGTCAATGGCGAGAACATCACAAACCCAGGATGGCGGGGAGTTCTCCAAAACCTCACACCTGTACTCAGCTTGGGTGAACTGAGGGAGGTTATCATTTACATCACTGATGTTTATGTGAATTTCTGCAAATGATGAGAAAGGAGGCGAGCCGGAGTCTCTGGCTTCTATCAACAAGGTAAGTTCCTCTTTGCTTTCATAATCCAGAGGGTTCTCCACGGTCAACGCTCCACTCAACTGCTCCACATGAAACATGTCTTCAAAGTTTCCAGAAGCGAGATAAAAGGAGACTGGATCAGCTCTGGCGCTCGCCGCAGAGACAACCGCAACTAATGTTCCCACTGGCTCGTCCTCAGAGAGGAAATCACTCAGAACATCCACAGTCACCTCTGGAAACTCAGAGGCGTTGTGAAACCGGACGCTGATAGTAGTGATGTCAAATTTGGGATTTTCTCCAGCATCTTCCACATGTACACTGACAATGATATCTTCCGTTCTCCAGAAAGCACTTGAAGCAAATACAGTGCCGCTGTGTGGATGGATGGAAAACAGATCTGAACTTTGTCCATACAACAAAAAATGCAGTTCTGCGTTCATTTCAGTATCTCCATCTGTTGCTCTTACTGCACAAACAACTGAGCCTGTAGGACAAAAAAAACATAAAATAAAAATCTTCATCCTGTCAGGTCCATGTTATCCAGGATGAAATACATAACTGTCAAGTGGAAGTAAAAACTCTCACCTGGAGCCATCTCGGTGGGCACATAGGCCACATAGGGGCTGTACATAAACTGGGGCCAGTGGTCGTTAATATCTCCAATGAGAACAGAAACAAGCACTGAGCTTGACAGAGGCTGAGTCGGATGCCCATCACTGCCAATCACCATCAACCTGTAAATGGCTACTGTCTCCCTGTCCAGGACATCGGTTGTAAACAACTCTCCAGATGTTTCTTCGATGTCAAAAGGCACATCAAGGTTCTCCATGGAATACCTAAAGGAGGGTCAAAGGATGTAATAGTCTATCAGTGAACTGGGATTAAGAATAAATCATTACAATGTATATATTGAGAGAGAGAGATTTCCAGTTGCTCTTGTTCAGCATATTATGCAAATACACTGAGACTACAGTGAGAAATGGTAATCCTAATGCTGCACCACTAGAAACATGATGAACCTAGCTTTAGCAGTATTTTAAGTTTGTATTATAGACGTGTTACCTTATTTCCCCACTGACTCCCTCGTCAACGTCAGATGCAGTTATCATGGCAAACACGGTGCCTGTGGGGCTGTCCTCAGACACTATGGTGTTGTAGACTTCCTGAGTAAACTCTGGACGGTTATCATTGACATCATCCACTATGACGTGTATGGTGAGAGTTCCTGTTAGAGGCATCAACCCTTCACATGACAAAGTAAATAATGGTTTATCAAACTGGTTGAACTGACTCTGAGAGTTGAAAAAAGATTACAGAACAGCACTTTATAAAGTTATCACATTTAACGTTGGCCTGAATCACCTGAATCAACAGCAACGATGTTGACAAAGTAAGATGATTCCCTCTCTCTGTCCAGGCTGTGTAAAATTTGAAACGTGCCACTGGGAGAGATGGAGAACAAACCGTCGCTATTTCCTTTCTGTAAAAAATAGGTCAGCTGGCTGTTGGCACCTAAATCTTCATCCAAAGCTGATACCTGGTTAAAAAAAAGACAATATTAACATTTTGGAATCAACATTCAATGAAGTCTTCGATTAACATGAACCAGCAGCACCTGACGTGTGAGCTGAGCGGGGTCCTCATCGTTCTCTGTTACATGCATGGTCAGTGTTTGTGGAGTAAAGAGGGGCGCAAAGTCATTAACATCCAACACTGTAATACTGATAGTAGCAGTGGCAGATCTGTGTATATTCCCCTTGTCTACAGCTGTTATGATTAAGGTGTAGTTTGAATCCTTCTCCCTGTCCAGTTTGTCCATGGCTGTGATGACACCTCGAACCGCGTCCACCACAAACGGACTCTCCTGGGTCAGCACGTACCCAACTTGTCCATTTGTCCCGATGTCTCGATCCAGAGCCTGAACCTGGAATAGGCTCGTTCCTCTAGAGATGTCCTCCCTGATTGTCAAGCTGTAGGTGCTTCGAGAGAACTCGGGATCATGGTCATTAGCATCCTCAACGTGCACCGTGAGATTCATAATGGTTGCCATTCTGGGTGAGCCTTCATCAGCGGCTGTTACAGAAATAATCAGGGTGTCTACCTGTTCTCTGTCCAATGCCTCCTCCAGGTATATTTTTCCACTCCTGTTATCGATGCTAAACTTGCCACCGGAAGTGTTGTTCAAATAATATAAAACTTCCCCGTTGGATCCAATGTCTTCATCTTCAGCATGCACAGTCATGATAGCAGAATGAAGTGCAGTGTCCTCTGGTGTACTGACTGTTTTGGCTGACACAAACAATGGAGCGTTGTCATTGACATCATCAACCACCACAATAACATGCGCCGTGCTGGTGAACTGTGAAGACACAGTCTGGACACAGTCATTGGCCGTCACAGTCAGATTGTAGAGGGGTTGTCTCTCTCTGTCTAACTCTGTGTTCAGGCACAAACTGCCAGCTGTGTTTATGAAGAACACCTTCTCCTCATCTCCACCAACCACCCTTAGTTTCAAGTCTCCATTGTCACCTGGCAGAGAGGAAAAGATGATACATGATGTTACCACAAACGATGGATTGCCCTTCTCATAATGGCTTGGTGTGCTATGTGTAAAACAAGGATCAAAACGTTGCATTTTGCTCATGACGCACTAATATCTGTTTGCTGCTAAGTGCATATTTCAATATGTACAGACAACAGAAACCAACCACATTTGACTGGCCCTTCTTCAAAGTCCTAACATTGTAATAATAAAGTATTCATTAGCAATAAATAAAGGGGCTAAGAATAGGAATTCACTGGAAAATGTGAAAATAAAATGACACAAAGATAGAGAAGATGTGCGATCATGTCTCGATTAGACTTGCCAGATGTGGCATGTCGAGCTAAGAAATGTGTGAATAATAAATGTGCCATTTCACACTCATCATAAACAAGTATTTATTTTATTCACTGTTGCTGTGCAACATTGTGATCCTTTTGGGTTCTTTCTGACTGTGGATTCTACTTTGCCTTTAAATGCCACAGGGGCCAAACAAATGTGGCATCTGCTGAATGTCGTATTTATATTGTACTCTTGCACTTACCATCATCGACATCTGACACATTCAAGAACAGGAAGCAAGTGCCCACCCGAGCGTCTTCCAGCAGCGACGCAGGAAAGGTATCCTGACTGAAAACAGGGGGGTTGTCGTTCACATCTAACACATTGAAGTACACCCTGACACTGGATCCCTGTGAATCCCCCTGCTGCACCGCCGCAGTGAGTATGTAGAATCTTTGTGCTTCGAAATCCAGGCTGCGGGATAATAGGAACTCCCCTGAGAAGGGGCTGAGGAGGAACAGGTTCTCTCCATCATCCTCCTGCACTGAGTATGTGATAGGCGTGAGACTCTCAAACGCCATTTCCAACTTTCCCACAACTGTCCCTGTCAACACATGGATAATGCACAATCACTGGTCGAGTGACTGTGAAATGAAAATACAACATTTGCCAATATCATTGTCAAAAACAGAAGGACCTAAACTATCATTTCTCATAGATATTCGAAATGAGAATCTTACTGACCAATAAAACGAAATGAGGATATTATATAAAATTACAGGTTAAATTGTAACATTTAAAAAGCAATAATGCAATAAATTAACATTATACATTTGTGCCTAATTTACATGGCCTTGCTGCACAGATGACTAACCTGGTACTGTGTCTTCTTTCACTTCAAATGAATAAAAAGTTTTGGAAAGAGCCATCTGTGTTCTCCATCTGTTATGGGAGTGTAAGCCGACAGATGTATAATACCAGGAGGAAGGCGTATGCTGCCCTGAGACGATATCAGCAAACTGTCTCTCACTGCTCACATTTACTGTATTTCCAGATGAAGGTTCATGTGAGGAAGTAGTATTAAACACCTGAGGAACCATGGAAAAAAATAAGGAATGACTCTTGTTTGTCTTGTCAGAATAGGCAACTTTTTAAGCATTTATACAGAAAGATTCTACGCATTTAAATGCACCATAAACGTATATACTTAATCAATTCAAACAGTGATTGATATGTTAAAACATAAATTGCAATAAGTTATCTCTCACTGCTGCAACACATGAGCTGAGAGACCAACTTACCAGAAAATGAAACAATAAAATTGTGTATTTTCTCCAGTATACAGTAGAGTCCATTCTAAAGTTCACGAGTGCCTCTTACTTGCGAAATCAAGTGGGAAAATAAGCAAAACAAAACAGACGTGGCATTAAAAAGTGAGATCCTAGAAACTTCACGGCATTAACTCCAAACAAGTCCAACAAAAGGAAAACTTTAAAAGCTGTCTCCACAGTGATTACTCAATCTTCTCAGCTTGTAATCCTGACTGACACGCCCCTTTGACGTCATTCTTTGCTAATTCAGCAGCAGAGAAAAAACTCTGTTGGGTCTCCAGAATGCAGCAGATTGAAAGTTTGTTGTTGTTGTTGTTACATATATAACAAAAGAAAGCGTCCCTCGCAATCTTTAAATTAATTAGTCCACGTGTCTTTGCTTTCTTTGTTAAATGAATTCTGGCAAGTGAAAAAGAAAAGCGTAATAATATATAATACTATGTTTTGCTGAATCAGTCTGTTTTGTATTCTCACCGTGAACAGAGGCTCCTCGACGTAGCGCTGAAATGGACTCTTTGAACAGTTGCCTGCAGTAATGTGGCCTAGACTAGAGGGAGCCTTTCTTGCTGCATGTCAGATGAGGAATTCATTCAGAGGCTGCAGGGCGTTCATTCAGTGGGTGAAAGGAGAGAAAAGAAAAGAAAACTGCTGCTCTGATTCACAGCTTTCAACAGAGAGCTGACATGACACTGTGGCACAGAATGTTAAAACTCAATTACATTTTCTTGGAGCAATTAATTTGAGTATATGACAAGCATTGCCAAAGTACTTTTACATTGATGGTTTACTGAATTGCTGTTACTATAACACATAACTGGACCATCAGCACTGCTTTTCCCCTAAAACAAAACCAACTGCTATAATCTTAATATTCTCTACTTGCAGGAACACTGAGGAGGAAAGCCTGTTTCTCTGTGAGACCCGCTCATTCATATTTGCTAACACTTTTAAGAGGACAGTCCTTTGTATGGCAAAGGTCAACGCTGCTGAGAAAAGCCTGATAAATGGACATGTGAACCCCCTTTCAAGTGACTGTGAGGCCACCGGGACTGTGAGACTGTCTCCAATTACACACAGAGGGAACTCTATCGCAGCAAAGGATCACAAAAGGTCTCTGCCGGGTCTCACTGGGGTAGTGCACACAGAGACTGTTTCTCTGGACACATAGGAGAGATTTGAATAGGCGCACTAACACCTAATTTCTTTTAAATGTGGCCAGTATAACTCAGCCAACAGTTTGGATTTATCTTCCTTTTGTCACAAAATAACTCTACTAATTCTTTAATATGACTATTATTTGTCTTCTCAGATTGAATTATACCCTTTCAATAATATAATATGGGGACATTTTATGCACTATGTGTTGTATGTTTGGTGCAGAACCTCATGTGAAGCTGAATTTAGGCAACAGTTCATTTGCATTAACATTAGCTATAGAAACAGGAAGGATTCATTGATTTTAAGAACCGTTAGCGTTTTAGGGAGGCAACCTTTTTTGTCTGATTTCATTTGTTGAGTTTGGGACAAAAGAAAACGTTCTTTGTTTAAGATGTCAAGTTAAATTGATGTCTGACTAATGCAACAGTTTTTGTGTCCTATGAGTCCATGTGGACTGAGCACTGTGGGCATGACACAATAACCAATTTAACTATGGTTTGAACTTTGAACTGCATATCCTCTTAACCGTTTACTTAACCGTGGCGCCACCTTCTGGATTTAGGTTCCCTAAACCACAGTACAATTTGCAACATCTCACTTTTCAAGGTTATTTGGGGGAAAACAAAATAGAGCAGAGGGAGCCTAAAATATGATCCGACACAAATCAGGTTAGATAACATACATTGTACATGTGATTTATACCTCATACTGTAAACATTTGCATATTTCCAAAGCAGAGCACTTTTATTTAAAAAAAGGAAAGATATATAACATGTTTTGCAATATTTTTATTGTGCTCTTTTCTATCCTATCTTATATTCATGTTTCTAGACTTTTGCAGCGCTGCTTTGCATATCTATTGTTATGCAATAGATATGCATAACATGTATATAATCCTGCAGAGCACCGACTGATGACATCTTTTCAAATCACAGCCATTTGCCTGTGATTTGAAAGTCATTCTAATCGTGATTCTAACTATTATTATAGTAATAATATATTGTTATTCCATAATACTCAGATGCTGCTTCGCTCCAGTAAAAACCAAGCTGTCGAGTTGATCTCATTTCTGTTAAGAATATCTTTTTTTCTACTATACTGTTGACTTAAACTTTGCACTTATTCACTTGTGCAGCCACCAGCTATACTTATTAAATGAAAAACGTCAAACCACAGAATATTTGAAATGTTTATGTGAATACTTAGTAGGCTACATGTTATACATTGGGAGATGTTGAGATGGAGAAAAACAAACTTCTTTTTAAAAAAAAACGACCTTTATTGAAGACATTCTTGAATTTCAACAGCTGTGTTTGATATTAGAGTGGTATTCAAAGAACAATAAAAAGACACTGGGACAGCACATAAAAAAATATTATTTTTTTTTTGAAAATAAAGAGAAATAGACTACCAACTCAGAAATCAATTTTTGAGTTGTAACACCTAAAGACTAGTTACTTTCATACTGACTTTTGTCCTACAAAATTGTTACATAATATGGCAGGGGATAAAGAACTACGACTAAAAAAAATCTCAAACTTAAGATATGTAGTGTTAACTTTACAAAGGAAAAGGAGAATAACACTGTACATCTTAAAAACATCAAATATACACAGGTTCTTGTTCAGTCTGACTTATGTTTCAAGATGGTGAATTGAGTATATTAGAATTATATGGCATAAACAAAACTCCCATCCATATGCAGTTTACTCATCATCGTCATCATCGTCGTCGTCATCTTCCTCCTCTTCTTCCTCCTCTTCCTCCTCATCATCGGCTGTAGCAGCAGAGGCTGAATCCACTGTGCCCTTTGTGCGGTAAGCAACGACATCCTATGGAGAGCGCAACAAATGTGTTTTTAGCACTACAGAGGAACCTACAGTTTTACGTGCTTCAAAGTAAAAAAGACAACAGCAAAATGCGATTTTTCAAATTTCACAGAAACAAGGCCAGCTTTGTCTTCTCACCTTGTCATATTTCTCCTTCAGCTTGGCCGCCTTCCTCTCATACGGCTGCTTGTTCTCTGCAGATGAGCCGTTCCACATCTCTCCCAGCTTCTTTGCTGTGTCCCCGATGGTAAGACCAGGATGCTCGCTTTTTACCTTGGGGCGAAAGTCTCCACAGAACAGGAAGAATGCAGACCTGTGGGGGAAAATAATGTGTCAGATAAGTTATCATAATCCACTTGTCAACTGTCAGAAAAAATAACTGGTGTGGAGAAAGTTTTATTTAATGGTACATACGGTGGTCTCTTGGGGGCATTGGGGTCCTTGTACCGTTTCTTCTTTTGGCCCTTGGGGGGATCGTAATTCTTCATGTCCCTCTCATAACGCACCTTGTCTAGCTTGGCCATATCTTCAAACTTGCCTTTCTCTTTCTGTGACATTGTCTTTGGGAAGATAAAAAGCAGTTTCAAACAATCTAGAAGACATACGCTACTTGAAAGAAAATATTGGATTCAGAGAATAAAAAATAAAAAAAGACGATGATTATAGATATTGAGAGAAATGTATTTCACCTTCCATCTCTCAGAGCATTTCTTGGAAAACTCTGCAAAGTTGACAGAGGCATCGGGATGTTTCTTCTTGTGTTCCTCACGGCATGTTTGCACAAAGTAGGCATATGAGGACATTCTGCCCTTCGGCTTCCTAGGATCCTTTGCCATCTTGGACCGCTAAATAGATGTGAAAAGAAAAAAATGTTTTAAGAGAAATGCATCCAAGCCTCATCATGCAGCAGTGGCTATATCTAAATATATCCCTAGTCAATTGTCCCCCTCTTGCTTTGTCAGTTCCATCTATTGTTTAAATCGGGTGGTGGGAGGAGGGTGTCTGGGATGACTAATAACCCATTGTATGTAGAGGCCAACATGATGCATACTTTAATATTCAACTACGCATTGAGTTTAGTGGTGCTTTATCTCCATCATGTGTGCACGGTGATATAGCCGTTGGTAGAGTTCGTGAAAACAGAACGGAGCGTTGATGATATCATCTAGTTACGTTCGCCTCCCATTCAAATAGCATGCAGATGAGTAACGTTGGATTAGCATTAGCTTCCACTGTATTTTACTGATCGCTAGAGGCTAGACACTGTGGGTCCGCTCTCGCTTTGTGTCCTATTGGTATTGGCGATAGCCTTTTAGCTAGGCTAGCTAGCTTTAGCTGGCATGACATACTGCTAATTTCATGAGACGATTATTAAAATGGCTGATTTGATTGCGAACAAAGGCTAACGGTATGCCACCACGCGCCTCTAAACGGGCCTCGGTTTAACCTCAGTGGCGTGTCTGGATATTGCAGATTAATAGATTACAAATGTCAATAAAAGTGGCAATAATGGAAAGGAAGGATGCTCCGCCTGCATCACAGTACCGATGCTGCTTCAGCACCATTAACCTACGTTCACCTTCTAGCCGCTGTTAGCTTTTATCATAGCAACACGACCAGACCATTCAGCCTCCATTACAGGGCTAGCGTAGCGAACGTAGCAGGCTAGCTACCGTTATGAGTCGCTCGCAACACATTAGCGGACGTCACGATAACCCAGACGTAATAGTTGGCTTGGTCATCGGGTGATATACATCGAACCTGGTATGGGTTATTACACATGGCCGAAGGTTATGTCAGCGAAGGTATCTTAAGTAGCACGACTGTATTTAACATGAGCAAAAACTTGCTATTGTGTTAGCATCCTATCCAGCTCCGTCATGCAACTAAATTTGCAAGGTTATACGCAGATGTATACTGTGCAAAACTGACCGCAGCCCACGGTTTCATTCACAACAGTTCCACACAAGTTGCTGTGTGTAATAAGTTAACATGGATCATGCTTACCCCTACTACAGCGCTATATGAAGCCATCTTTGCGTCGGTACGTCTCAAACAAAGGGAGGAAAAGCAGCGCTAATGCGCGGTCCTTCGGCTGTGAGAAGGATGCCTCTGTGCCTGTGTGTCGGGCTCCGGCTGTCGGACATTGGCTGCCGTAAACTCCTTGGAGTATCTTATTGGACACTCACTGTCTCGGTCCTGCTTGTTGTACAGTTGGTTAAAAAAAACTAGCGATGATGGCGCTAAACTTGAATATCAAACCTCCATCGCATTTCTTTTAGTGAAGGCAAAAAAAAAGCAATCAAGTAACGTTAAAATAAAAGAATCCTTTATTAGTGCCGCAGCGGGGAAATGTACAGGATTACAGCAGCATAGTGGATAGTGCAAACAGGATCAAAACAAGTATTATAAACAAGTAAATAAGTAATAAACATTAAAGAATATTAACAAAGTAAAAAATCTACAATAACTAAAATATAACTAAAAATACAATATATACAGACAGAATATTTTTTTGTGGTGTATTATTGCACATGCCTTAGACTTAGAGTAAAGTTGTGGTTGAAAAGTGCAGACTTGTTTGGTGGAATAATTACCCATTATATTGTTTACTTAAGTAAACATGTCCTACACTTAGGTAAATGTAGATTAATATTGTCAACAAACTATAAAGTATCAAATACATAACTATAATTTAGAGCATTTTCAAAATTCACTCTCGACTCAACCACACAGTTATCAAATAGGTGTATAAGTCATCTGGAGGACTTCCTTCTCTGAATTTCTTGTGAGCTCTCTGCATCATGAATTGCAAATAGACGAGTTTCCTCAAATAAAGGAGGGGATTGAGGGACATTTGTAGTAGTTTATATGGGGCCTACAAATCATTTCATAAAATAATTGTTGGTTTTGTAGGCCTAAATAAAATGTGTATCTGCTGCGTAACCAGTAATTATAGGGGTCATATACAATACATGTCATTGTTGGATATTATAGCACTAAATTAAATTACTTGACTAAACATACCTATTTTGCACCACTGTCGGTAACGGATATAAATAAGGCATATGGCCATGTTGAATTTTTAATGCAACATCTCCCCTGCTGAGCAGCTCACTGTGGCCATGTCGTAGGTCTCCATAACCACAGCACCTAGAGACATTCTTCTGGGGTCAGCTCTGCCTCTGCTTAGATCAAAACAATACCTAACGCTTTTTGGCAAACCACAAATGAATTGAAAGAAATGGAAACGGAAAGATTTTCATTATACTGAAAACAACCATAGCACAAGATTCCAAAACAGTGGTCAACAATGGCAACCAAAGGTAATGTTATACCAAGGACAGCCTTGGAGATTGAATCTTGTTAACTAACTTGAAAGTTACTTAATCATTTTAATTGTTGTTATAGTTTATTGTTATAGCAGTCATCTTATTACTTTCTTGCATTTGTATTACATGTACTGTTATATAATATGTTCATCTCATTATGTCGTGTAATTAAGCTAAATGATAGACTGGTACATTATAATGTATTTCTAGTTGGAATTGTTATTTTTGAGCGTTGCAGAGTCATGTCTTATTATTATTCACAATACTTACAGCATTGTAATTATTAATGTAGAAATGTCACATTTAATTTCCCTATTCATGCTATCTCGCTTTGGGGTCATTTTGGTTCATACCTGTTGTGAATGTCACCAAGGGCGTTATTTTCACTGGGACGGGGATATGACCGCGTTACTTTCCAAAATCCTGTTCTTGTCCCCCTCAGCTGAACACCAGTCAAAAATAAAATAGTCAAGCTAAAAAAAAAGGGTCACAATACAGAGGTGTACATAGCATTTCTAACATTTGCATATTAGTTATTTGCTTGAATGATTTACTGTTTTTTTTTTTTCAATCTTCATTGTGCACCCAACTCATTGTCTGTAGCTCGAAATGACACCGAACATATCAATAATTCAGGGTTGGATTCTAATGGTATATTTTTCTATAGAGGGCAAACAGTGGTGGGATCCATATCAAACATCTAATAGAAGACAATTCGTCTACCGGCCAAAGTCGGCTGCAGAGATTCTGGTGTAAGTTCTATTTAAAGGCTCCTGGTGAAGAATAGGCATACAGAATATGTTTGTTTCTCTGTGTGTGTAATTGTATGTTGATGCGTTTGCAGGAGCCCAACGTCAACTTCATTTATAGACTCCTATTCACAGTCTGGACCTTTTAGTTCAACAGTGTACAACAAGGATTTTAGCTGGAAGCCACCCTGTAAACCTGAATGCATTCGCACAGGAACATCTTCGGGGCAGAGGAGAAACAACCCGCATCCCAGTCAGGTTGGTATTTAAGCTGCGTTAGCCTCAATTTTACATTTATAGCTGAATGCCATGCTTGACCTCTCGCTGTGTATCGTAACCTTTTAATCAAGTTGTTTTTCTTCTCCACATCGAGTCCTTCATGAAGTGGAGGCTGCCTAGGGATGCCGCACAAAACTCTGAGTACGTCGGCTTCCCTTGGAAATGTCCCCCATCTGAGGGGGAGATCCGTGAGGCCCTGACAGCACAGTACAGCTCCATCTACAGATGTGACTACATGGGGATGCCTCAAGGTATGACAAGTCTGTTGGTTCAGTCTTGTGTATGTGAAAGCATGTCAGAACAGCTGGACGACTGACATTCAGGAGCTTCCAAATGAAACAGTCATAAAATGTCTCTCTACTTTTCTTTTGTTGTGGTACTTATTTGACAGGACATGATCTTATTAATAAAGGAGAAGGAAGACTTGCACCCCGGTACAGCAGGCCTGAAATGCTGCTTTCTACTGATACTGAAATGAGGGACAATTATCGCCAGCCAAAGCAAAGGCTTGAACTGCTGGGCAACTACTCTCTCTACAGCTGCACAGAGCCTAACGTGGCACGTCGTGGTATAGGTAGTATATGCCCAAAAAATATGTTAATGTTAACACAGCAAAGAGTGCTTGCAATTCCCCAAGCTAATGCTTTCTATCCATTCATTATCTCGTGTGTTGCAGTTCCAACTGTTGTGCAGAGACACACTCAGCAAAAAAGATCAGATTTGACAAACTACGACAGGTTTTGTGGAAAGAGAGTCACTAATGTCACAAATATGATCAAGTCTCTGCTGCCCGAGGAGCTGCAGCAGTTACACAGAACTCTACCCGAGGAAGGAAAGCAACACTGTGAACAAGCTGCTTACTGTTTTTGATTTTTGACAGATGGATTATTCATGTTTTGTGTCTTTTTCCTTTGCAGAAAAGGAGGCTATAACAAAAGTGAGTACAGATGCTTATCCAAACTATAGGGATGAAGTGAATAAACTGCCACCAGTTGTGCTTCATTCCTGCTCACCAAAGTGGATATCAAGTTGGCCAGGACCCCTCTAAATCATATTGCTTATGGTATTAATAATGTGTCTTTGTATTTTGGGTTTTTATGTAATTTCGTTCCATGTAATAAACTAGAAATCTGCACTCAGCAGAGTGCAGATTTCACCAGGTGTAGGTGTGTCTGTAACAACCACTCCCCATCTAAACACTACTTATGCACCAACAGTATGCTCACTCACTCACTCAGACTTACGCACATGCACAACTGATCCATCGTCTTCCTGGCAGAGATAATAACAATAGAAGATAACATAATGTATTTGATTTGTCATTTGTGTGTGTAATTCGTGTCATAATTCTAGCTTTTTCTTTCGATTGCTAATACACTAAAATGACACATAGAGCACAATGATTTAATCTGACACTCAGAGAGGAAAACCTTTGCACAAGTTTAGAAAACTCTAAACACATATTCTGATTTGCACCCAATTTTTGGGATGTAAACCCCTCAAAAACGTGTATTAGCAATTAAATGCAAGTAATTTATGCTTTTTTGTTTGTTTGTTGTGTTGTTTGTGCACTAAATTGTATTTCTGTTCTGATTTTCAAAACAAAATGCAACCTTTGGAAATGCATGGCTGTGTTGTCTGATTTTACAATGTGGAGAGAAAAATATATAATATAATATTTTCATCAGTGTGCTGTACTGGTCTTGTGTTTCGTCATTCAATATTCATGAACTTAATTCAGACAATGTGTCACAAGGTGGGCGAAAATGGTAGCAGAGGATGGACCTAAACGCAGAGAGACACGGGGGAACAGAGGGATGAATAATGGTGATTTTAATTATAAAGAAAAATGTTCAACACAAAGCTTGCAGAGCACGGAAGTCCAAAAATGTGTAATAAAAAATCCAAGGGAAAAACAAGTAACGGGCAAAACAGGAAAGAGCAGAGCAGGACATGGAGCAACACAGGGCAGCTACAGAGCACGTAACACAACAGATGAACTGACACTGAGACAAAGGACACAAAGGGTTTAAATACACTGGGGGGGGGGGGGGGGGGGGGGTGCAGGTGATTAGACACAGAAGGGTTTAATCAGGGGCGGGGCAGACAATCATGCAGGCGGGAAAACACACACACAAAGACAGGAAGTGAAGTGAACACAGGCGACACGAGGCAGGGACATTCAAAATAAAACAGGAAACCAACTAAACCAAACCCAAGACCGTGACACATATCTCTGAAAAACATCAAACCTTGACTATATCATTAGAAAAGTAAAATAGTTAAAAGGGTTTTAGATTGAGCACAGCAGTGTGTAACTGGTTCAAACACAATCAGATAGTATGAATCATGTGTGTGCCTTATGGTGACAAAAATGTTAGAAACCACCTGTGATTAATTAACCGTTAATCAGCATAATAATTAGTCTCATCCAGAGGCTGAAGGATGTGAGACGTATGTGGTGGCAGCTACAAGAAAATGACAAGTGTAACAAGCTCTATTATATACAGTGTATGGAAACAACATCCTAAGATGAAAAACAGAATAAAAAATCATGATACATTTAAAAGTATATATATAAGTGTTCAACTCGAACACTAACATGTGGTGGGTATCGCTAACACGAATGGAAACAAAAGATGTTACTGGGTGAATTGATCAAAGGTTTGAATGTTAAATTCTTGATGTTTCCCTGATTAGTATCATAAAATAAAGCACATCATTAGAGATATTTACAATGCAGTCTACAGTGGTTTACTGTTGATATACGGTCAGCAGGGAACCAGCTAGCTAAAATAGTATGAAGAATATCACCTTATTTATTGTATCCTACTGAGATACTAAATCTTAAAAGTAGGAATGATAAATAGAAAGCTAAATGTCTTTATAGCTTTATATATAATATACTATACATATGAGTGTTTGTCTAGAATGATATACATATACACACATTTAAATTTATGATTAATCTTTGATTTTTCCAATTCATTAATTCAAAGTTTTCAATTAAATCATGTAAAAATATTGTTTCATGCAGCTTGTAGGCTCACAGTATCATCATATGAGTTATTCAAAGATGACATAGCATAAAGAAAGGCTGTCCGTACAGAAAGATGTATTACCATATAGATATTTATATTATAACCTGTTCTTAGGTTTAATCTATAGGGCCCCATGTGTCAGTTTGAAGTGCAGGCTGCACTAGTTCCCCGTTAGGGGCTGGTGACATCAGAGGGTGAAGTGAATAATCAGACAACCTACTTTTATGATAAGATGACAGTCTTTGGTATCAATGACTTTCTTTTGTGATCAGTATCAGTCTCCTTACTATGATAATGTGGAGAAACATGGCTTTTGGATTTTTAGTTTCCTATTCACTTTCCGCTTACAGTTAATGTTTGTTTAACTGTATGCATTTCAAAAATGAACAACGGTGTTGATGAAACATTTGCTTTATTTGATGCAATAACTGGCTGTGAACATCCAGTTCAAATTTGTTGACATTCTGATCATTATTTCCAGAGCTACATATCACTCTTCACAGGAGTGAATGAGAATTTGACATCCTCCAGCCCTTGGAGCTGCTCTCCCTCCTGACTGGTGCAGAGTTCCTCTTTAATGTGTGGGGGCTGGGTCCTCCTGTTCTCCTTTAACGTGTGGGGGCTGGGTCCTCCTGTTCCTCCTGTTCCTCTTTGCGTGTGGGGGCTCCGAGTCCTCCTGTTTCAGACTGGCGCTCCACTCCTGTTGCTGAGGGGGAACCTCTTCTTTAACGACCAACGGCTGCTGGAGGTCTGCAAGAAAACAGTAAACACACACAGAGACGTTATAAAGACATTTTAGTCTTGAGCAAATAGTCTCCTTTATATACACTTTTTTTCCCTGCCATCATTCCCTCTTACACTCCCTGTGCACAGCTACCAAACAGACATGCCGACACAAATCATAAAGACACAACGCACCAGCAGCAATGAGGTCATCAATAGTTTACATGGCAAAAAAGTGTGGCACTACCCAACATTGTTAAGAAGTATTCCTCCATAAAGTCCGGCTGAGATTTGATCATGTGGGCAGTTATAGTTGACTAATGTACGTAAACCTGCCACCGTAGAAACAGTGGATATAACCTTCAGAAACAGCCACAACGTAACCGTGGACGTTCATCATAGGTGTATATGAGGCAAAACTCTCTGAGCAAAACCACCAACTCCTTGATCTCAGCAAGAAGAACGAGAGTCTCTCACAGAAGCTCAAAGAGTCTCAAAACCTGCTCGTCACCAAAGAAGCTGAACTTGTCCAGAACGATGAGGCCTCGAAGGAAGTCTACGACAGTGTGGTGGAAAAGAACAACCAAGTCCTGGACTTGAGAGACTAGATCTGGGAATCCAAAATAACAGATTTGCAATTAGCCAACAAAGGTCTGGACGATCTAGGAGCTGGCTAAGACCGAACTGTTGGCAGAGACACAACAGAGCCAGGAGACAATCATCCAACAGTAAAGGAGGATAACAAGGTCCTGCAGGACATCTGACAGTAGAGAAGAAGAGGAGAGGATTCTTCTTCAAAAGGATGGACAAACAGACTGACAGAAGGAAAATGCAGGAGAAGGAGATGAAGAAGAAAGACAAGGAGGACAAAGCTGAGATGAAAAAGAAAGTGAAGGACGAGAAGAAAGAGACAAGGTTCTTCAGCTGTATGCATAAGAAGAAGACGGCGACAGAAAGGTGGACTGTGGGCTGGAAATCACTAGCTACATCTTTCTCCCCCCTTCACCCTCCCTCCTTCATCTCCCCTTCCTTCATCCACCCTCCCGTGGGTTTTCTCCTGGCATGCAGGTTTCTCCCAAATAAAATAAAACAAAACAAAACAAAATCCCCTCCTGATGTCCGAGCTCCAAGGCTGAGCCCAGCCACCCTACGGAGGAAACTCATTTAGGCCGCTTGTAGCCGCGACCTTGTCCTTTCGGTCATGAGTTGGTGACCATAGGTGAGGGTCGGAACGTAGACCGACCGGTGAATTAAGAGCTTTGCCTTCCGGCTCAGCTCCCTCTTCCCGAAGACGGTCCGGTGCAGCGCCTGCTTTACTGCTGCAGCCGCACCGATCCGCCTGTCGATCTCCCGCTCCATCTTACCCTCACTCATTCCATCTTACCCTCACTCATGAAGAAGACCCCGAGATACTTGAACTCCTTCGCTTGCAGTAGGCAGTCCGTCCCCACCTGGACGGAGCAATCCACCGGTTTCCGGCAGAGCACCATGGCCTCAGATTTGGAGGTGCTAACTCTCATCCCCGCCGCTTCACACTCGGCTGCAAACCGCCCCATGCTGGAGGTCACGATCCGAGGCCAACAGGACCACATCATCTGCAAACAGCAGAGAGGTGATCCCGAGACCTTTTTTACCAACTTTATTATTTCAAAAGGAAGAGCAACGTGCTCTCTTCCTGTTTCAACAGCTGCCGTAACTACGACAACAGACGCATTCGACTGAAGGTCGCCAGTTAACAGGGTCCCTGGTTAAACCCTAACACCGGCCCTCCAACTGCTCTCAGGAACCTATAGGTCAAGGTTGACTTATGTGACCATGAACATATGAACCATTTTAGAATTCAATAAGCTGCAAAATCCACGTGGTGTTATCAAAGAGAACAAACTACTTTTGATATTTATTTAAATATTATCAGTCATATAGAAGCTGAGAGAACAGGTCAGAATAAGAAGATTCATTGCAACCGAATCTCACTCCAACCTACATTAAAAAGTTAGCAGCCGGAGCATGAACAGTGTTTGAAAACTGAGAGACGAAACAAAGTGAACCAACCTGCTCTTTGTTTCTGGACTTCCGGGTTGACAACAGCGTTCAGTAGTTTCCGTTGTCGCGCGTGCACCTCTTTAGTACGAGAAAGTTCCTCCTCGAGCTCTGCTATCTTTCCTTCAAACATACCAAATACGTCTTCACCAGCCGCAGTTAGTCGCTGGCTGACTACAGATCTCAGTATTTGGTCTTTAGACATTTTTACTAAACCACAGAATTGTTTCTTCCAGATAAACTCCGTTAAAAACGTTGTGCTCACTCTGACCTGCGCTGTGTTGCTAAGTTACGTTCCGGTCCGTCTACTTCCTGTTAGCATGCTAACTTCTTTAGCTCCGTAAGACAACTGCGGTCACGTGAGCCGTCACCCGCAGATTAGTTCCACATGTAGATACAGAAAATATGTGGTAACCGTAACAGTTGTACTTGTATAATATAATTGATAAAATATATACTATTATAACGAAGCATAAGAACTATTTAAAAATGAACATACCGTTTGTCTTTTCCATATCTACACCCTTGTATATGTATTTAATATTCAACACTATGATATTAGACAATTGTATTCTTTGCACAGAAGACAAGCTACATGTTTTCTTTCCAAGTATAAATTAACTGAAACTAAATGTCATCTTTATAAGAGCCAGGGTAAAACAAACAAAACTCCAAAACATCTCTCTATATACAGTAAATTGCACTTTCACTTGGATGTACTGTATTTTTTTTAAAGTTTATGTTTATTAGTTGTTGACACCAGCTTCTGTTTTTTTCCCCACTACTTTTTTTCATTTTGGCTATATATATTTTATATTCATTTAATTAAAAATTGTTGCCTGACAATTTAGAATCATTGTTTATAGAAGACTCCAACTCTGAGACTAGATGTTTACAAATGGTCACTGTTAATGTAGAGGTCAGAACAGCACAGACAAAGGGGAGCACACAGACTAAATAATCCAGGGAGGAGGAGGAGGAGGAGATTGATTGGGAACAGGTGAAGCTGATCAGGGCGGGGAAAGGTGATCACACTGGCTGGAAACACACAAGGTTCAGGAAGTGAAGATATCTGAAACGAGAGGGAGAGGTGAGGGACAAAATAAAACAGGGAACCTCAGAAAGATATGAATTCAAACTGAAGCTTTAATACAATATATCAAAATAAACACCATAAAACAGATAAAAAATATCCACAATCAGAAAAAGAGCTGCCTCTATACGAACAACTCATGAAGCGCAGCAGATTGTCTGAACTTCAAACTGCATAAGAGCTAGATAGATAGATAAGTCAATATATTGTGAACATAAATTGACATATTGTCAGCAGAAGATACAATATCTCAGCACATTCATGAAAATGCATGTGTGTTGAATGGAAGATGAGAGATCCTGATTCTGATGCTACAACTAACGGGTATCTATCCTTCCTCGTGCTGTATCTCTCCCCCTCACCCTCCACGTAGAGGCCTGTAAAGCAGCACCAGATAGAGGACCATGGTCCAACCTGGACTATATCATTAGAAAAGTAAAATTGTCAAAAGGGTTTTAGATTGAGCACAGCAGTGTGTAACTGGTTCAAACACAATCAGATCGTATGAATCATGTGTGTGCCTTATGGTGACAAAAATGTTTTTTAGTGTTTCTAATTTTGCAAAATATCTGAGGTGTTCTGCTACTGGTGCGTGGGGTTGTGTGAATTGTGCGTAGTGTCTTGACAAAATGAGCCCTTTTTTAAAATGGTGCCAAAGCAATCAAGAAAAAAAAGGCTTTATGTTTCCTTGTCCCCATAGTCTGCTGTCTGATGTTATGCAGTCTGTTTGCGGCCTGATAACGAGACAGAATCAAAATGTGTTGCGTTGATCTAATGTGTTGATCTATCGCCACAGAATATCACAAGCACTGTTTGATTCTTCTGTTTTGCATTGTGAAACATTGTTTTATGAGTCTTTCCAGAATGAATTGCACTATATTTTTATTTAATTTATTCATTCCCAATTGGTAGTTGCATTGAAAATGTTTTTTTTTTTTTAAATGTGTCTGAACCTGAAATTACACAACAGCTGACTGATTACAATAAAAAAAAAAAATTGCAATATATTGGTAGTTTGTAAACTAGATTTATCGAAGCAGTTTCTCTCCCTATGAGTGCAGCTTCTTGTGTTTAGTTTTGCAGTCTCAGTTGTCACTCTTGGTTTCTTAGTTACCGTGGGGCCACCTGCTCTGCTCAGGTGTAATGTTAGAGTGAGTGTCAGGTAGACTAATGTCGGATCTGTCCGATCAACATCTGTTTGGAGTTCTGACTGTGGAAATGTGCTGCACGCAAGTTTGCTTTTTACATTACGTCACCATCTAACAAGGATGCCATTGGGGAAAAAGGTCCGCTCTTCTTCTGCTTCAGGAAGATTAGAAACCCAGCATGTGACCAGGTAATCTGCTGTTCTGTTCTCCTCCTCACCGCCATTGTACATCACATGTCTTTGATAAATTGTGTTCCTATTTAATTTTATCTTCATACGATGACTATTATGTCGGGTACCAACGGTTTAGGCCTTGCCTTGTTTATCTGTCATGTTCAGGAAATGTTTACTGTTGTCATGGTGCTTGTGTTGCCATCTGTGGCACCCCTGAGCAGTTACCATATAATACAGGAAGTCTGGTCACCTGGCACCTACAATCACTCTCCTCAGATTAAATAGATCTATGAGTATGAGCACTTGCACTTAAGTAAAAGTCAAGTAAAAGATACAACACTGACCTTTCTGATATGCTTCTAATGAGTGCCAAAGCAATACTTTTACATAATAGCGATATACTATATAGGGCATGCATTTACTCAAAACTATATCTCAAATCCTCCAGCATGCTCTCTGAACTGGGGAGTACAGGGAACAGGGCGACGGGACCAAGTTGTCGGGGTGAGAAAGTCACGGATAACTTCTCAGCACCAAGACAAAGGGACGTCAGTGAGGACAGACAAGAGCAGCCTCACTGGTTGGTTCGAGAGCTGCTGAGACAGAACGGCCGAAGGCACTCTGTCACACTGGGAGATGAGGCTGAAATCATGAGACGACAACACCGCAGTATCGATTCAACTCGCAGCCTCTGCAGCCTCAAGGTGTAGTTTTCAAAACCTCTAACAAAGTGAAATCAGATAAGTAAATGGGATCAATGCACATCTGAAAAGTAAATCTAGATTGCTTCAGTGCCATGATAGATTTTCACCCTCTCCCAATCTGACTGCTTTGTTAAAGTTACTGCTTATAGCCTCAAGGTGTCACTATAGTGTTACATTGTTACACTCGCCAGTTTGCAGACTCTTTCTGGGGTGCTTCAACTCAACTACAGCAGCAGCAGCATATCTCACTCACAAGGTGAGCAGCAGGATGAATGTGAGGTAATACCAAAAGGGCCACATTCAATCAAGCTGATCATCAATTTGTAAATCGCAGCATGACAGCACATCAGGCAGGACAATCTGTCCCAGAGCCAGGGATGGACATTTTTCAGGCCAAAGTAAAACAAACATAGTTACCGAGCCAACTGCTTAAAAGGTCCCAAGTAGATTCAAATTCTAGCTTTCAAGCCGACAGGAATGATGGACTGATGTAGAAGTTGCAGTCGCAGATGTCAGTCCCACTCTCCTGCTTAATGTTGTGAGCAATGTGCCGTGACGGATTAGACGGAATAGGCTCAGGAGTTCGACGTTATACAGCTCTAATAAAGGGATTTGGAAAGCAGTCCAGGTTGTGTGAACACTTTCAGCATTTTCCATCACGCTGACTGATAAAAACAATTATCTCTGCAGTTGAAGGGATACCGTGGGGGAAACCTCGACTCTAGTTACATCCTTGAGGAATTAGGCTGTTTATCCCTTTTTATTTATTAATGATGGATCAAAGAGGTTCATGGATCAAGGACCCGTTGCTTGGAAACCGTGACAAATTAACAGGAAGCATGGCCTGTCATCTGGCCTTCTGCAAGCATCTTAGAGACGATTGTAGCCGGTGATGGCCTGTGGTGGCCTTTACAGATAGTCATTAATACTCAGAGGTGGAGCCCTAATCATGTGTGTTGATAATTACATAGTGTTAATATCTCCTCCTCTCTAGCACGCACACTTTGTGAATTGGCGCGTTTTTTGCCAATCAAACTCTATTATTGTGCATTGTGCTCTTTTCGTAGAGTGTTCCTAATCAACCTGCGTTAATAATTGGCTCATTTCATAGGACAATGTTACAATTTTTCCTCTCTCCGATAAGATTGATGAGACGATATCCCTCGGCAACCTCCAGAAATTGAAACGAGCATTTGAGGTACTGTATAAACTGTATCTTTTCAAAACACACGGACAGCCTGGTGATTCATTTCTGGAAGATTTGACTGTATTTTCTCTTGTAAAGGAATTTGAAACGGGTGGCTTGAGATCCGTTGATGCGAATAATTTTGGACGTATAGTGAAGAAGTGTCTGGGTTTGCCTAAGACAGTAAGACAGTGTGACGTTTCTCTTTGTATCTTACTCTCTCTCAGCTTCTCTCATCTCTGTGTTCTCTATGTCTAATTCACAATAGCTGTTCCTTATTCTTTTGTGCTTTGAATTTCACAGAGCAACGCGCAGATTCAAGGGTTATTTAAGAAGATTGATTATTCAGGCCAAGGAAGGATTTCATGGGTGAGATGACATTCATAGTTGTTTCTTAGAGCATGCAGCTTTTTTATTTTGGAGAGTTGCCTTAGTTATGACACTTCTCATGCATAATTTGCAATAAAAAAAAATGAGGCAACTATGAAATGTGACTATTATGGCAATTGTAATCCAGTTATGATTACAGAAGCAAGTGTAACTGTAACTCACCTGAACACGAGCATACATCAGCTCTCCTAACGCCAAGGTGACTGTGCAATAACACATGGAACAAAGCTCATTGTTTCCCAACATTGCTATTGACTCTAGACACTTGACTTAATAATCTTGACAGTGTTTTTTCCTTCAGCTATGATTGTGAGAGGCTGTATGGCTTGTAGAGCGGAAAAATGTTGTCCTGGTTTGCCAATTTTAAAGAAATGATGAGGAGATATTTCCAGATGTTTGGTGTAACACTGGAGTATGGATTGATTTTTTTATTCCAAGAGACAAAAAACTCATTTTACAATTGTACTCGTATACACGGGTGTAATTTCCACCGGCGATGGGGGAGACACGTCCGCCTCACTTTTCAAACTCCTACTTTCATGCAATAATTGAACATCAATCAAGTATTAAATATTAGAGAAGACAGTAGACCACTTTTCTCTTTTTAGTGAAGACATATAATATTTATCTGTAACAAAGAATGAGGTGTGAATCAACAAAAAATAAATGTGACTTTAAGGTTTGTGTATCAATAATACAGCAATTACAAAATATTCAAATTCTTTATTAGATTGTTAATTTGGAAAACAGGATCTAACAAATTTCATCATTTCTATATTGATATCGGGAATAGCATTCATAATCTAAACACTTCATTTATTTTTGCTTGAAGGACTTCTGTCTTTTTGTTCCCCACCTACTTCTGAAACCAAACCTACGGCCCGACTCACGCAACCACGATAAGAATTTCATAACTATCAACATACGGGCTAGACAACTTGAACCTAACACCAGGTAATGTGACGCAGGGTGAGTTCTGCACACACATGCTGCAGAACTACAAGGAGAAGGAGGAAACTGAAAGACGCAGTAAGCAGGTGGCGTTCACTCTGCCAGCCACCATGAAGGCGTTGTGTCACGGCATCCCCATCGTCAACATCCACTCCACCCATGACGGCACCATCGTATCAGTGCGAGAGGACGGGGTTGTTTGCTACTGGAGCCCTGAACTTAAACCACTTAAGACCAAACACATGTTTGTATGTTTTACCTGTTTTGCATCTATCTGAACACTTTAGGGATAAGTTTGGTGTCATTCTATAGTTTTTATTGTCAACAACAACAGAGTAATGCAGGGATGACGTATTTATGTCGGCCAACTTGACAAACTCAAGTTGACAATACGTATACACGTTTTCTTCAGAAAGATAATCTTCACAAATGAACACGACTTTCATGAGTTTTGAAGTGTGAATGCAATCGGCAGCTTTAGTTAGTTGTGATGACGTTTTGTAGTTTCTATTGTAGTCTAGAACCAACGTAAACATCTTTAAAGCTTGTGTTAACCACAGACCTTATTTCAGGAATCCAAACAAAAAAAACATTAACTTTGAGACAATGGAACAGTTCCAGGTTTAGGACTCCTTCCTGCACCACTTTATGGAGGTCTATAGACCAAGCCTTTAATATTGTCCACATGTATAGAAGGTGTTTTCCCTCTATATGTATAGAGAGGACAAAATACCACAGCTGAATATTTTTTAATACTTATTCAAGACTGCCTTGATTGCCTCAAATTATTCAGCTGAGAAACGTGGAATATTTTTAACACATAATTATTTGAATTTCTTTCAGAATGATGGACCTGCAAACAGGAAGTCAAAGTGGGCAAGTGATTTTACTCTGATGACAGAGTTCAACAAGCTGATGATCGGAACAGGGTACGTTTTAACACAATGAATTAAAGAGCACATCATTTATTGAACACATAGATTACTCTCACTGCAGGTTCCAGACTATTCTAGATTTTGTTTATTGTGCGTGTCTTCGTTATCTTGCAGGGACAGAGAGATCCAACTTTACGAGCTTTCCACTCTGGAGCCTTATTGCCAGATTAATGCACTAGACACAGTGCCTTTGACATTAGACTATGGGTGAGCAACAAAACTGCATGTTAACGTATCTTCCAAATGTCACAATAAGTCACAATCATGTTTGTTTTTTTCCCCCCATAGCTACACTGGCCCTGATAAATGTTGTATCCTGTATGGAGACACAGACGTAAACCTGATCCAATTTTACTAAACTAAAAAATATGAATTTTGTTCCACTTGATTACTGAAATGCTGGCAGAGATTAATTTTGGTGTTTGTGTTTCAGGGATGTGTCACAATCATTTTGATATCCTCTGTTGGAGATACCCTCAGGTAAATTTGCTTTTCTAAAGACTCAATACACGATCAATCTTCTTTCACTGTACAATCTGGCTGGATGGTAATCACTTGCTATGCGCAGGATGCAGCGTTGGTGTAATGTACGAGGCCATTGTAGGCAGGTCACACATGCATAGATTAGGGATGCACGGATCCAACTCTTTCAGTCCCGATGCTGTTATCGATACTTGGCCTTTGGGTATCGGCCGATCAATGCTAATTTGTATGCCTCGCTGTGTGGAAGTCAATGGGATCATTCGTTTATGTGTAAGGCAACATCAAGCTTGACTTAAACATTGCTTTCCTAACTTTGTAAAACAAAATGTAACAATTAAATACATAGATGTAAATTTTTTTAATTACTATTTTTTTAAATAATGGTATACAGAACCAGATCAGCCCATTGTCACTCATGCCTGATCCACCTATTCGAGTCAGTATCAGACAAATATCCAATATCAGTATCGGTGCATCTGTAGCACATATGATGATTGATATGATTGGATTTGATCTGGCTTAATAAGGGTTAAATAAGTAAAATGTTAGTTAATCACAGTACACACTGTTATTCAGTATTATTCAAACAGTAAAGGACACCATGGCAAGATATCATGAACACATTATGAAGGTATTACTAGTATACATATACAGTATAAACTACCTGTACAGTAAATAGAAAATCAGAAAAACATTATGTCAACTTTCAAGCAATATTCTGCACTCAAAGTCAGTGATTAGACTATTTTCCTGCACAGCAGAGTGACCAAAGAAAACATAGCTGAGCCTAAGGGAGACATCAATCATTAACAGCCAATTAGGTGTGTTCACCTTCTTGTTTCCCTCTCACGTTCTTGACTGATCAAAAGGAATTTGTCAGTGAAAAACAGGAATCTTTCCTATGAGTGAGATACATTTGCAGCTGTTTTTGGTGTTTCCTGAGCAAAATAACGTTTTGTGCTGATAAGTAACAAATGTGAGACTCTCTGCTGAATAAAGTGATCAATTGCAGCCATGGCATGATTTAATGTATCTTCTTTTATTTGGATGTGTAGTTTACCAATACTGCAAGTGAAAAAAAAAAAAACAGAGCTACTTTAACTGAATAAGATGAAGACTTATATATTTCCTTTCATCATTGTTTTTTGAAAGGCCAAGGCCTATTTCCATTTCCATTCTCATTTATGATTCACATGTGCAGGTAATCAAACATTCTGGTTCTTCGAACATGATTTTCATCTTTTCATTATTATATAGTAATCACTTCATTATATCACAAAACATCTGAAATATTCATTATCATATCAGTGGATATGAAGGGCAGTATAAGGAAATATGTTTCATCTTCAATCACATAAAGGACTAAAATGTCTGGTCTCCAATTCAGTAATATGTGAATATTGTGAATTCACTATTGCTGAGAGAAAGGGGTATCATGTATTATATACATTTTAATGTATTCAAGTTAAAACCACATGTATGTGAGATTGATTCATTTATTCGATTCGTCTTTCTCAGTGGTGATTGTGCAATTATTTTTGTTCTGGTTATCACAGAGAACTGAGTGTATGGACTCGGTGAAGTACTAAAAAACATAGCCGGGTAGGAAGCTGTATAAACTTCAATCTTCAAAAGCATGGTGGTAAATTATACCCTTGCTTCCTATCTCTTCTTCCCCGACAATCAAATAAATGATATGCAGGTTATGTGAGTTAGGAAGTGTCTCGGAAAATGTGACCTGTTTCAGGCCTGCTTGTTCATTTCAATTTCATTTTTTTTTTTTTTTTAGATTATGGAATAAATTACCTAAGATTGAAAATATGCCCAACATAGCGGTTGACAATGCAGCGCTATCTCCCAATGTGACATTTGTCAGATGGAAGGTTCATCACGACTGGGTGACACAGGTGACATTTTACCTTTCCATCTGTATGTACACTTCCCTTACAAAGGAATGAATTTAAGTTCAGCTCGGTGACAATTTACAATATCTGCAGAAGCTGTGTAACCGTACATTTGACTTGCATTATGAGCAGATAACCCTGAAATAGACGAAGCAACTAACTCTTCTCTCTAACTTTAGGCAAAATATTTTCATAGTTTTCAAGCTGTTGTCTCCTCATCGAATGAAGAATCTTCTTCCCTCGTTATAGGTAATTCTGTTTTTCTTTGTCTTTTTTTGGGCACATGTTCAGCACCATCAGGACAATATCAAACAATCCGAGACTTTCATTATCGTGACTTGGCTGTGATTTGAGATCAAGATTAGAAATGACGAATGCTGATGGAACAAAGTATCGAGTACTTTCGCAGCAATTAAGCTTGGTGTTGAACATGAGGCAGCCTGGTAGGAGAGCTGTGAGGGATGACGCATGATGACTCGTCCTTCTCAAATTCACCAATCAATGCCAGCGTGTGTGTGTATGTGTTGTGTGTGCGTGGTCGGCCATGTCCGCTTGCCAGCTTGCTCATTCATTCTGATAATGGCCTACCCTTGATCCAGAGAACATGTTTGATCGATGCTTACACACGGGCCTTGTAATGAAACACTTCTTTTCTTCTTTTTCTTCTTGAGGCTGTGCGCTACCTTTAACAGACGCTGAGCAGCAGTTGAGTGAGATCAGAGAGGCCTGCTACGAAGGTAAGACCAAGAAGGTCCAACTCAGCTGGATTCCACAGCTCCGGGCATTGGGTGACCAGACAGTTTTCACCATCTACAAAGGTGTCAAGACCTTTGACCTGTGTCACAAGCACAGCTTGCTGGTCACTGGAGGCATGGACAGACTTGTACGCATGTGGAACCCACATTTTTCTGGGTAAGCAGCCAGAATTCTGAGGGCTTTCTTGGAGAAAATCAACACTAAATAAAAAAAACAACTCCTCTTTGTTCTGTTTTTCTTGTTAGGAAACCAACCGGTATTTTGAGAGGCCACTCTGCTCCCATCGTCTACCTCCACATCGTGTCAGAGGACAGTCAGATCTTCTCTGTCTCCACAGACAACACAGTGAAAGTAATTATTATTTAATTAGTTTATGATTCGCTGACTTTACTACGGTCTAAACGGTTCCCTGTCTATATGTGTGTGTGTGGTGTACACGTGTTTAGGTGTCAGATTATGTCTGAAAAAACAGTTTATTTCTGTGAGTACATTTGGTTCCAGTCCAGCTCACTTTGTTTTTGCCATCAGCTTTGTTCGCATGCAAACATTCTGTCGTGGCTCAGACACCAGCAAATAGCCAACATGATGAAACCATTAACTAAATCACTGCACATTATCTGACTAAAGAGGCTGTCTAGGCCAGAGCTTGAACCAAATACAAAAGAGCTTTTATCAAGAGACCTTTTGTACTTTTTAAAGGATTATCAATTGAAGGGCTTTTCGCCCTACTGTACTATAAAATATGAGGGATGGATTTCAACGTTGCAACACTGCAACACATTTATTTAGTCAGAGATGTCACATATAGATAGACAAGCATTCACATTAACACATAGTTAGATCCTAAATGGACTGTACTTGTACAGTACTTGACTGTACTTGTTTGACACATGTCATCATTCACCCATTCATTTCACTGACAGCAGGAGCATCAACTAACTAACATTCACACAACACTCATACACCGTATAGGCACAGCTTCGGGAGCAATTGAAGGACGACCCTGCTTTCCACTGAGCCACAGTCGCCCAGAGAGACCGATTCATGGGTGGTATTTCTGAAGGATCTTCCTCAGGACAGTGTGGATGCTGGTCACAAATATTCAATTTCCTTCTTTGGTGAAGTGCACTCCATCTGCCACAAATATTTTCCTGTATCTCAGGTGGGGATGTTCAATCACTTCACCGTCACAGTTGCCAACACCTTCCCTGGATGTCCATATCTCCACGCTTGACGCTCGTTGATGCAGGAATATGCAATTGTCATTCGAGGAAACTTTGCGTGGAGCTGCATCAGGTTCTTTGTCATTCTGGATGCAAGTTCATTGGCAGGCGTCAACCCCAGATCGTTGCCACCAGCGTGGATCACCAAAATGTCAGGGAGACTTTGAGTTTTCAACTCGGCATAAAAACTGGGTAGGACGCCACTCCAGCACAGGCCTCCTTTGCCAAAACAATCAACTTTGGCATTGAGTCCATAGTTCTCCCCTAAGTTCTGATACGCTCCTTCCTCCCCTCGTCGAACGTAACTATACCCGATGATCCATATCTTAGCTCTTGTGTCCTTCATGTCCTCCTTCGTCTTAGGGGAGTTCTCAGGGGAGAGAGTTGGGAAGGAGATCCGTGGGATTATTTTTCTGCCTTGGGAAAAGTCACCAAAATACCTTTCTACCGGAGGTGTACCTTCCAAGATCTTTGTCTTTATCCTCACAGGGGAGATCGCTGGGATTTCTTTGCAAAATTTCTCCATTAGTCCTTTTTAACAGAGGTGTATCTTTCAAGGTCTTCCTCTTCTTCCGCACAGGGGAGGAGATCTCTGGGATTTCTCCATAAGGTTTTTTTTACTGCAGGTGTACCTCTAGACATCTTCCTTTCGGGGGAAGTGCTGTCTGGGCTGTCGTTGCGTCTTTGTGAAATTTCAGCATAGATGCTTGATGTAGACAATGCTAGATCTATCGTCCTCCGAAAATGGCAGTGGGTTTTGTGGACCACAGGAGGATCTGGTCGATGTCTGGTTATCCTCACTTGAGCTCAGACTTTGAGGACAACAGAAGTCAGGTGGCCCATTGTAGCGAAAGGATGCTGCAACACCTGGCTGGATGTTATCCTCTGAGCAGGATCCAGAACAAAGTAGTCCGAAGACTTGGAGGAGAGCTGGCTTCCTCTGACGACTTGAAAGTCCATGTGAAATGAGAAACCTGCTTCTTGTAAATGTTTTTTTTTCCAAACGAGTCTTAAAAAATATTGTACTTTTTACTCAACTACATTTATTTTGATACTTTTCAGATTAAGGTTTTACGCACAAACGTATAATCAGTTTATCAAACAGATTAAACTATACAGCAGTATAAAAAGCAGTAAAACATTAGCTGCACCTCAACAGTGTTTAAGTGCTGCTTACGTACATTAATAGTAATGATCCAGTAGTATAATATAACACAAACAGGAGCCAGTCTGCAATATAAGTGTTACATAGTATTTTAAAACTTACTTCTACTTAAATGGAAGTTTCAAATGCAGGTATTCTTTAGTGTGGTATTGCTTTTACTTCATTTATATGAATTATTCTTTGATCGCTGTTCACCTGTTCCCATTTCAGATTTGGGATATTCAAGATCAGCATTGCCTCTTTACAGCTGACCCCAAAGCCAGCGGGATCCACGGCGACATGTCTGCATGCTCGTATTCGTCTGCTATGAAATGCGTCTACATTGCGGCAGACTGTATGGCTGTGCTCTCCCTGAAGATAAGGTTGGCTGTCATGCCTTTGTTCTTTTTTTCATCATGGAATCCAATGTACTCTGAAGATGCTTTTGAAAATATTCCTCAACTGAACTCGTTTAAGGACGATAGTTTGCGGGATTCTATGAAATAAGACAGCTGATGCTTTTGAAGATTTGCTTTTGAGGGATTAAACATCTCACTTTCACCCAACAGCTTTTAAGATTTATTTTTTCAGAGATGACTGCAGCACCTTAATATTCATCCCCCTGTTATTCATTTTATTATCTTCTGCCTCTGTAAGGCCACAGCTTCACAGCCGTCTGACTGTTTCACATAATGAGATTGTAATGTGCTGCGGCTACAGTGAGGAGTTTCGTCAAGTTGTCAGCTGCACTGAGGGATCTGTGAGTACATCAGTACTTTACAACATTACATTTCCACTGTCAGGTCTGTCTTAAACATGATCATTTTTATTCGACGTACATTATCTGTGAAATTACCTCAAAATGTAACTGGTTTCAGGTGGTGAAAGTCTGGGATTTTGACACCGGGCATCAGGTTTTTGAGTTTGGTGGTACAAATGATCTGTCTGCCACCACATGCATGACTTTTGACCCCAAAGGGAGGAGGTACAGCACACGAAGCAGCTTGTGAAATGTTTCACTTTTCATAAAAACCATATAGCATCACACTACAGCATGTTCTTGTGTTTGCAGACTCATCACAGGTGGAAGAGATGGTTGTTTAAAGATCTGGAACTTCAACAATGGTCAGTGCCTAAAGACACTGAAGAAGGGTAAGTGCTGCACATTGTCATTACTTCCTCAGACCAAAAACAAGAAAGAGAAAAAGAAATACTGTATTATCCAGTAATTGTGAAAAATCCCCTCCAATCCTTCCTGTAGAGGGTGAATGTCACGAAGTGTGCGACTGCATCTTTCTGCAAGTTCACAGGAACTTGTGAGTAATGATGTGATATTTGGCAAGTGTTCTTGGCTCAGTATGAATTTTAATCCATGCTGAGCTTGTGTAATTTTACGTTTGAAGCTATGTGATGTCTGTCGGCCGGGACCGGAAGATAGACATTTACCCAGTGAGTACAAAAGACATGAATTCTCGATATTATTTGCCAGTTGTGTTTCAGATATCCCAGTCCAATTATTTCTCCAATCCCTCCATCCTTCCATCGTATTGCATCCATTTGCATTTGTTTACATTGTTATTACTAGCTGAACTCTATTCTAAAACAGCAAAAAAAAAAAAAAACAAAGACTGATAGATCATGCTGCTTGTATTGCCTGTTTTGGATTTCATTATAACGAACATGTTTTGCTACAGGGCGTATGACACTTCTTGTCATTGTCTGGGTTAATAAGAATTTGAATGCGCTAATAGAATGTTCTTTCAGCTATTTTTATGACCCATTACAAAGTGTGTTTTGATTTAAAATGCCCTGTTGGCTGACTGTGCGTCTGCATTGTGTCAGGACATACCCGAGGACCTTCATCATGTCCAGAGACCACAGCCTTCGTGGCAAGATGATCTGGTGAACAGAAAATTGTCTTGACAATAACTGGCAGAAAAGATGTTCAGGCAGACCAAAATGATAACAATAAGCTCCGACTGACAGTTAGTATTCCCTCATGACATTCATTTCAGGCAGACTAGATGACAGAAACATTGGATGGGTCCATCCATTATTCTTCCATTTCTAAAAAGTACAGCTATCTGTGCTGAAAGTGACAAAAAGACAAATTGGGTGTTTTTGTTGTGAACTGAATGCTTGATCAAAAACACATTAAGCAAGAGCACATTGTGTGCCAGCTAATCATCAAGGCATCATCTAGTTGCTACGGTTTATTTTCATTTATAAAAACAATTTCTGAAAATGTTCCAGTGAAAAAGTATGTTTTCCTCAAGTACTGCATTTAAATACAACATTAAGGTTTTTCAAATACTGCAAACTATTACCATTTAATGTCATTGTGTTCTCGTACTGTAGTTTCTACTCCGTTGCATTGATTTGACAGCCATGGTTACAAGGAATCGGATTATGATTTTACATACAAAACATAAAATATGATGCACATATTTAAATAGCCAGTAATATATAAAAGACATAAATTACCTCCACATTGACTGCACTATACCCATAAAATACTGTTTACACACTAAATCAGCGTGTTATATAGAGTAGGGGTGCTTGGCCAGTGCTGTTCATGCTCTGCCTCAGTGCACCTTCACAACTGGAAAGATAAAGCCTCCCTGCTGGTTATTTGTTCATATAACCCCCCCCCCCCCCCCCCCCCCCCACACACAACGACTCTGCAGTCTTTGGTCCTACGAGTCATTTTTGCTGACTGGCTGGAAAGTTCCGAGAGACATGAGTAACAAAACCTCCCTGATCTCTGCCCATTGTGCAGCATCACCTGCAGAATATTCTTTGAATGCAGAAAGTTACCCCATCCCCCGTGTCTCGCTTTTATTCTCCCTCATTCCTTGTTCGATTTCTCTCAGCTTTGAGAGTTTCTATTACATATTTTGAAATGTTTTAGTCTCTTGCCACCCCCTGTGCCCATATGTATACACTACTATATATATATATAGTGTAATTATATAGTATTTAAGTTTTCTCCCTCGCACATCATTGGTGATGTCCTCACATCACACAGCTTTTGTTTGTGTCTAAGTCCCAGTGCAGCCAAGCTTTGACCTGTCAGTATACCTGTCGTTTATAAGAGGCTCTGCTGAATACCTGAGCTCTCACTGAGATGTGAGAATGCCTTTATCACTGACTCAGTTCAGAGCTAAAGGTGTGCACCAAATGCCCCATGCACTCCTGCCAGTGTCTTATAGGGTTAGATATTGTATACCCTGTAGTTGTTTGCATATAAAATGGTATCAGGATTAGCTTCTTTATTATTGTCTATCCCAAAAGCAATACATGTATCTCAATAAAAATCACCAATGCAGATGATCGGTCCCCTAAAGTGTCATAGTTTTGTGATCCAATAGCTGCTAATATATTGGTCTTTAGGGATTCTATTTCTTATCGTTGAGAATTTATATTTAGTGAATTGTGAAAGAAACTCTTAACTACTGCTGTATCAATAAGCAAGACTCTAAAGCAATCCTAGGGCACAGTGGTGCTGTGAGCCAAATGCTAACGACAGCATGCTAACATGCTGATGTTTAGCTAGTATATTTATAATACTCACCATCTTAGTTTAGCGTGTTAGCATGCAACATTTGAAAATTAGCACTAAACACAGGGTTCAGATGTATCATTAGTTTTGTAGGTAATTAGTCACAAACTAATATGAGACAAATTAACATTTTGGCATGATGGTGGCGCTAGAGACAAATACTTGCGGGGATCACCATAAATGATTTGCATTCATCATCTGAGCATTAAGGATGTTTGTACCAGCTTTCATGGCAATCAAGAAAACATTTGTTAGTACATTTTACTGAATTCATTTTTAAATATTTCTGCAATTTTAAACATTTGATAACTGATGATGAAGTACCAAAATCACACTTCAGCACCTCAGGTAAAATCATCAAATACAATAATTAAGGCAGCCTCATGCTCTCAAAGATGTGTCTTCAGTCCCCCAAAGATATCACGTGACAGATTACAGTTCCTTTATCTGATTCTACCTGGATAAAGTGGTCAGGTTACTGTTGACAGCAGGGCAAAGTTCTCTCTCTACATGAGCTGGAGGAGGGACAATTCATTCTCATTCACGCTGTGATCCATTATAGGAGATAACGCTGATTCCCCTTCCATCTCTTTTATCATGGCTGATGGTTACACTCACCCCCAAAGAGGCCCATTAACAGAGCAGGAAGAATGCATTACAGAGGCCAGAAAAGTGACCCCTTTGACTATCTACAGAGCCTTTTCTTGAAATTGTTCTTTCATTAATGGCCTGCAAGAGGAAGATCAATGGGTTGGTCTATGTACATTGGTCTCTTTCCCTTATCCATTGAGCCTCGGGTTCACTGTGAATTTGTCTGTTCCTCCAGATGGCCAGTGTTGTGTTGCATCTCATTAATATTCTAACTCATGGCCCAATTGAGCTAAATATTTTGCTTGGCCTAAAAGTGCAATTTACATTTAGTCCACTAACCAGTGCCTAAGTCAAAACGTGCCATCTGCTTTTCCTGATTTGTGCACTGTTTCTTGTTGGCAGCATCACTCCAAGCAAAATATTCCTGTTGAGGCCAGACAAAGAAAGCAAGAAGCACATGAAGCATAAGATGAATTGCATTGTATCAGTGTGAAGTACAGTGGCAGGAGTAATGTTTGGCTTTTCGGCTCACTCAGGGGTTTGACATCAAGCTTCTTACATACAGTCAATAACATTTAGACAGTCATTGATCTTAAATGTGTGACACACTTGGCCAGAGGTCTATAAGAAAAAGCAGAACTTTCGTGAAAACTCTGACATTCATGGCTTAAAATGTGTCAAAACATTTTTCACCACGATCTATCTCAGGTCTTGAATGGGACTCCGTAGGTTGTCAGAGAGACATTTACTTGAAGTGTTTGGTGGACAGACAGGTGACCTTTAACCTCACTTCAATTAGTGTTGTACTTATTCTAAATTGATATGGATAAAGAAGTAGTTGGAAAAATCACTTCTTGACTTTCTCACCGAGAGTTAAATGAGAAGATTGATAACACTCTCGTGTCTGTATTATGTAAGATAAATATAAGCTACCACCAGCAGCCAGTTAGCTTAGCTTAGCATAAATACTAGAAAAAGGGGAAACAGCTTGCCTGGCTATGTCTGTGTCATTTTTAAACTTTGCTTTTTGCACAGTCTAAAGCAGGGGTGTCCAAACTTTGTTCAAAGAGGGCCAGATTTGATAATGTGAAAATGCCCAAGGGCCAACAGTCCCTGCTGACATTATTTTAAACAATACAAGTAGCCTATACATACATTGTTATTTAATCATTTTATTTTCACTGACAGCAAATAGCAATGTAACCAAATGTAAGCATTCATGTATGAACACATCTCAACAACTATTCTGCCTTTCTTTCACATCTTGAAAGTCAGATAACACAAAGAACAAGCCATCTAAAAGCTAATTACATAGAAACCGATCAATGTTCTCACCTCAAGACAATCTTAAATATGACTTAGTGAGGGTAATGAAAAGTTGTCTCACATTTAAGTTCAACACACATGAAACAGGCTAACGAAACAAATCAAGTCGTCTCTTAGTATCTGATGATAGCTCTTCAGTGTTACGAGCCAGGCAAACATTAGCAAACTCGGTCTTCTTCTCGGGGCAATTATGTTTTCTGCTATTTTCATAACACAGTCTTTGATCAACTTTGTCATGTTTAGCAATTACCATGGCCACTTGGTAGCTTACTTTGATGATGTTTTCATGTGAAAAGGACCGCTGCTGTGAGGCCAAGTTATCTTGGAGTTGCTTCACTTTTCTAGCTCGGTCGCTCTGATAGCTTGTTGTAGCATTAGCATGTTTGGTCTCGTAGTGTCTCTTTACATTATATTCCTTAAACAAGGCAACAGTCTCATGAGTAATTAGGCAGACACAGTTGTTTCGGTTTCCGGTGAAAACAATATTGCGATCTCCACCTCTCCTGGAAGCGGCGGCCCTCATTATCGACTTTCCTTTTTTTACTTGCCGTAACATGACAGGTCAAGGGTCAGAGCCAATTTCAAACAGCCAGACAGTTACAGAGTGGTGCTGCCACCATGAGGTAAAAAGAGGAATTGCATGTTGAATTTGTATGATTTATTCATTCCGTTTTGACTGTGCCGGCCCGCGGGCCGTGATTGGCCCGCGGGCCGGACTTTGGACATGGTCTAAAGAAACAAGATATCCCATTAACCTCATATCCCATTAATTAGTGACCTTTAGAGGTGCTGGTGGGCAGATTTCTTTCTACCTCCTGACAAACAAAGCTAGCTGCTTCCGTTCCATTCGTTGTGCTAAGTTTCTCATTTAACTCTCTGTGAGAGAGAAAATAAGCTTTTCCCCCTAAACATTCCCAATAACTATTTTTTTCTAAAGATCTGTACCATTTGTTCCAAATCAGGCTTTATCTGTTAGAAAATACTCTGTAATATTTAAGTATAAAGTATATAATTTCAAGTGTTTCACGTAATTTTTTAAGTACATATTGAATAAAAAATTAACTTAATGTGTATGTTATTTTTTAAATAAATTTCAAGTTCTCTGAACTGAAAAATAACATTTCCATTTTCTAATATTTTTATATTTTATTTTATTTCAAAACATTGTACTTTTCTTGCCAATGTAGGAAATCATTTTTGAAGCTTTAACACAAAGGAAATGTAATACACTATATATATATATATATTTGTCTGCAAACAAAGACAGGAATCTTTCAAAGGTTAGAGACCATTGGTAATAATGTGCCTGACCTTTTAAACCTGCAGTTGTTTAGAGACACTCACAATTTGTCTTTCCTCAGAAAAATGGCCATAAGGAGGACATCCTGTGTGTGGCGCAGTGTCCCCCCTCTCTCCTAGCCACCAGCAGCTATGATGGAGAGATCATAGTGTGGAACGTGGTTTCTGGACGTATACAGTGTCGGTTTGTCAGCCCTCTTCTTGCTGAAAATGAGAATGTTGAAGGTGCTTTTGGAGCAAAGAGAATGTTGGGTATATTCAATAAAAACCCTGACGTGATCAGAACATTGCATTTATTTAATGTATTTTTTCTGTTACACAGGGCTGGATACAAGTGTTCCAAGCATAATTTTCCTGAAGGACTCCAAGTTACAGCACCTTTTCTCGGCTACAGCTTTGCTGTCTTCTGGAGCCATGGGTCGGTGTTATGAACAGCACTAATTACAGCGCTTGATTGCATTTCGTAACCTTTCAGTACACCGCTAATTACTGTATGCATTTCCGCTTTTAAAGGTTGTGTAAATCTCTGGAACGTGCTCAGTGGAGGAAAATTTGTGGGCAGCTTCAAAGCTGTAAGATATTTAATTTTACAGCATTTCTCAGTTTTACTTTTTTTTTTCTTACCTTCAGAATTGCTGATTAAACAGTAAGATAATTTAACAGGTGCACTGTTTCTGTGCTTTGGTTCTAGCAGATACCTTCTCTGCAGATGCATAATGGGACCTTATATATTAGAAGGTGGGGGAACATGGGGGCATAAAGCTAAAATAAAACTCATGCCTGAAAGCAGAAATTGTGTTTTGAGGCTATTAAACATAAAGTGTTCTTATATTTCACAATAGACACAAAATACCATGACAACCTTTTACTTATCATCATACCCCACTTGTGTTTTGTTACCTTGCAACAATGGCTCCTAACAATTATGGTGTCTTTAATTCATCTTTCATGATTAGTTTCTACAAATTGTTGCTAGACACATTTGGTTTGATATATATCAGATTGTCTGGAGAGGACTTTAAGCAGGGTGAATGCATATCTGCAGGGAGGAGAGCAGTTAGCCAGCCATCACCGAGTAATGAACATGAATAGTTGGGATGTCAGTGCTATGACTGAAAAGCATTCATAACCATTGTATTCCTTTTTATTTTCATTTTCAGTCTAGATTCCAACAAAAGATTACAAAACTGGCTAAAACAGAAACGTTGCTTTACGCTGCTGACCGAATTGGTTACATCTACGTGTACAACATAGAGAAGTTTGCCCCCGAGCGAAAATCACCTAGAGGTCAGCTGCATTTCTTGTTCTTCTTGCAATTAACTTTGATAACACATATAATTATTAAAATGTGAAGAGAAACTGTCCATCAGAACATGCAAAATCACATTTGTGAGAGTGTTCCTGTTTGTATTGTTGACTTTCACTCAGCTGAAAACTTCTGGCGTGCCCACACCAGCAGAATTACTGGGTATGTAAAATACACAACATGTTTTATTACGGTCGGTCACAAATTAATCTTGTCTTACGTTTAAAATGATCGGGTAACTGCTGTCAAACAGCAATTAGAATTTGCCTTGTGTCGTTAACTTTTAGCTGCTTGTTTTTACTTAATATACCCCGTGAGTACAGTCATTCTCAGTCTGGGGTGTCACAGCCAGCAGGAGCTCCATTACTTCCTTCTGCTGCAGTAGACAAACAAAGTATAGGAGAAACTGTGTGTGGGAAGGTCTTAAACAGACGATCAGTATAGGTGAGAAGCGGCCCGGGGTGCATCTGACATTAGACGTATCAACAAAGTGGATGATTTAGAGTGTTCTGCCAGAAATGCCTTCTCTCATTTCATCTCATGTCTCTTTATTCTTGTCCAGCCTGCAGATTGTTGACAATGATCAAGTGGTGCTTACCTCATCCACTGACTACACTGTGCGCCTTTGGAGTGCACATGGAGAATTCATAGGTCGGTGTCATTTTGCATCTGTCAATCCCCTCTTTCTAGACATTATTAATGTCCATGCAAACACCATTAATCATGGCGCAGTGCTGTTATTTGTGCGAAGGTTCATTTCAATGTGACGGTACTGGCTGGGTTAACCCATTGGGGTAAAACCTAGCTGTTGGGTCCTGATGCTACCCCCTTCCTTCCACTCACTCTGCATTGTATATGTGCCCTGTCACCTTCAAGTACCCGTCAAGTACTGTGCACAGCAAATTACATGGCAGCTTAATTATATTTTGCCAAGAGAGATGGTGTACTCCAACGCTACAACACTACCTAGCACCAGGTTTACAGTGTGTCAGTGTGTTACATTTTGGTGAATTCATTTCGCAGCGTAGACCATGTAAGCACAGTATTAGCTTAACAAATAAACATATTAAACCTCGATTTTGAATAAGGTCATTCAGTCAGGTAGAGATGTCGGACCAACCTTAAGGTCATAGCATTGTAAACAAACAAATATACTGCACATTTAAATAATAGCCACTAACCAATTGACACACAGTGAACCTGGGGCTTTCAGGAGCTGCACCCCTTAAAGAGATAGTGTCTGTGCTAAGCTAAGCTAACTGGTTGCTGGCTGTAGCTTCATATGTCATATTTAATGCACAACCTACAGAGAGTGGTATTATATTTTCTCATCTGACTCTTCTAATGTATTTCCCAAAATGTCGAACTATTCCTTTAAATGTCTGTCACCAACCTCGTTGGTAGTCCACCCTTGACATAAACACACTACAACTCTCACTGAATATCTGCAGTGTTTCTCTAAATGCTATTAAACAGCCAAGGGAAGAGTGTGATCCCCCTAATGAGACACTGCACTCATAACTATTACAAGAAAACTGGACAGAAAGAAGATGCATTTCAATTTGTGCATAACATATTTATTTGTAAGGTCTTCCTAATTATCAATGTTATTTTTGTTTGAACTTTAGGCTCTTTAGCTTTTCCCACTGACAGAGAGGAAATAGGAAATTGGAAATTAAATTCACATCTAACTTGATGTTTTTGCATACCGTTTTTAATAAATAGTTGCCTGTGAGGAAATGTCATCAATAACAATTTGGCAATTATTTTTCAAACTGATTCCTAACACATTGGAGAAAAAAAAGGAAATTTCCCTGTTCTGTGGGTTTGTAGGAATTGTGCTGCACAGTAGGGCACTGCAGAGAAATGATTTCAAATGGATTCCGACATTGTGACATTTTAAAAAGCCACAGTTTTGACTCCATCACATCCCTTCAGCACCATGCCGCCCAACTTGGAAAAACACTGAAATGGAACATTTTGGCCTTTGTCCACAGGGACCTTTGGGCAGTCTGAGAGCTGGGGCGTCCACATCTCTTCTTCTTGGAAACATCCTGCTGTCCCCTATGAGGTCCTGATTGATCCTCTGAGTATGCCTGATCATGAAATTCTGAATGCAAACACACGTCTTCCTGATGCCATCAATCCTGACGAAACTGGGGCTCATAGAGGTGCAGCAAAGGTGAGCTGCATTACTTCAATAATCATTATGCTGTGTGAGCTTAAACTATGTGTCTCTCTCTGTCTCTCCCTCCTACAAACGTTGAACTGAATTGTGCCTGCTTCTCTTGCGGCATAATTGCAGTCAGAGACACACAGTAAACTGAGACTTCCCCCAACATCCATCAGTGACACAGACATTGAGGAAGATTAAGAGTACATTTTACCCAGAGGAACACAAGACTGGGTGAGTTATAACCATTACAACAGCAAAGACTACTGTATACGTGCTTTAGAAGTCTACAAAGTGACAGATTTATATTAAGAGTGAGTGTGTCGTCTTTTGCATTTCAGGCTCTGTCATGAAACTGTCAGGCATACCAACAAGCTATCGAACCACGGCTCTCTGAAAGGCTTTGATGCTGTGGAGCCACACCGAACACCAGACCTGACCTCTCATTAGCAGCACTGAGAAGCTGGAGTCAACTGAATAAGATGAAACTGAACAATTGGGTCACAATTGGGAAACCGGATCATCCGACATTATAAAGACTTTCTTTGAAAATGGAAATAGTGAGAATGAGGGCTTTAGGTAATCATAATAATGGATCATAATGGATTAATGAATGTGTGAAAACATGTGGATTGCAAAATTAAAAGGCTCTGAACAAAGTGGAAAGTTAGGAAAAATACTAAGAAATCAGAATGCTTTGAGTGAGTGTTTTTTCTTAAACTGCAGGCTGTCATTTGCATTTTGAAACACACAACTCTCCAGGTCATAGTCTTGGCATGAAGTGAAGTGAAATAAAAAACGGGTTGGAAAACCATTAGACTAGAGCAGAGGTCTTCAACAGGGGGTAATACTGCAGGGGGTCCGCGAAAGTTTTGGTTGATTAGACAATAAAAAAATTAAAAAAAATTGTTTTTTTTCTCTAAACATGAATGTGTCCATTATTTTAATAGTTCAGTATTGTATGAAAGATAACAGGTATGTTTATGCATGGCAGTGGCACTAATAGGTCATCACTCATTTTTCGTTTCCACATTTATGTTTAAAATGAAAACGTCAATTTGAATAGCTTGTATGCATGATTATCATGCAATTGACAGACAATGTTGATATTGGCATTGGTATCAGCTGTTTATAAATGGCAGTGGCACGGCCTCCCTCCTCACTGTACCTTGCACATGTTTAAAATAAAAACATGAATATATGAACCTGTGTATTATTTGAATAGCTTAGTATTGAATGCACAATAAAGAGGTATACACGGTACTAGGCCCAGTTTAATATAAAACACAATTTTATACAATATATATAGTCGGGGGTCCCTGCTCCATCTCTCTATCAGTTTGGGGGTCCTTGGCCTGAAAAACGTTGAAGACCCCTGGACTAGAGCAATAATAACTTTGAGATTCATGACTGCAGACTGTGAGGAAGAGCATGTTTTCCTCAGTATTCCTGAGACTTAAGTACACAGAGAAATCTCTGAAAACCCACTGTATGCCCAGCCAAACATCACACAGACAAAATTAGCAACTAGCTAGTGAATAGAGCGTATAGAGCATTAGGCAGCTAATAATCCTGATATATTTCCCTCAGGAGTTGGTGGAGACCACAAATGAGTTAAAAGGTCTGTGAATATTGTACCTTCATTCATCAGGTGAACAAAAACATGGAACTGTTGCAACATAAATGTGATAGTATTATCAATAGTAAGATAATATTTCTAGGCTGTGTTTACATCTTGTTTCAGTGACCCCAAGTGGCCAAAATAATACGTGTTCTTGCAGATATTAAAACCTTTTTGTTCTGAACCACTGGCTGGGATAAAGAGAATTTTACGTTACTGAGCCAGTAGTCCAGAAATGATTCTAATCCAAAAATTATATCCTTTCACATAACATCCTTTCTTTTATACACTTATTTATCTTCTTGATATGATGTATTATCCGTGTTTTAAAGGCATTATCTAGGATCTGGCATATATTGCGTTATTGATAAAAGCCGGCATACTTTCAAATTGGTCATCGTTATATGTTTCAGTTTATACATGAGGAAAACATTCAAATGTATGTATTGCCCTTGTTGCAGTTGTTCTCTACCTGCTTTTTTTAAAGAGGGGGGGGGGGGGGGGGGGGGGGGGGGTTATACACACCACAATTATTCTTCTAATACAGCACTAGCACTACCCTATAACATAATTACCCACATAGGTCTTTATTATTCAGGCATGCTCAGTGAATATAAGTGCCTATAGAGGGAGGGCGAGGACAGTCATTTTGAAAGTGGAGGATAGAACTATTCTGGGTGGGAAGCATTTTAATTATAGGCCACAGCTGTCCACAAATTCATGTGTTTTAGTTACACCCACGCTATAAAAAGAGTGTGATGTTGTAACCTAAAATATGTTGTTAATTACAATGACAATCATCCAGTTTTCTGCAGATTATCCATTTTTAAGGACATGTGCACCTCTCACAGAACTACAGACCAAAGGCTTTCATCAGACACGTATAGACGCTTCAGTGACAGTGAACTGCCGAAACACTTTTTTTCTTTTGCCAGCAGTCATGGACCAGAAAATCTGACTGTGTTTCTGTAAAATCAAGTAACCGTCACTGTCCACAAATGTGCCCTTTCATTTACTGTCACAGGAGAAAATATCTTGGGTGGCGCTGCCTTGATTTTCTTGTGGAGAGACTTGTTCAAAGTCCCAAATCTGGACTGTTCTGTCAAAGTGCATTTGAATAAATGCCACTTTCACAGGATGTCGGGTGTGCTGCTTCTACAACTGCACACGACAGAAAACCAATTATAAAGCTGTAAAAGTGGAACGGCCATGTTGACGAAATGTGGCATTTATGGGGCTCAGAACACAGAGGTATTGTCAACAACGAAAGTTTTATTGATATTATATCGTATGTATACAAAATAATTTGATGTTCCTTTTTCTATAATTTAAAAGCTAAATCAAGCCACCACTGTGGTCAGGGCTGAGACATTGCTCTCATTTCTACAGGATCATTAAGCTCGCAGCTTCTTTATAGCTCTCAGAAAAACACATTCCCTTCAAATTATGTATTTCATAACTGAAAAACCCGGAAAAGAGACATAACTGAACTTTTATCCTCATTCTTCATACCTTACAAGAAAATCTTTGCACAACTCCTGTAACAGGAAACGCACAGGGGTAACTAAACATTTTTTCAGTTACGCTCATGTGTACCAGTAGGCCGGCATGCTAAATAGCCCAGCAACACCTAAATGCAATGTAGCCATTATTAATGTCATCTACTGGTAGTTGCACAGATGTTTGACGTGGAAAAATGCCAAACTCGTAACTCATACACATGCATATTTACAGGCCTAGTTCACCTGCCGCACACATGGGTGTTTTCAGTTATTGTGCTTAATTATGCCTCTGCTTGGGTTGAATATTATGCTGGGAATAAATGACGTAACCAATGTTTATGTGCTCATAACAATGATGATGGTGCAAGTTGTCAAACTCTAAAATAAACTGCGAGCCCTGACTGGCCATTTTCACAACAGCCACTTTGACTCGTCATTGTAAGAAAGCACAGGTGTTATTTCTAATATTAACCCTTAACTCCTCCATCACGGTCTGGTACGCTGCAGCCACTGCCAAGGACAAAGGCAGACTGCAGCACATCATTCGCTATACATACATACATTACACTTGTTTTAAAGTACTGTTATCTGTTTGTCTGTGCACTATATTTGATATTTTATTGTAAATTTTAATGTTTCTATTTTTTGCACTGTGTTGATCGTTTAATGTTATGCACTATCCACCAGGTCAAATTCCTTGTATGTGCAACATACTCTGGCAAATAAACGGTTCTGATTCTGATGGCGGCTTCCCATTTAGGGTTTCCAACAGCAGGGACCACTGGCATGGCTTACTGGGATGCCCAAACCGAATGGAGCCATTGTTAATTACAGCAATTATACACCTGGGTCTTTCCTGCTATGACAAGACAAAATGTCTGGTGTGTCAAAGTTCAGAAAATGTAAGTCATTGTCCTTGTTTCTCAGAATTATATATATATATATATATATATTTGTACACAGCTAGATGAGGCATTTTCACTCCACATGGTCACACAATGTTAAATACAGCTCCTTTAATGAAGATATTCCTGACCTCAGTATTTTTTTTTTAAATCCTGGCTACGAGCCTGTTCAAGTTACCTCTGTATGAATTGCATTTCTGCTGAACAAACTCTATGCAGCTTGAAGCTGGAGTTTAACAAGAAGCACTTGAAGGCAGCAGCAGTGATCCCGTGTTTCTTTTCCCCATCCCGCCAGCAGAGCGCGTGCCTGCGCCTCGTACAGAAAACGGGGATGCCTCTCTTAGCAGAGCACAAACCCACTCCCCGTTTTCCGTGAAACTGTGAGCAGGAAAAGCTCTGTTGCTGTTGTTGTTTTTAAAACATTGTCAGAAAGCCCATGCACTGCGAGCTCTCTCCGCCGCCTCCACTGCGCACAGGACTCTCACAGGATGCTGTCGAACGACCCTCACATCGGGCACAAACTGGCAGGCTGCTTGATTTTCCTCTCCCTCTGTGAGTACTCACTTTACTTTCTAATGTTCATGTCAAGGGGGGCCCTTGGACCACACAGCTGCGAGGGACGCGCCGACAACCTCCGCTATTAACGGCGCGTGCTGTTTCCAAAGGTGAAGCTCGTTGTTTGGAGCGAAGCGACGGCGTAGCGCTGGGAGAGCAGACGAGCCGTGAGCGCATTTCCATAACTGTTTGAGAAGTGCGGAGCCATGATTCAGCCTCAACTTCCTGAGGAGTTGAAAGGCGATTTGTTCGCGTACTGGTGTGCCATGTGGGTTCATGCAGACCTTTTAGACTGTTAAGTTTACGCTAAGAGTCAATCGCGTGAAAACATATCTGAAAGTCGTCTCATTTGGAATCACGGCATTTGCTGCTGAAATCCGCTCGCAAGCGGCGCAAAGTAGCTTCTTCCTGACACATCGACGTGTGCACTAGCGGGAGTCGAGTCCGGGGATGAATGCGCCTCGGGCTATAGCTACTGTAACCTTCACCAAGTTCTCTCCGTCAGTCTGGGTGTGCAGCAGGAATTCAGCAACTAAAGTAGAAGAGTTGACGACACACCGTGATTCATTCCTCTTTCTGTTGCCATAGAACGGGGGGAAAAAAAATCCTATTATACAGTCTCACCAGCTTAAGAGGACTGAGAGTGTTAGTGCACTTTTATTTAAGAAAAACAAAAAAAGTTGCATTCGCTGCAGGAACACTGGGGATAAATTTAATTTGTAATCACCTTCCATGGAGTTGATTGTTTAATCGGACAGATAGTTAATGGCTTCGTGTCAAATCAACTTGCATGCTATGCCTGTCATCATTAAAAAATAGAGATCTCTACGTGCATGATTGCCAATGCACGTGTCCTGCACGTACAGAATAATCTACTCAGCGATGTGGCATGCACATTGGGTGGGGTGCGACACACACAATGTGTGGCTGCAGCTGTGGAGAGGATTACAGTGAGTAGTGACCGACATTGCATTGGCCGTGTGTACCATGTGGATGTCCTCCTGAACTGTGTGAGATTCACGCTGAGCGCAGGACACTCTGTCCGCCTTGCTGGGTCTGAAAACTGTCACTGCAATAATACAAAAAAAATTAAAAATTGGCCAGAATATACACAAGTATCCGCAAATATTTAAGCACTGCCAGAAAAAGGGCAACATCTGCCTGGCTAAATAACACAGGAAGTAATAATGTCATGTTCAAGACAACAAACAGATTGGCTACAGTGTTGATGAATCCTAATGCTGCAAGAAATTGCTTCTGTATTATTAATTGGGGTCGACATACCGTAGGATAATCAGGTTATTTTTTCGATAGTGAAATTGTTATAGCGAGAGAAAGGAAGGTGTGTGGGGGTGGTGGTGTAATGATGCCTTTAGAGTCATAAACACACGCATTAATCATAGATATTGTATGCACATATACTTACTAACCCACTATTGTTTACATGCAAATCATTGGTAAAGTGAATTGTTGAAGGGCCTCTGGAGCTTTCTAGTCCCTTCCTCTTTGAATCAAGTCACTTAGATCATTGGGAAGTGATTTATCAGCGGCTGCCATGCATTTATGAAGCTGCTCTCATTTCCTCTTATTTTGGCACTGACTCCATGGATAGTCCTCTGAAGATGTCTTCATACCATTGCGTTACCAGTGGTTTTAGTTTTGGATGCAATTGAATAGTATGCATTCTCTTGCTTAGAGAATAAGTTAATTCAGCAACTTAGATCTTCGAGAGTCTAAGACTCTCTGCTTTGGATGGCAGAACGTATGAGAACTGCCCCGGTTCTTTACAGATATTACATTTCAGCATTGTACTCAACTCCTCTCCTATATATGACCAGAGCTTAGCCATTTTAGAACTGTCCCAAAAACACTGCATACAAGCTCCAGCTGACACTTATGGTACACAGAGGCTAGCTGCTGGGCTCATTTGTTCTGTATTGTCTGTGTAGTATCCGATATTGCATTTTCTTAAATCTATTACGTAGAAAAAAGGGAGTGCGATTGGGAATGAATTTTTCGCCCACACTTTGTCCCTTTTTCTTTAGTTCTTCTCTGCTCATCTTTTCACTCTCAATTCTTAACTGGCCAGGGGTCAGTGCTGCATTTCACCGGTACCCTGTGCACGTGCGAAAGCTGTACTAGTGTGTTTGGCACAGAGACAGGCACGTTCAGCTGGGCATCGGACTCTGACGAGGCTGCTGGTCTGCTTCCCCCTGTATGCAATATTCATGGCGCTAACATCAAGGTGTAGCCAAGGTCTGGAGAGAGTCCAGCTTTGTGACATTAGGTATGCCACCTCTGCTGTTTTTCAATGATGTTGTTCATGAGGCTTCAACAGACCGTCATTTCTGATGTGCACTGGAGCGGTCCGAGTGTGTCAGTCTGAGTTACAGAGGCGTTACTTAATTCTGGCTCTTGTGGTAGCTCCACAAAGTCTGCATGTGATTGTTGATGGGGATACCACCATTGCGCGATGTTTTGGGCAGAGAATGATGTACACAAATATGCTGTTTTTTTGCGAGTGTGGTGAAACACTGCATATGTCATATTTATTGCAGCTGGAGATGATCTTCATACGCTTCTTTGGTTGGTCGACGACAGTTTCATAGCACACCGACAAACAACACCTGCTTTGTCATCTTAATTTAACATCTGGAGAGTTACTGATTGCCATTTTATCTCTCCATGCCCAGATCCTAAGACACCTCACTTCAGGTGTCTTGGGGTCTCACTCAGAAGTGACCGTAAGGATTGTGAGATCGATGCGGGTGGTGAGGAGAGAGAGAGAGAGAGAGAGAGAGAGAGAGAGAGAGAGAGAGAGAGAGAGAGAGAGAGAGAGAGAGAGAGAGAGAGAGAGAGAGAGAGAGAGAGAGAGAGAGAGAGAGAGAGAGAGAGAGAGAGAGAGAGAGAGAGAGAGAGAGAGAGAGAGAGAGAGAGAGAGAGAGAGAGAGAGAGAGAGAGAGAGAGAGCTAGAGAGCTCAGCCGCGGAGAAAAGATCTCAAGTAAACTCTTCGTTCTGACCGCTAGCTGTCACGGGTTTTGGGGAGTGATTGAAGGACTGAGTTCACAGACACGAGCAGCCGCGTTGAGTTCTCTCGGCACGCTGGACCCACTCGCATGTGGGTGAGGAGGTCTGTGATTCAAGAGGGCTTCAGGGTTGAGCTCCTGCTGTGGCTGCCACTCACTGAAAGAGCCAGCTGAAGTGGATCAGGCACCCGGTAGAGATGTCCTCCAAAGAATGAATGGATGGAGGTCGCAGTCATGTATCCACATGAATCGTGATTAGATTTAACTTCAGTCACTTAAGTGATGCTAAAGACACAGACGTTTGGCCAGGCAGAGCCACCGTTACAAGACTGTAAACATGACAAATGTATTAAGTCATTGACAATAACATTTGGACATTGGTGTTAACGGTTAGTGTTAAAACTGTTTATATGATATTTGACATACATTGCAGATCAATTAACTAATGCTTTATGTTATATCAGACAAAATACTCCATGTTTAACTGTTTTTTTGTTTCCCTAAAATATGGCCTATCACTTTCAAAACACCTGAAGGTATTGCATATTAAGCAAGCTTCAACTGTATTTAGTTCAAAATAAATGATCACGAGAGAACGCTCCTGCCCGGGTTGCGAGTGCCAGTATGGATTCTAGACGGCTGCTGGCGGCGCTTGAGTGGACATGAAAAGTTTCGATTTAATAGGACTCAAGACGCAGATGAATCCGGTGCACCTTGCATGCCTAACATACAGATCAGATGCATTATTACAGTTGTAAGTGCAGAGCAAACTGTGTGCCATCTGTGCCTGTTCTTTGAGTAGCTATACCTTTATCATGATAGTATCTGCTGCGTCTGTCACCGTAAAGTCTTCATCCATGAAATAATTGTAGAAATAAACATTTACCTTTCGTGATTCACTTTACAGATTTTTCACCAACAAAAGAAAAATAAAGAAGTGTGAAAGCTGCATTCTTTGATCAGGAACATAGAGTGGTTTCCCAAAACTCACAAACATTCTATATCAACTTATCATCGTGAAATGTGTTCGGACTGAACACAAAGCTAAATTTCAAAGGGGGACTGAAAGCATGCGATGGAAAGAATCAAACAGACTTAGATCTATGGAGCACAAATTGATGTTAAATCAGGTGTGCAGAGTTTAAAGTGTTTCTCATTGAGCTGTGTGACTCCGCTCCTCGAATGCACAGAGACCAGAATGAAACCGAGAGGGTTCAGAGCAGACAGAATTGGAGTTCTTGATAAGTTTTGAGATCAGTCTGAGCTGCACCAACCATATCGCCCGACAAGAGCGTCCATCTACCATTCTGCAAAAAACCCACAATAGGTTCAGTGACGAGGTGACGAGGAATGCCAATGCTTCAAAAATTCTCGCGTTCTGCAACATCTGTGCACGGTAGCTATAGGTTTGGTGAATAAACGTGGTTAAAATAGAAAGCCAAACGTAAATGGGACATTGCTACATGTGAACAAACTCTACTTTCCGCCTCGCTACATATTAGGCAAACTGCTTCCTGCATCGGCACTAAACATTGGCGCTGGAATCACAGAATCATCCAATATGGATGTAATTTCGAGGTGGGTTGAAGGCACAGTCTGCACGGTTAACCAACAGCTGCAGCTCACCTCGGTAGTCGGAACTCGTACTGTGGTGATTACAGACGGCAAAAAAAAAACAACCTCTGCAGCCATCAAATTTGCATGAAGATGAAAGTGAACTTTGTGTTAAATTTTAACACACCTTAATGGCAGAAACAGGCGACATGAGAATCCCATTTGAGTCTACTTTGTCACCACGGGTAGAAGTCCAATATTCCTTCAGCTCTTACCTCTTATTTGATCTGGCAGCTGTAGAGGAAACATCTGAGTCTCTTTTGCTTGCTGAATGTTTTTACTGTCCTCACCAGATACTCTACTGCCGTAGAGATAGCGTTTCTGCACAAACTCCGTGGCTGGGAGCTGCTGTTCGTGTGTTTAGAAGGGCTGAATCCAGGTTCAATAGCCCTCCGTTTGGGGATGTTTGTGCATTGGTCTGCGTTGGCAGTTCAGTGCAGTTTGGGCTCTTCACTATTCGGCCTCTTTGGAGGCCTTCAGTCGTCTCATTTTGCTTTGAACAATGACACGTGGACGTGGTGATTATCAGAGCCCTTTTAAAGCTGGCACTGACTGCTAATTAGCATTCAAGGTAATGTAATACAACCTCCACGTTTGTCCATTTGTATTGTGTGGTGTAAAGCGTGTAGCTACTTCAAAGTACTTTCATGTGGAGTCTCCATTTATTTCGACTCCCGCTGTCCCCATTAAATCCTGGATGACGTGGAAAGTTCAGTCAAATACCAACCAACTGTCAATCAAGCAAATCATCGCGACGCTTAATCCCCCTGAATCCATCAAGATTTTTTTACCTTTCTCAGACAAATGGTTCGCAAGAAGGACATGGCTGCTGGCACAGCCGTTCACCTGGAACAACAAGGAATTGTAGTCCTGTAAAGTATGTCGCCCCACCCACGATGCCTATTTTCTTCGTACACCCATACCAACCTGATTCCCTTCTATAGTTGTGAGCACAGTGTTCCCACCGGCTAATTGCATCGAGCGTCTCATTTTCTTACAAAGACGATGGGAAATTGAGAGGCTTGTTGAAAAGGATTCCGTGCTTTCGGCATGTAGAGTGATTTGCAGAGTTTCTAAAAATCAAAACAGGCGAGTTCCCCCGTCGGTGCGGCTCAAATGGAAACACGCGTGGAAACAACAGACTTGATTATGCAGGCTGAAGAGGCAAAGAGACAGAGGTGCTCCCATCAGCACTCCTGACTTCATGTAGGGAGTTACTCCTCTCCTCCGCGTGTCTCTGCCTCGCCCTCACCAGGCTATGAGCTATGAAAAGATGGCGAGTTCGTTATAGAATGTAACTGTGATCACGTTCCTGTTGGAGGCTTCGTTTCACTGCAAAAATGTTGCATTTTTAGTGGTGTCCGAAACTGGGATGCCACATGACAACGTAGTGGTTACTCGCTCTACGGAGCTCGGGATTTGCTGGATCAAATGTTATGTTTGTGAACTTCACATGGCAATTATGATTTGTGGACATTAGATAATACTGTGTTTAGCTTGAATTTGGTTTAGTTGGCTTTTCGTCGCTGATAAATAAAGGAGGCAGTCAAATACAAATTGTTATTACATTTCCCATTAGTTCCTCCTTTTATCAGCCAGCACAGGTTTTTCTTTTCTTTGGGAGCCATAATGATCCGTATAGGAAATTATAGAGGACAATGGTTCTAGTGCAACAACTGCTGAAAATATGTAGTAGATTTTTAAAGAAAAATTGTGTAGCTCAAGGTCTACTTAGCTTTGGTTTCTAGGGCTTTCAACCATATCATGTGATCATCAGGAGATACATTACATTACATTACAGTCATTTAGGGGACGCTTTTATCCAAAGCGACTTACAATAAGTGTATTCAACATCGGTATTCAAGAGAACTACTATCACCAGAAGTCATAAGTGCATCTCCTTTTTTACACAAGCATCTAAGAGCATAAACCAGAGTCACAGTACAGTGCAGACACAAACTAATATGAATACAATAAGTGCTGAGTTTAAGGCTCAGGGTCGGCCTTCTTGAAGAGGTGAGTTTTCAGCCTGCGCTGAAAGATGGGCAGCGACTCTGCTGTCCTGACGTCAGTGGGGAGTTCATTCCACCACTGGGGGGGCCAGGACAGAAAACAGCCGTCACCGGGTCGATCGGCCGTAGGGACCTCTGAGCGACGGGGCAACCAATCGCCCCGAGGCAGTTTCCTTAGTTGCCACAGAACTGTAGATGTTCAAACTTTACATTATTCTGAGCTCTTTTGTGACTTCTCGTCCATGTTGGCTTAAAAATTAAGATTGACAGTTAATTCAATAATCGGCGATTTTAACAATATTGTTATTTATAGTATTTCTGATGTTATTTGGTATTATATTAGGTATTGAACAGGTGAATTCTATTTATGAGATGCCACTTTTTCTCAGCTTATTTGTCCTTATTTCTAGGGACTCTGGTTGATATGGATCAGAAGAAGAAGGCATATTCTGAGCATTCCTATTCTCATCACAAAAATGCTCTATTAACAGTAAACTGCAGTGAACGGGGTCCTATTCAAACAGCAAACAAAACAAAAGTTGTAAAAAGTGTGAAAATCTGATCTTCTCCCTTTTTGTCTTTCTGGGGAAATCATTTAAGGTGTAATCACTGTTTTCTGCTCTTTTGAAGGCATTTGAGGAACATGCAAAAATAATATTCCTTTGGCCTGGTTGGCACATTTGGATTGTGTGAAAACTGGCTTGCATCAATTGTTGTGTTTTGGCGTCTTAATGACTAAAATGATTTGGTTCATTACACTGTTCGTTTGTTGTGAACTGGTGGCTTTACTCCAGGCTTTAGACACTGAAGTGTTTTGAAGTTAAATCAGCTCTTTGAATAATTCAAGAAGAGGGTTCCCTTGCAAAGGGAAATTGTATCTGATCAATTTACTGCAGAATGAGTCGCAAAAACAAAGTCACAGAGATGGTATCTATCTTATATGTATCTATCTTATGTGTACCTTTTTTCTATCTGTTACAGTAAAGCTGGAGTTCCTAGAAATCGTTCCTGCTTTTAGGTTTTAATCAACACTCTCAGTTTCCCTCTATTAGCTGCTGCTGCGACTCAGGAGGAGGAAATTTAACTCTTCCTCGGTTCTATCACCAAATTAAAGTCAGATTTAAAGCCAACCGATGTTGGAGCGCCGGCAGCCTGATTTAATTTGAATGGCTGTATAAATTCATTGTTAGAGACGCGGCTGTTTTTTGACGTATTGATTTGAAATCCTGGGAATCTTTCTGAGAAGATTTTCTCATCTCAGAATCGATGGCAATTTAATTGGCTAGAAGCTCTCACGGCTCTAATTACAAACTTGAACAGACGAATGGAGCTCTCAGAGTTCCAACGTAGACTCAGCAGGAAAGGAATTAGGCTCTGAGTTATCTCCTTAATAAGTCTTTTTATTTCTTTAAATACAATAGCTTAAAGCAGGTCGTTCTGTTTAGCCCTGCCTGCGCACGCCAGCTTTAAGATAGCCTGAGGTTTAACATTCATTTAAAAATAATTGATTGCTGTTTGTGTCATTGCCTAAAAGAATATAATTCTTCTCTTTCTATTCTTACAGTTCATATCAACGTCTCTGCTGGCAGCTCAGGAAAAGGCTCACAGGTAAGGAAAACAGCTGACGCGTGATTATTTATTTCTTGTGTGGAGATTAGTCTGAACCTTTGCACTTTTGCTTGTTTCTTGATAATTAGGTTTAATCATTCATCACCTCTATTAAAGCCTTAATTACCTGACCAGCTGAAATTAACAACCGTCTTTTTTATTTTTTTATGGATGGATTATTGTGTCCTCTAGATCGGAGGCTTAAATTCCTCCACGATACAAATCCATGTGCTCTTTCCTTACGTGCGAGATGATTTTCTGCAGTTGCATTCTCTAAGTCTGCTGCCCGATAAATAATTAACATGTTCAGTTGCTCTACTTCTCATTGGGTGTGAGAGGATGTTGACAGTAAGTCGCTCGGCAGAGGTGCTTAGCATCACAGAAATGGGAAATTACTGTCTTGCTTCTAACTGATGTCGACCGCTTCTCTCCCTGGAGAGGAGGTTTCACACTTGTGCTTTGTCGCCTTTTCATTTTTCACATACAGTTGTAAATGATGTTCGGCAGTATTTAAACATCCAGTGTAATCTAAGTGAAAATATACAAAAAACATGAAGAAAAGTTTGCTGAAGTCTGTAGTCTTCTCTAAAAAAAAGTGAGTCACATTTTTAGTTTGCCTTTTAATTAAGTCATAGCTCAGTCTCGCACAATCTCAAGTTTTTTTTTTTTTTTTTTTTCCCTAGAACGATTAGGGGACAGCTGCCTGTCAAGAGTGATAAAGCAAAGATTTAAATGGCATCCATTCCGGAGAAGAAACCCATTAAAGGAAAGAAAAGAGCAGTGCTTTTGCAACAATGGAAATAAGGATTAAAAGTAAATGTAATGTGCTGGGGAAAATTAGGCATTATAAAAGCTGAGAAACTGTGTTTTGGAGTTAATGTTTGCCAAAACTCTTACTTTATATCTAGACATAAATGTCAAAAGCATCAGAAGAGCATCTCTCTCTGTCCTCACCTCCCGTCTTGACCCGGACATGTGACTGCTTCTGTTTTCGTCGAGCTCATGGGTGGTGTTGCCTAGTTACCACGAGACCACGGCGGTAGTTTGTCTCCTTCACTCTCCCAACATGCCCCGTGAATGCATTTTAATACCACTATTCTGACAGGTGTTTGCAAGACGAAGAGTAGGGCCACAATGTGTTTTACTCCTCCTATCAGACATTTGTTGTATTTAGTAAAACTGGTGCAGAGCCCGTTCCAAAGATGGCCGCTCAGAACGGGCCAAATGCTCGGCCTGTGGCGATGCTGCTCCTCGAGAATCGCTCGTACAAACAATTTCACACTCGACTGACGCTTCCTTTGGTCCTCGGCAATACACCTGCCGTGACATAGTTGCATCACACACAGGGAACAACGGGGAAATAGGTCTGCAGCCTAGTTCACCGGGAAAAAACACCTGGGGCTGACTTTACTGCAACCTGTGTCTGGGGCCCCCAACTAAAAGGGCCCCTAACAGCTTAAGATGTATTACAATGTTTATTTCACTTTTCTAACTCGTTGTACCCCGAAATAATCCGCAAAATCCCCCAAAAGCACTTAAACCATGCAACTCAGCTGTATTGTAATCTACAGTCATGTGTCAGGGAACTGTTACCGGTTACGTTACAGATACCATGAAAACATAATGCGTTATTATTCCTTAAACTAGCAAAAGAGCAGTTCTCCAGATATGAACAAACATACAGACGGACCGATTGAGATTCTTTATAGTTGGTGTGTTTTTCTCATCAAGCCCACCTGCACAGTGGAAACCAGGTTGTTGCTCCCTTTTTTGGTCTCCTGAGCCAAAGAACAACGTGAACAAATTAGAGAGGAATACAAATTTGTAGGTCATGGAAGCGCTCCACTTAAGTCATGGAAAGTCATGGCGGGAGGCCGGGGCACTCATTTACATACGGTACACAACATTTTGCAACACATGCTTATGAATTAGTAGAGTATAAAAGTTAACACGCTTGATTTATTATTTCAAAAGTAAACCAGTTGCCCAATAGAGAAATGAATGATTGCTTTTCGGACATAGGATTATTCACTTCCTAACATGTTCTAAGACATCATGCTGGCCTACACATAGTATTCTACACATGTTTTAATGATTTACAACAAATCAGTCGCTCTTGTGTTATTCCCACCTGGGGTGTGCAACATGACGTTAGTTTAGTTTAGTCTGTTTTGGGCCGTTGGTGGTTACAAACAGGTTCGGTAATTAACGACGCGCTAACATGATGACAGTTTTCAATGTTTTTGTATTTTCAGCTGAGCGATGCCAGAGCAGTGATGCTGTTTTGCCCTCAATGTTCTCTGTGAAGTTTGCTGGCAGTGATCAAGCAACGTCGCCTCAGCGTGTTTTATGTGGCGTGAGCGCTGCGCCAGACTACGTTTAAGAAATAGCCTTTTAATTGCTACATTGTTTGTCAGCAGCCAGCCATGTGGTTACTTTGGAGGCAATTTGGCCCTGTTAATGGCATGCAGTAAACACACCAGTCATCATTTTGTTATATTGAAAACTCAACTCCTGGTATTTGCTCCTGGTGTTCTTCACTACTGGGGTAACAGTTTAACCAGCTTTAAAAGTCTTTTCTTACTGTTTAAGTGCTTTGAGGTGGATTTAATTAATGCCGATGTGAAGGGTGGTTCATGTGGATTTTGAAAAGTAACTGATAAACTTTAAAGTGTTACATTTGAGAACAGAATTTGGCATGGCATTTTGTAACCTTGTATGGCTGTATATTTTTTTAAATGGGGAAATTGGTTACACTGTTGAGTAACTTGCAATATAGTCTTAAAAACCAACATAAATAAGTGTCATGATAAGATTGTGGATCTTAATCCTGCCTGAAAATAAATAGTTGTTATATTAATGCTATATCCACCTATATTTTCCAAAAGTATAGATTTCTTTAATGCACATTTCCTATCTTTCGGTCAGCCACTTTAAACAATATGGAAAACAACTTGCAGTAACCCGACAGTTTCGCCAGTCTTGCATATAAACGTCATTACTGTTTAACAGTTGCAAATAGTAGCGGTGGAAGTAATTTGATCGTTTGAATAAACCATTAATAATCATGAAGTATATCGTTTATCTGGTTCCTGAGAAGCTGAGATTTTAGTGTGCTTTGGAAAATGGTTAACAAGTTAAGGTACAGTGCATTCATTGCATATTAAACCACCAACGTATGCTTTTAAAGTACTGTTTAGGTTATCAGCTTATGTGAAGTGTTTTTTTTTGGGCCAGTGGTCGGTACAGAAGATCTGTCTCTGAATACGAGAGGATTCCCCATCTGACGTCAAACAGCCAGGCTCAGCAGGATTAAAAGCCGGCTAAATCTGCAGCGGCTCCTGAAGTGTGTTTGTGTGATATGGGTAACACTGATCTCAGAATGCAAAGTAGCAACCGGTAGTATTACACTTCCAACTACATGCTCGTAGAATAAATAAAAACATTTCCAGTGTGATTCTGCAACCCGTGGCTTATTGTTTGCTCCCTTACCGCAGAGGAAGCGATGCTCATCTGTTTCACTTTGCAGGCAGTTGCTCTGCTTTGATCCATATACTGTAGTTGCTAAACATCGCTACAAAAGCCTTACGATATGTAAAGCAGGGAACATGGTTGCAGCGGTAAACATTAAAGTGTCGTTGTCAGTGTCTTTGAACACAGTCCATGACTTGCATACAGAACACGTTTTTAGCACCCCTCCTCCTCCTTTGAAGACAGCCTGGAGCCTGTGATGACTGGCATCAGTTTGAACTTAGAATGACTTGGAGGAGTTGGCGAAGGCGAGCAAAGGTACCGTGATTATCTGCCGCTTCAGGGCTTCATAAACGGGCTAAACAACATGCGTACTACAAGTCGGGTAATTCAAGCAGAAGTACCTTAATCTCATGCACTCAGAGGACTCAGAGCAGTGAGAGGAGAAAGGACAAAGAAATTATTCACGAACCTCCTGCTGAGGGCAAAGCCAATGAACAGCTCATCAACTTGTTAATGTTCCTGTCACTTTTGCTGACATTCGTGTCTTCATAAGACACATGAGGACACTTTTGAAAGCAGGAAGCATTATTCTGAAAGGGGCGACTTTGCCTTCAGGCTGGTTCCTAGATGTTTGTAAAAGCCACAACCAGTCATACGACGTACACAAGAACACGAGCAGTACAGCAGAAGTAATCGAAAGTGCTAATCTTTGTGAGTCATTCATTTTTCATGTGTTTTCCAGGCTAAATAGTGGCTTCACAAGCTTACATAATACAAACATTTTCTTAGGTTCTGTGCAGGAAGTCAACAGCACATTTACTAGAATTCCAAATAATGACAAAATTACACTAAATAGTGTAAACCTGTAACCCACATAGGAGCCGTGCGCACTTCTTGTTTGCCACCTTTTGTCTTTTCTGATCTTAAGTGCCATTCAGTTGATGACATGATGACCAACGACCTGTTCAGTTAAACTCATCGGGGCTGATTGGACAGCAACATCTTCTCTGTTATTTGCAGGTTGTTCTGCTTTCTTCCAAACATCTTTTTGGAAAGATTAACGTTGAAACTGTCATCAGCGGTTTTCTTATCCTCCAGCATCTCCTTACCTTAGGCAGCTGTTGAAAAGAAAAATAAACTCAAGATGTGATGTGTGACTGATGTATGAATCATTGCCTCAACTCCGCTGCAATGACCTTATCTCAGAAGATTTCTTTTTCTTTTTTTTATGATTAGAAATCTGCATGAGTACTGCCAATGTGCACCTAGAAATGCCATTGCAACTGGACAAAACCTGTGGTTATCATCAGTTCTCCAGGTTGTACACACACACACCTGCATCCATTAAACATCTTTTTCTGAAACCATTTTGTTGGGACAAAACCTGTGGTACTTGTGAATTTGGCAAATTTAGTTTTCTGTCTGTCAGGTCCATTCTTGTGATCTCAGGAACACCTTGAGCAAATTTCTTCAAATTTGGCACAAACGCCCACTGGCACTGCAGGTTAACCTGATCAGAATGTGTTGTCAAAAGTCACGGTGGCCTCACAAAACACGTTGTTAGACCATAATTCAAGAATTCATATGCTAATTATGGCAATTTCACACAAATGTCTAAAAGGATACAAATGTAAGTGATATGGATGCAAACTGCCACATGACAGGTTGACAGAGTCATACAACCGCGAGGCAGTAATTCTATTTCTTAATATTTTTTGGATTATTAAAAGGAAGAAGGAGTTGTCATCTTGTGTTGTGTAGCAGGCTGCTGTCTGGCTCAGTGTGACCGTCTGCTCTGCCTATGACAGAGCACTGACGTTAGTGCTTTATCAAAGATTTGATTGGCTGCATCGCGATAAAGTCTCCGTACGTAGACGGATACCATAACGGTATTCTGTCAAATTAATGCAAAACTAGGAAGAGCCATCATGAAGCAAAAAATAAAATAAATAATAGAAGCGTTTCCCTTTAGATTATTTTTCTCTATCACAGGACAAGTTATTTACAGAGCAGCTATGTATGCTATAGCAGACCCCCAAAAAAAACAATTTAATTTAAATTGGTACTTCAGCTTAAATGATTTGTTTTTCTACTTTCTACACTAACGACCCTGACCTTCTATTACCTTTATTTAACTGTGCCCACTCATTTAATTTACTTTGTAAGTAATGTGGCGACAATACTGAGAAATAGTACAGCAAGCCGAAGCATCAGAGCTGGAGTAATGTTGTCCTGTGTAACCAAGTGGCTGAAATCAGGTGAAAAATCTCATGTGAGGCCAGGGAGCGTACTGTGACCCTAACTAAGTTACACAGCAGGGCTTGACAATAACAGTTGCCCCGCTGCCCCAGGCAACCAGACTTGGACCACTGTCAACAATTTTGTGCACGGTCTGGTCGCCTCTGCATGGCAACAGCTTTTTTTTTCTTCTTCTGTGGTTAGAAAAACAAAGTTGAATCCCTCTGTGTGCAGTCGTCTAACTAAGTGAAGGTGCCCTTGTTGAACCGTTTTACTGTGTGAGAAATTCTAGAATGATGAGTAACAAAAGAGGTATTGATACAGAAATAAGTAGTAGTAGAAACTTCATCAAAGCTTGTGAGGTTATAAACTACTATTTTGTGTGTAAAGAAATATAAAGTATATACAGCAAACTGTGTAGGTTTGCTCATCCAAGTAAACTCAACATTTAGAGTCACAGGGCTGATAAACAAGAGAGGGCAGCTAAAAGATGTTACAGGAGGAAGAGAGCAGTGCAGCAGGTGCAGCTATACAAGAACAAACCAAAACTGTGCTCAGTATGAGCTCAGAAAAAAATCAGGATCTTGACAAACCTTTGATATTGTTTACTACATTGTGGACTGCCAAGAGACTCTTTTTTTCAGATTTGCCTCACGTCTCCAAATTAAAAAACCTGTGTGATGTGATAGAATATGTCAAGCTGTAGATTAAACCAAGTTAAATATGCAGCCGATTGTAATTCATCCTGCTGATTACATTATCTTGCAAATGGGAAATTTAAATGCAGTAACATTAGTTGTTCACTCTCACTTTCATATTCCAGATTATTAATGAAGCAAAAGCCACTTAATCAAATCCATTTTAATTGTGCGTTACACAAAGGGAGAGAAAGAAGGGCATGTAAAACAAAAAGTGTCATTTAAAGTTGTTTTCGAGGCGACAAAGTTTGTATTCATTTTTCATTTTACAACTCAGGGTTTCACACTGAAATGTAAGTTGTCGCCCCTTCACCCTACACGCACAGAGCTCACTGTATACACAGACATTTAACCCGTGGATATGAAATCATTCAGATGGATCATTGCGCCCTACTTCACTGCTACCTACTCTACTGGGGGCAGGGTGATGCTTGTTTCTATGGAGACCATCCAATTATACAAACACAGCATCTTACACCAGTTAATTAGCCTACAAAATAAAGATGCCTGAACAGGAAGCATATCAGGACTCTGTCATCTGTTTTGGGTTTGTTACCTGCACAGAAAAAATGAATAACCACAGCTGCAGCGATGTAGCCTAGCATTAGCTAACGGTGGCCGTGTTTCCATGTTAGCGAGTTTCTCGCTAGATTTGGCGACTTTATTTAACACAGCGCCTAGTGAGAAACCTGGCAACTTTTCGGGCTTAACTCCTCCCCCTTGAAATAAGTCGCCATTTGCTCTCAGGTGGCTTTGACCAATCAGCCGCCAGAGAGAAATGTCAATGTGTGTCCCTAACATCCAATCACTGACCCCCAATCTTTTTGCAGGCAGCTACTTGCTTTTATTTAATTTCTTCGTTTTTTCTCACAATGCAGCGTCTTTACAAGACTGACTTTACTCCACTGTCTCTATTCATGACACTGTACGTCTGTACAACGTGATGAAGTGTTTGAATTTAGATGCGTCTTGATGAGATGATAGCAGCTTAAAACATTATAATAGATAATGATAAAGCTTGCTACAGTCAGTGAAGTGTAGCTTGGCCTCATTGGCTTTGGCTACTTTCCATTGAAAACAGTCTGCACCACTGACCATTAGCCATCTCTCTATCTTGCTCTGCTCCACACTGTTCATTTGTCTTCTCAGGCGTACAGGGATCCAGTGAATCTGTCACAGACGTTTGATTGCTTCTTTTGTGTTTCACACCGAGGCAGACAGTCCAATATTTATGATTTGACCATTCTTGAGATCACTTTTATAACTTAGAAAGAAGTTTTAATTGACTGTTGGCTAAATCCTCCCCCCCCCCCCCCCCCCCGAGGATTTATTGTCCAATCACAGCTTAGCAACCGTAACTAGGCACGGCAGGTCTGTGGCTCTTCCGCATGCCGAACTCGTGTGCATCGAGCTCTTTATGAGAGCAATACTCGCCATTTAAAGAGTTTGGAGAATTGTTTTTTTTTAGCCTTTCCAAAAACACAACAGCATGAGAGTAGGCAATTGATTAAACTGTGTGTTTAAAGTGCTGCAGTCCTCCATATGAGCAGATCATAAACTAAATTAGTTTGTGGGTTTCCATGTTACGTGAGAAAAAGTTCATCTACGAGTAGCTTGTTCTCTATTTAGTGTTTCGTAAGTGTGTGTAGGCCGGACCTGGATGCTATCAAAGTTTAGGGTCAGTTCTGTCCTATTATTTGTAAGTGTGTACTCCAGAAACCTCCGCCAACGTTAGCTGTTAGGTTTGCTGTTAGGTTTGCCTTTTCTCTCAAATGTGTATTTTCAACAGTATGTTTTTGCTCATAACAAGTATTTAAGCTAAGCAGGGTTTTGTTAGGAGTTAAAACAGAGAAAATTGTGGAAATGTCTACCAACTGAATTGAAAATGCATTCATGTTTTTCATAGTGGTATTAAATATTGTTACTGTAGACATTGTTGCATGTTTTATAGCATGTCTTCTATATGGTTCATCAACTGGTGAGGATGCTGACATTTTGCCTGATATCATGTATGTAGCTATATTGAAGACCCCTTTTTACAAGAATCTCGTTTTAAAGCGAGTCCGCTGGACATAAAACGATCAGGAGACGGCATGCTCAACCAATTCATGAAGCCAGTTAGCTATGTTAGCCAGTACGGCCACGTCTGATCAAGCATCGTCTACCTGCATCTGAAATCAACGAGGCATTGTTTCAAAAGTAGAGTACGGATTTCAAGAGGCAAACCTGCCGCAGTAATCTTTGTCAACTGCAGGCTTGACTGGCTACTGTCAGCCACGACATCACGGGGGAAATGGTAATATTATTAAAAGCAAGTTAACAGTTTAACCTAACAGTTTTTCTGTCTTTATTTTTCTCCTAATATCCAGTTGAAGTCAACTTAATGCAAAAAGAAAGGCTGTGGAAAAAAAAAAAAAAAAAAAGCCTTCTGATGTTTCAATGGAGCAGACGTTCCAAGTCATTAAGTCATCACACATTAAGAGCTTTTGCTGTGAAAAATGACTCTTGAATACAATTTTTCTGACATGGAGTAAGGATACAAAAGGGGTTTTCATTTTTAAACCTGCTCAGTCGATCTGAAAGCATCCTCAAAATGAAGCTGAAGAATGTACAAATCCCTTTATTCCTCATTTAATGTAAATATAGAAAGGGGAATATGAATAATAACCTTAGGTACGGAAGGTCCTTCTAGACAACTAGCTTCTGTAAACATCCCATATATTTTCTCTCGCATGTCAGAATTCAGAAAGTCCCGTAACCTTGAATCATTCTTGCCGTCAGTGAGCAGAAAGCTGATGGGACCTGACGGGTCACTCACATCAGTGGAGCGCCGGTGCCCTCGGGATTGAGAGATGTAGCACGGGGCAGGAGCTCTGCCGTGCATGTGAAGGGCCTCCAAAATCAAAGGCAGGCCTCAAAGGGTTGTCTTTGGGGGTGTCCTTGATTACATAACAATCACAGATTATGTAGGTTGAGCATGCCGAGGAGTTTACACATGTACACCTCAGCCGTGATATGCTGCCGATGTTCTGAGGTTAAACTACACGAGGCACAATCTTTCTGTCTGTCTGCATCAGTGCTGAGGTGCCGGAGACCAAAAAGCGCTCAAGGCACGGTGAAACTAACCCCTTCAGATAGACAGCGTAGACTCATAGCAATTCCTTTTCAACACCTATGGGTGTCTGATTCCTGCTGCAAATGGCTGACAGCCGGCTGTCAGATGGGATTAAGGAAAGCGTTACCTGTGTGCAGAAGCATAGAAGGCCAAAAAGAGCTGAGCTCCGTGAGCCGAGAATAATTCATCTTTCAGTAATGGCGAAAATGATGTTAGACCTGATCTGAGTTCACTCTTGTGCAGAATATTGGATCATTTACTATAGAAAGATGTGAGGCCCCGGTGTCACTCAACTGCACAGATCTTTTTTATTCATATTGGTGTGTAAACACAAAGGACAAAGATGGAAATCAATCAGACTTTTTGTGGGGTTTTTTCGAGGCAAAGTCTGACCTGTTTTTTTTTTTTTATATATTAGAATATCGTCGATAAACCAAACAAAAAAAGAACCGGCTAAATGTAGATAATTTGACATCATTTCAGAATTTTTCAATAAGTATGAATACATAATCCGGGTATCTCAAACAGGTGTTCAGCCTCGACAAACAGCAACAGGTGAGAGGACGAAATATGATCCAAGAAGTCCAGTTTGAGTAATGCATCCATGAGCTTGAAGGCTAAACAGACGGCATGTTACAGGATGTTACAACTCTGTGAAGATAGCAACAGTCATTGTATCCTCTGTCCTTATTTAACAGTAATTAGTATTGACAAGATTATTGTTCAACACAATATTGGTTGTCCTGGATAATGGTGCTCACATACCCACAATAACAAAAACATATTCAATTATGCAACACCTGTAGTAATGCTTTCTCTGTGCTTCACCGCATTGTTGCAGCGTATCAGAAAGAGTAAAACATCTCAGCGTGTACGTAATTACCCATCGCGCCCTAACTCCAGCTGGAAAGATGCTCGCTCTTTGTTAGCAAAAAGAATGCAAATGCATCCATTGGTGATAATTTGGTTTTGAACTAAACTAAAAAGGAGAGCCAGTGACAGCAAGCTGTGCTATAAACAAGTTAAAACTAAAGATGGAGAAACAAATCTCCACTACCATCTTAAAACTCACCATCCAACAGAGTCTCCGCCATCAGCCGGACTAAAACTCCCATCAACCCTCAATGTCCGGGACTTTTGCAAAGGCAAACAAAATAGACACGTGATAGTCAAACGGTGGATAATTAACATGTTAAACAGGTTATTGAATAAAAATAACCTCCCCAGTTGTTTTTCTTAAGGCAACATTGTGAGTAGGGGTATTTTAATATCGCCCAACCCTAACAGTAAAAAGTCATTTACAGTACAAAGAATGCGTGCTTGCATGTGACTGATTGGGCAGAGCAATGCTTTGCTAGATGAGGTGTTGCCAGATGACCCCGGTTTTTTTTGCTGTAGGCAGCTGCATTGGCAGACCTGCTGTGACAAAATAGTGTACTAATTGAAATGAATTAGAGGGCTGCCCTTTTTATTCAGACTCAACACAGGCTATAATACTACAGCTCATAACAAAATAACTCCCGATATACATAAAGCATTACAAACTGATTTAAGACTGTGTAGAAGTATACTGTTTGGCTAGATGTCTAATTAAGACCTCATTAAATCCTGTCATAAAACATTGAGTGTTATCTCATGTAAAAGCATGTACGGAACTCACATGCACACATTGCAGACACACACACACACACACACGATCGATGTAATTGGTAACTTCTCCCCGACTCAGTCCATTCATCACACCGGAGGTCTTGATTTATTTTGTTTGACAGCGACAGTGCAGTGATTTTCCGTTTCCTCTCTGCCTCAGAGTTGAGTTGTGCTGAAGGAGACGGAGTTAAAAAAACCTTTGCAACTGCCACTCTTCTGTCACAACAACCATATTCATCCGGGCAAATTCCTTTTATGATTATTTGCCTGTTGCCGTGTATCACATTTGTCGAAGTTGAAAAGATTTTACCAGAGTAATTATCTGATAACGAGTCAAATTCTCCCGGCCTATGCATTTTTTCTTTCCTTTAGGTGCTCTCACTCTTCAGCTGAGGAAATGATTTCAGAGAAGTGTGTGTGATAAGATGAGACAGAAACCTTGCGGGCATGACGAATGCTACTGAGTCTAATTAAGCTGATGTCTTGTACCCGCTGAATTAAATCACCCTGATATCATCTTGTCTGGCTGTGCATATATTTCCCTTTTAACTCTGATCACCTGGATATACGACCAGAGACAGAGAGCCTCGCATGTACATGAATCATCGCTGTGTATGTGGAGAAAATAAAATGATAATAATACTAGAATATAATAGGAGAGAGAAAGTGTCTGAATCATGTGCCCTCTGAAAAATAAATGATTTGTTGCCATAACAGTTGCAGGAAGCTGTTCATAAGCAGGAAATTGACTCAATGATTTGTTTTCCATTATGAAATTTGCTCGCCCTCTAAATGTGATGAGATAGTGGGTTACATACAGGCCAGCTCACACAACTGCCACCAAAGTATTGTGATTCCCTGTAACCACTGCAACACACCCACCGAGAGTGAATGTATGACTTCGTTAAGCTCTCCAAAGGCTGCAACAGCTTTCCAGTGAAATGATTGTTAGTCTAGAGGAAGTGATGAATCAAAACAGGCCTGGGTTTGTCATTATCTATTAATACGTTCTCGTTCTGGAGTTCTAGAAACAGCCAGAACTCGGCACGTTCTCGCCTTCTCCCAAAGACTGAAAGATTTCCTCATGAAGATGGAGGGGAAAAGACAGCTCTTCAAAGTTTGCTCAGCTCGTGATTGATTTACTCATCCCTCCGTGGTCTGCCGCGTGCGCTGACAGCTCTGGAGGTGGAACAGTGTCGAGCGCCTTAATTGAGCCGAATGCGCGGAGCTTAAACGCTGCAGGCAGAAAACCCACACAATTAGGGAGGACTAATGACGCGGGGTGCCACCCATTTTTTTCTCCAAATAACCCGCAGGGCTTTCCATATTTAGTATCACTAAGTCTTAATTAGTGATTAGCAAGATGAAATGGAGCAGTGAGCTGAAACTGAGCGTTTTCACACAAGACATGTTTTGACACTTTCTGCATCTTTTGTTAAAAACATAAAAGTGGATTTATATAGGTCATTATTCAGATATGTGTTTGAAGATCTTTTTTTGTTGCTGCAATTTTTAATAAAAAAAAAAAACATCTGTCTTTTCAGAGCCACGATGATATGCGTGTCATCCACAACAATCAACTGGGTAAGTCTTTTTTTTTCTAATTTAAGCAGTAGGTAAGTAAGACACTGAAAAGAAGGAAATAATAAATGGGTGTTGCTTTAGATTACAGCCCAGACATACAGTGTAAATATTCTGTGCATATGCGGTGCTAATGAAATACTTACTGAAGCTCAAGGAATAAGGAATAACACATTGTTATTGAGCAGGAACCCTGAATTAAAGTACTTTTATAATCACCCAGTACATGATAATAACTGGGTACAGCTAGGAAACCAATGGGCTTAACCTTTGTGTCATTTTAGCAATAGCTATAATAGCTATGTCATGAAAAGGTGCCAGAAAATATATAAATAAGGTAATATTTACTTGACTAAAAGGGAGAATGTCTCTCCACATTATTCTTTATGCCGTGTGTTAAAGTGTTGTATGTTAAAGTTCTATTCAGGTTTAATGTCTTTACTGCTATCAGATTTGATCGCCAGATGATTATTCTAAAGACATACTGTTTTATAGCTACTGCTTTATAGATGCATCTCTCTTCTCAGGCTTTGTCTAATATTTTTCCCCCACTAACAATAATGTATTCTACACCATTTTAATAACAGCAACAAAAAGCTTTTTTACAAAATGTTAATTGTTAAGTAGAGTAAATGCTCTCTTTCTCACACAAAGTTGTTATCTCCTGGTTTGGTAAACTGTACCCAGTGAGTATTTCACTGATATCACATATATACAAATTATGATTTGCAGGCTGTAATATAATATGAATATTTGTATTTATATCAATGAGATCGCTGCTGTCCTTGATAGTACCTGTGTTCATAGTGCGGGTCATGTTTTGGACTCTGTTATTGTGTTTGAATAAGTCTGCATCAGAGGAACTCATTCAAAGGGATGACCTTTTGCTATTACCGAATATTTTTTCAGTTTTAACCGTGTGCTCAAAGGATTGAAATACACTATCACTTGATACAATCATGAATAGTAAATCTTGAAATGAAAAATGTTGGACAGGGTGACATTTGAATAGCACATGCTAACGAATTAAATTGTTGAAAGGGCTTTTGTGTGGTGCCTTCCTTGAAAAAGTAATCTTCCGAGTTCCTCAGACTTTTCCATAAAAATAGTCCCATCTCTTTTATCGATTTGACAGGAACCTAGAAATTTCATAAGTAGAGCAAATAAAAAGATGTCATGCATGCCTTCCATGCTCCAGGGGGCTCACACAATCACTATCTGAGAGTGATTTCCGTGAGCATGCAGAAGAGTTTGGAGCCAGTTTACTGGACCTCTGCCTGTTGTTCATTCAACTGGGTCACAGCAGACGCAAAAGCACACAAAAGCAACTTCATAATGCTCTCATTTGGCACCTCGGCACAGAGAGGAAATACAAACAGACAGCCATCTGAAAAATGGAGCTTCGCTATCTGGCACCGCCATAGTAATTCCCTTTGTCACGGCAGAAAGAAAAAAAAGAAAGCTACACACTCGCCTGCAGAAAATATTGTTTGTTAGCAGGAATTCAGATCATGTATAAAGGAAAGTCTGGCTTTCTATCGTTGTAACAATACTGCATCAAAATGAATAACTAGCTTGTTCATTTTAAAAGAACTGGTGACCTTTTAGAAGGTATTGGAAGTCATGATTCGAACAATGTTACTTTAGAGGGAATGCAAATCTAAATGCTGTTTCAATGATGTCTGAATTAAATCAGGCATTATATTGAAGTTTGTACACACTACAAATCTACATGATCACGTTACAAGAAGCAGTGCGAGTCCTCTGGGCGTATTGTGCCGTAGTGTTTTAAAAAATGTAACATCGTACATCTCAAAAACACGGATAGCTGGAACTTAGGAGAAGATCACCTACAGAAATGCCTCAGGAAAAGAGGTTGTTCAAATCAGCCGCGATATAAAGATGCATTATCTGCATTGTTAAAATATGAGTGCTATGAAATTGTTCTCCATCAGTGCCGTGGGCCCCAAGTCCCGACTGAATGTAACTTAATTTCACAATCAACAAATGTCTGTTTTCCACACATTGTATTGTAGCTTCACAGTTTGCAGCACACATGTTAGCTGACAGGAGCATATTTCTTCAATTGGCCATTCAAATTTAGTTCATAAATGTAGAAATATTGCACTAAAATGCTTTCTTCTTCTTTTTCTTCTTCTCTAAATCAATTTATATTAAAGTATCAAAAAAACAACGTTATATTCTGCTGTATCACGAAAAACAATAGACATCCTAATAACACACATCTTGTCGGGCCTTCGGCTGTCTAGCCCGATTAATTCAGTCAATTCACTTCATTTTCAGACGAAGAAGAAGAAAAATTACAGCAGATAAAATGCCGTTTTATATGCAGTGGCCCAGCGGAGCAGTCGCAGTAACGAATGATAACGCATGTAAGGAACTTTTTCAATTAAACCTTTTATAGAAGTTAGTTTACGATCATGTCCCGTGTTCTAACTTACTGCTCCTGCACACACGATGGAGTAATGCGTTCGGACGGAAGTAGCTGTAAAGAAAAAGAGGAAAAAGTCTAGTTTTATCCTGATTCAGACATTTTGATGTCTTGTCTGCCAGCTCAGCTGTTTCAGTAAGTAGATGTGAGACAATGATGCTCTTATCTCTTATGTGATGTCTAAAGGAGGCCGTTTTGACTGAAATCCAGTTGGCTTTTCATCCAGACCACAGTAATTACTTACTTTACTATTAAGCTGATTCTGTACCTTTCTTAAAATGTAGGCAATTTCTCCTCCGCATTTTAGTTAAAAAGTCAGAAAAGCAAGATATGCAAGTTTTGATCTGATATATAACAGTTGGCTGCCTCGTCATACATTTTTCTATTGCAAAAAGAAATGAAAAGTGAATACCGTGAAGCCGGATTTGATCTCCTTACTTACTGTAAAGCCGCTTGTCTCTTCCGGTCATGGCCAGTATCCGTGTTTCCTGTGATTGTTGAACGTTGTTGCAGATGTAGAAATATAACCTACCTCTTTGCCTTTTAAGGGAATACTACAGCAACAACATCAGATGTTCACCGTTGAAGGTGTAGAAAAATAAACGACCTCAGGGTTTGGTTCTTTTATATGTGAGAGAAAGAAAAATGTTTCAGCATACAAGGTACATCCACAAAAGCTTCGTTTTTTTCTTTTCTTTTTAAAGTATAGTGTTTGATAGTTTAGGGCGCAGGGCAACTCTGTACCACAAACAATGAATGGTATTGTTTGAGAGCAGAGAAGGTGTGCCAGAATTTAAATCAGATTATCACTGTAACAATTATTGCGCCCAGGAAAGCAGTGCTCCTGTCCCCTCAGCAGTTGTATTGTATTCAGGAAGTGGCTCGGAGCCAGCTTCTTCAAACCCACGAGATACGCATTGTGTCTTTCCAGAAGGTACAATGTCCACAAGATGTTGACTGAACTCTTCCTGCATGCCAGCTAACACTGCAGGATTTTACTTTGTATTTACTTTGACTTATTTTCTGTTTCCAACCCTCTCATGTTTCCCGGCGACCGGCTGCACGCCACCGCTATTGTTTCTGCTTTTCTTTCTTTTAATTTATTAATTCAGAAAATGTCACAAACGGCGCTGGCGTGTATTGATGTACGGAGTGTGCAATCACGTATCGTTAAAAAAAAAAAAAAACAAGATCTGTTACTGAGGATGAAACTAACTAACTTATTTTCAAGTGGTGTCTCATCCAATTTCCACTTTTATGGATAATGGGTTTCGTAAGCAAACCTGGAATCTGTTAAGCGTTAATTGCCCCGGCTTTCTGCATTATTGATGCTAAGTGAGGTTTAAGGGTTGAGTTCAGCTCTCATTAGTCTTCGGCAAAGTTGTCCATAGAGTCATGAACTCTGGAGAACCTCTAATGAGTGTGTGATTATCACAGATGGGAGACGCTTTTCTCCAACCTTTACGTGTTGCATCTGCTGCGTGATTGTTTTGTGTGTGTGTTTTTTTTTTTTGCTTTACGACTTGGAGAGAATTGTAATGAGCTTACTTTTACATGAGAGAGTGACTTTTCCCCCTGATGGCTTTCGCCCTCATGCATACCTAGCACACACACACACACACACACACACACACACACTTCCTCTCTTTCTTCTTTTGCAATCCTTGTGCATCTACCTATCTCTTTCTATTAGTTTGCATGCTCATCCCTTTCTGTCTGCCTCTCTCTCTTCTACTGAGAGATATTTATGACACTGACCTTTTCAGCAGTAAGCTGAAAGCTAAATACACCATGTTCCATATTGATCGCGTGCACGGCAATTCAAATTCTGTATTAATATGAGAAGAAGGCCGATAGCAAATCGTTTCACTTGCTACAAGACACATAGGTCTCTGCCACACTAGATTATTGCCTATGGGGAAGGTAAATTCATGTTATACGGCTTAATCAAAGCACAAACAGCCTAATAAGCTGGCTGTATTGGATTTGGCAGCCTAAAAATTATGTTCCCATACAAACAAAAAACTGCACTGTCGATAACATTTCGAGGGAAGCTATTTATCTCCCAAATTTATGTTCGTTTTTGACGCATCACAAATACATTTTATATCCTCGTCCGTGGAACTTTGTACAGGGGGAAGGTCAGGGTGCATGGGTCAAACAAACACCCAAGATGCCACTGTTTGTGTCCCAGGTGAAATTGGTTGACTTATTTGAATTAACTTAACTTGAATGACGAAACAAACTATTTTAAGCCAAACAATGATGTTTTACTTAACTTAACCAAGTTGCTTTTCTTGTCTTTGTTACATATTTGTTTAGATTTCAATGGTAACCCTGTGTTTAAAACTGCGGCCCCAATGCGGGAGACAATAAACGTAATCGAAAAAGCAGTTCCGTTGTCTGGAAACATAATTTTCGAGGAGACGGGGTTGAATTTGGCCTTCCAGATTGAATATCACCGGATGTCTGTGGATTGGCTATTACACCCTGGTGCTGTGTGGTGTGACGGTCATGGTTAGTTTGGTCAGGAAACTGCAATCCAATTCCCTTCGGTGTAGTATGTCTCTTGGATGGGCCGGATTGGACGTGAGAAAGAGAGAGACGAAGGGGATTTTTTTTAGGAGAAAGGATGATTCTTGGCCATCTTGTCACTGGGAGTGCAATAATGTGAGTCACTGGAGTGTAGCAGGTTTTACACCGGCACAGTCAGCTGCTGCTGTGTGAGGAAGCCAGGCCCGTCGACTATGGAAATGAGCTATTGACATCCTCTGTCATCTCTGAATATCTGCTGGCAATGAAGAGCTCTGGATCTGGTCGTGACAGTTTCATTGTTCCCACAACAGCCTAATGGCCCCACTCGCCGAATCTTATCCCTCTCTACTTTTGCAGACGTTTGTCATTGAAATTGCACTATGGATCTGCTGTCCCTCCTCACACTCCTCCTTTTTCTTTGAGAATTCTCAACTAGATTCAAACGCCGCTCTCCCAAACTTACCCACGCATTCATTTGTGCACGCTCACTTCCGGGTTGCCATGCCATGGAGGTGTGTTTTTTGTCTCTACCTACGGGGATGGGGGTACTCCAGGCTGAAAGGAAACATTCCTGTGACAGCCCTGGTGACCAAACACACCTGCTCCGTGACACTGATGGAGATGACAGAGCTCCTGGAGTGCCTAGTCGTCAGTGTGCTCTCAGCTCCTCTGCCACTTGGCAATGTCTGCCATCCCGCTCTAAGGAAGTGTCACTATTGATTTGTGTCAATGAGGTGACAACACTGCAGGGGCCAAGCCACTGCAAGAGCTGCATTCAAGTGCAGATGTTTACTTCAACCTCCCGTGTGCGTGCACACGCCAAGAAGTACAAACACATTTTATTTTATCCTCCTCGGTTCTTTCATCAGTCTGATCCTCTGCCCTCTCGTATGCAGAGAGGCCTTCAGATGGTGATGGCCTTTAAAGGGTGGCTCCGTGCGCTGAGAAAATCATCAGATCAGGGAGAGAATGAGCCAGAATTCTCCCGTGTGTCATTTCGTCCAATATATTTCAAGGCTGATACAGTCTTTCTTTTCTCCGGAGTGGCCCCTGTGGAATACTGAATGAGTGAGGGGAGACAAACGAACACTAGTCTCATGCTTTGTAGTTCCATCAGCCTGGCAAAATAGAATAATCTGTTCCAAGGTGATAGGGGCTTTGGCTTCATCTTCCCAGTAACCTTCAATCTCTTTCATTCGAAGCATATCATTTTCAGCCAAGAGGCATCCTTGGAAAATTTCACTTAACCACCAAAAAAAAGAAAAGGAGCTTTGTGGCGTGTTTGGCACAAGGCTGCTGCTTCACATCTTTGCCGTACTATTAAACAGATGAATTAAATGCATACTTTCACCTCTGGGAATACTGCTATTGATAAAACTAGAGTTAATACTGCTGGTACTAATATCATTAGCTTAATCTAATGAGGCTGCTTTCTGTTTTGATGGCCCTAAACTGTAGATCTTAGAACAGCAAACTCCCTTGGAAGTTATAAAAATAAATTAAAGAACCATCTTTTTTACTTGGCTTTTAATTCGGTTTGACTTTAATGGTATCATTGTTTGTTTTGTTGTATTGGGATTTTATTGTGATATTGTTGTTGCTTTGGGCTTTAATGTGCTGTACGAGTAAAGTTATTAACCATGCACAAATTCAAAAACACCTTGTCAAGCCCCCAGAGTCACCCTCACAACCATTGCAATGACCACAAACACCTGGAAAACCTCCATATCTGAATAAAAAAAACTAAACTAAACTTTTTTTTTGTGTCTATATATGTACTTTTTTATGACAACGTTTAGTCCCCCTAACGTGTTGTAAACTTGTTATAATCGTCAATCAAGTTGGTAAAAGAAAAAGAAAGGAGGGAGAGAACATCGTGAAGGAGCGGCTGCTATAGGACTCTGGGCTATGGTTGAAAATCCTAAGAACTATCCAAGAAAGGTTTCTGGAGTGGCTTCTCCAGATAAACAAAAACTTGGCATTCAGAGAAAGGATTGAAGTAAAAAAATTATCGACAGCGAAGACAAACACTAATCACCGGGGGAAATGCAGCGAGCTCACCTGCAGGCATACGTCATTAACCGGCGTTTGTGTAATTACTCTCAATGCCTGACGGGGAAGACAAAAGTTCTGCACCCCAGCTTCAAACAACGACTAGACAAAGTGTAAAAACCACAAAATGTAGTTTTTTTTTTAAACCATGCCTTTTAAATATGTATGCCAATGTAGCTTCTCTTACACATTGCATGACACTGTCCCATATAGTCGAGGAGCAAACACAGCAAAGTAATCTCTGGTGTGCTGCCTTGCCCTTGGAACAGTCAGAAATCCCTGTTCTGATGGTGAGAAACACCTCCCATGGGACACATGGCACAAAAACAAAGACCTCACAACCGTGAACAATAGTAACACCCTAGCGACTACATCAAAAGCCCAAGCCTGGCCACCTCCCAGCACCTTAACGTCCTCCTATAACGCCCTCGCAATGCCTGAAGTTCTCTTCTCAGGCCACAGGCATCCTTTGATAATCTCACCAATCCACTAAAAAAAGTGTTTTGTGGCATCCTTGGCACCAAAGGCGTTTTAAATCTTTGCCCTATAATTAAATACAGGTAGACGTATTGATGGCACACTGGCTGCCCTGACTGTCGAGAGGGTGCATAAAGGGGATTTTTACCTGATAGGAGGACACAGGAATGATGGAGGTGAAGGAAGACGTTGTAACGGGATTTTTTCCTTCTCTCCCCGTTGTTTGAAGATTAATCGAAACCCATTAGTGTGGAGACGAGGCCAGTGAATTCAGTCTTTAATTAGTTTATTTTCTTTCCCCCCCCAACTCTCCTTTGCGTTGACATAGGGGATGTGCATTATCTGCACAATGAGGGATTGGAAACCTGCTTATCTGATTTTGCTGTTAGTCTCATGCAGCTGGCATTATTGCTGAACTGTGCAGTATCAGGAGGCTGTTACCACACCTGGGGCTTTAAAATGCACTGCTTTATGCGAAACCATATGCACATACACGTACGCACACACACACACACACATGCATAGTCAGTCATTTAGCAAACTCAGCAGAAGGACATTTAGAGGTGGTGTAGTGTGTATTCACTCTCTAAGCTCAGCTCTCGACGGGGGTTAGATCTGTTGGGAGATGGACATGTTGAGATTTAGAAAGTACCCCCCCCCCCCCCCCCCCCCTCACCGGGGCTCCAGGATCAATGGGATCTTTGTTATGAGCAGGGCAAAGGAGCGACACACCCACCACCACTTAATTAAAAAGATCGGACACAGATACTGTACTCTGACACAGCGTCTACCCCCGACCCCGCTGCTAATATCTGAACCCACGGAATAGGTTCAAGCAGCGTAATCGAGGAGGCAATCCATCTAATCCTGCCATTATCAGCACTCGCCCGTCCCCTCGTCCCTTACATTGCTTCCACTGGGAAGATTATAGACCTGTCGGCAGTGGCTGTTACTTATTTATGTTTTGGAACACTAAATTACACTTAGTCAGCAAAATTTGCAGAGCTTCGTGGGAAAAGGTCGATCTAATCATAATTCATGACATGGTATGCCCTTAATGACTATATTCTGTATAAATACTTAAGCAGCTAATTAAAATGCCTGAAGCAAGGGCGAATAGTTTGGAACAAAGCTCGTTATGTTTGTCACAAAGAATCTCAGCACATCTCATTACCGGGACGTTTCTGAGCTGCCTGTCACAGCAGGAAAAAAACCTCCTACATCTCTGCTTTTATTCGTACCTCGTGTTGGTTCCCACCTCTCGGCTTTACATTCTTGAAAAGCCTTTTTTGTTGTCACAGTCATTCCAGCCAGGTGCTGCGGACTTTATGTGAGGGACAGCGTACAGGATTTGGCAGTTGTCAAATGTAATTGTACTGAGCCAAAGACAAAATGACAGGATTTTTTTCTTTTTTCATTCTCTCCTCTCTCTCTCTCTCTCCCCCCCCCCCCCCCCTCCGGTGCTTTGGTCTAGTTTTGATTGTACTGGTCGTGAGAGCCCCAGGGTTTATGTGGATGTGTTTGTGCAGCCAATGTCATTCTTCACTGAGCTGTGTCACTGTTACGTCCCTTTGAATGGATTTCACGTGAAGAGGAACTGCAGCAAGCTGGGTCAATGACAGCGATGGTGTCTTAACATGTCGTGAGCGTTGAAGTAGCCCGCGTTAGCAGCTTTTTAAACCGACATTGTTGAGCAAGTGGCTCCCTGTTAACCTTGGCCTTAACGTGCAGTAACAATGCCGGGTTTTACTGCCGGTGCAGTTGTGACGCTCAGCCAGAAGTGGACAGCTGGGCTGTGTCAACCTTTTGGGGCGTTACTGCACCTCAGAGGAAGACTCTTCTGACTGCTAATATTTTTTTAAGTAACACAGACTGGGCTGTGACATTTATAAACTCTCTCCCCGAGCCAATTAAGCTCTTGATGCGCTGGTTATTATCACCAGGCCAATAATTGAGATGAGCGAAACCACCTCAGTTATTCAGACTTGTCTTATCTTGTCTTGCACTCAGAAGGTCATCGATTGATCGTGATCCTTTTTTTCACAGTCTGTGAGCAGTCTCACATCTCCGTCCTTTGTGTTCCTCCAGACCTGCGGGAGATAGTGTTTGTCATCCAGAGTCAAAGCAACTCCTTCCATGTGAGGCAGGCGGAAAGACGGAGAGCAGACTTACTGAAGCAGGCACACAGTCTCGCAGAGGTAAGAGTCAAGACACCTTCCACTCATGCACACAAGCTCTTATTTTGGAAGAGGAAGAGCACATGAAAGCTCAACATACGTTTCTGAAGATATATGTAGCTAACGATCATCACTAGCAGCAAAAGTAACGTCTGAATATGAGTTGTTGTTGCAAGCTGTAGCATTTCTTTGATTGGAAATGTATTTTCATACATTCACTACTACCCAATACTGATCATTTTAAATATGGAATGATAGTTTGAAGAATTATTCATGACAGCCTCTATATTAAACCTCTTACGTCCACAATATGAAAGTGTAGTTTGTGGAAATATGCATGTATTTAGGAAATCCAGACATTTGTGCAGCTTTGATGTTCAGATATATCACTCTTACCAGCAAATCAACCTTCCATCCCCGGCCTCTTGTAGGTACATTTTTAATGAGCAGTGATGATTATCCGAAGGCATACTGTCATCTTAATAAATGTTGTAATTCCCAAACAGCTGCAGGAAAGAAAACCTTTTTTTCTCCTGGGACCGTCGGCTCAGTATTTGGTGCAATTTGTAAAGACATCAGCATCATGTCAGAGGAAGACACAGAGCACATTTTCAGGTCGAAATGCCAATTTACTTCTGTTCGTTAAATCTCTTCAGAGCCAAATGAAATGGGGTGAAATACACGAGTTGCATTCCGTTTGGTTAAGTAGTGAACGCAGCATCCCTAATGACAATGTTACAGTAAATTAGATGAAGGAACTGCTCGCTGTGTTTGCTGTAGCAAGAGACTCATTCAGATTTGGGTTTATTCTTCTGTGCTCTTGCGTTCGTCGTTGTTTTTGTGTTTGTCTCAGTCTCCACTACTGCTGGATGTCACACACCTTTTACCTTCACCACTGACTCACTGTACCAAACTGAAAAATATATAAATAATCACTTTGAGTCATTATTTCTCTGTTTATTGTTGTTTGAAAAAGACTTAGTGTCACACAGCATTTAAATATCTTGCTACATCAACATTGAAATCCTTCACTTGACCTTCAGCAATACAAAGTCCAAAATACATTTATTATTTCAATCTTATCAGTGAAATTTGTTCACAATTTGGAAAGATTGCAGTTCCCTGTAATGAATAGTGGCATCAGTCTGTGCCAGAGGATGGTATGTATCAGGAACGGATTCAGTTCCACTAATGGACGTCACATTTTACAAGAAGAGACAGACTTTATAAATTCCACATCACGTTGTGTTTGCATTCATGATCCCAGAGATGTCTGGCGTTTTAGTTTCTGTTGCATGCAATTACACAAACTAAGTCCAGGGAGAGAATTTTAATCAGCAACTTTTCAAAGAGGCAGTAAAGGCTTGACAGCTTTTCAAAGAAATATAAGACCCACAGACTTGTGATCAGAATGAGTTACCTTCACAGAATCAGAGTGAAAATACCTTTCGCCTCAGGTGGACACGCTGTAGAGAGCACTCACACAGTGCGTCACGTACCTCCACCACGGTCTTCAGAAAAACACGATTTGTCTTTTGATAACAGAAAATGTTAATTGAATTTGGATTCAGATCTGTATAGAAGAGGATTTAATGGAATACCAAGTGGAAAAGAGAAAATACAAAAGAGAGGGATGAAAATGAAAAGCAGAGATTAATCCAATTGACTGATGTGTTTATTTAACTTTTCTATTACACATTACAATTCAAACACTTGCATTTAAGCTTTAATATTGTTTACTCCTTGTTTATTGATTATCCTAGCTAGTATTTTGTTGTTGTTTTTTCAAGCTTTAATTCATTTTTTAGTTTTATAATTTTTAATTCAAATAGGAACAGGAGTTTATGAAAATCATGCCAGAAATAAACAAACAATGTTAAACAATCATGGATCCACACCAAGAGCTGGCTTGTTTCTTAGACCGTGACCCAACTGAACACAATACTTCATTAACATCTGTTTTTAAGATCCATAACTGTCTTTTCAGTTGTAAATATATTTAAAACTGACAGCAAAGTAGCTTTGAAACTAAGATTAGTAAATACCAGCCCTCATGAAAACTGTGTCGGGATTATGGCGTACTGTAATGCAAAATGTAAAACAAAAGCTAAATATTTTAGTCACATTAGTATACACTGTAGAAAACATGTAAACTCTCCAATTCGCCATCCACCACTTCACTGCCACCTCGGAGGCACAACACACACACACACACACACACACACACACACACACGCCTATAATTCAGCTGTTTAACAATCATAGAGGGTGTTGGTGGGATACTGAAGAAAAAAGATCAAAGCCAAATAATACAAGAGATTAGCTTAGTTTGGAGCCGTTAAACATGTTTGATGCACAGTATCGTGTGGTACATTGCCACAGAAAGCTTTGAGCAAAACCCTTGCCTCGAAAATATCTTGGAATCAGAAAGACAGTGGAGTCTTTGGAGAACTGAAATAACCTTTGATTTCTAGTCCTACACTCCAGACACACACGGTTCAGGTTTTGTTTAAACTCTTATCATCCAGTTGTATTTGGACTTTATTTTCTATAGGTCAGGGAAAAAAACAGAATAAAAAGCACCAGCATTGTGGTGAAAAGCATTGTGATACAAAAATGCTTTCTTTAAAGCTTCTTAAGCGATTTGAGGCTGACTTAGTATCACTGAATCGCTACACTTTCTGGCCAACATCAATGATAAATTGAAGATTTATGACCCGATCGCTGCACCGCCGAGACGGGAAACACATGTACAATCTGGTTTTCTATCTCCGAGCCTTTTTCCACCCTCCTCTGACTGTGGAAGGTTCTGTGATATCCACAGATTTACACAGGCAGGAACTTGTGTATTCTATGTGGCGGCTCTCAGCCCATTTACCTACAGTTTTGCACCGTGTCTCCTGGGAGGAATTCACATTGCATTTATACAGTGTTTGTGTCGTTTAGCCGATGTTCATGTCCGCCGAGACGCACACGTACAACAGAATGAGATTAGACTCAGAGACATGGTGTGGTAAAAACACACCATGTGTCCAAAAGCTTTTCATGCATCACCTATTATCTTAACAATGTTTTGCATCTGAGGTGCCACTGGGATGAAACTATTTTAATATGGATCCCTGTTCTGCAGTCTGTGATTTGGCCCTTGTTGACATCAACAATGTCATATTTGACGGCATTTCATCACTGAAGTGGTTTTGACAGACAGTCTCCCCTCCAGCCCCTCCTCGGGATAAAAGCATATAGCTTCCTGTCCCTCCATTACAACCAGGTCTAAGTGACCCCTATCTTCTCCCAAGTCACCAAGCAATCAGTGTTCTATTCGTTGCAAGCATGTCCACATGAGGCCCAGCTCTTATCTGTTTCGGAGTCTGCAGCTTGCACACAGTCTCCTCTTATTGAACGCTTCCTTCATCCCAGGAATGTCAATAGCTCTATGAAGCAAAAGCTTTGTTTTTGTGATTGCATTATTAGCTGAAGATGATGCTTTATTATTATTTTTTTTTAAACTTTTTATATAACTGCGATGATGTGAAAGTCAAAGACAGAGCAGTTAAATAAAAGAAGTTAGGCGTTATTGTGCCATTAGCTTTAATATAAAGCTCATATTAGATGAGAGCTAACTGACTAATAGGGTGGAATAAGGGTAAACATTGTCAGACCCATCCCCTAAATCAAACAGGCTGCCGTTAGACAGAATGGCTCAGAGGAGACTCTTCCTCCTGACTTCATGCATGATGAGTGGACCACGCAGTAATGAACCACAGGGTCTTACGCTCTGCTGCTTTGTTTTGCTCACAGTGTGAAACATTGGCTCTCTCAGACAATACTCACACACCTACTCGCCCTCCTCACCACGGAACATTTTGCTGAAACAGATTGCTCTTATGTGGACGTGATTGTGTGCGCTGTCCACATCCTGAAATATCCTCTGCTTATTTCCATTAATATCTTATGTCTTACAGTGTATTGCGTAGTGTGAGGGCAAACAAGAGCAGCTACCCTGAAGGCAAAATTGGGTTTTAAGGGATAATACCAGTTTGTTTACTAGCTTTATCTCCTTAAAAGATAAGATTGTAATTATTCTACATTTTGTTATTGTCAACCAACGACATGGAAAGATCAAAACAAACACACCCTAAGGAAAGCCAAGGTCAGACGACACATTATGAGCGTGATAAAGCACGACCGTCCAGACGCTGGGGATGAAAATGAGGTAAATGTGTGATTTGTAATATTTGGCTATATAAATAAAATGGACTTTATTGGAAATGAGCTCTCGGGTGCAACGATGGCTCATCTTACTATGTGTAGCGTGTCCTAGTGAAAGACGACGGCCGTCCCAACAAAAAGACTGAAGAGCGTCTACAATGCGTTCTGTGACATCGGCCTGTAGGCAAAGCAAGAATGATTATGCCTGCTGTTGATGGTACTATGATTAGTATGGTACTACTTCATACCATGGGCTAACTTTGTACCTTAAAATCAGACTTTTCAAAATAAGGTAGTACGGGTTATTCTTAATCTTCCCATGAGACTCACCTTGTCCTTTCTCACTTTAAGAGGCTTAGGTGGTTGACATTTCAGAACAGTTTAGTTTAGTTTAGTATAATAGTTAAGTAGTTTTCTGGCACGTTACCATTGATCTAATGTAGGTATGCAAGGTGGATTCATGGTAATAACGGAACATGTCAATGCATTACAACAATGAAGATCTGTGGCACATCAGACAATCCATGCTTGTACTACAAATATATTGTTGGTTTTGGTCTTTTCATGGGATTTGTAGATGACTTGCAACCTTACAGTCTGTGTTCATTTTTGTCAACATTACACAATATTGCTGTGAGGTCAAGCAGCGCAGATTGTTCAAATTGCATTACCATGCAGTGATAATGTATCATTAACAAAAATAAGGGCAGACATGATGTTCACTGAGATGGATTAAACAACTAAAGTTAGATTTAGCGGTCAAGACTCTGCTAATAGATTTTCATATCTTACAGACAGGAATAGAAGACTGCTTGGCTGCGTAGAGTGGTCGAGAAATATGTTCAAAAATGTGAAACAAACCAGCCTGGATTGCAGAATGGTTGGATTTAATGTGGAGTTTAATTATGTCCTTTGCAGTAAATGGGCTAAAACTAAAAGTCTCTTTTAAGTAACAGACGAAAGGTCAATGCTTAAATCTTGACCATGCCTGTCCCTGTTAGAGGACAGTCTTCAACACCAGCGCACCCTCGGGTCCTTTGTTGAAGAAAAGCTGCTTTAACTGTCTTAGGCTTTGTGTAGCTGTTGTTCAGTTAATAAACTAAGCTGTATCTCTGTTTTTGTGTGGTGTTTCTTTCAGAAGCCACCGGTGGTTTTGCTCTCTCACACTTTATCAGATAGCGAAGGAGATTGGAGTATCCTTCCCCTGCTACCTAAGTAAGTATCCCTGAACTCTCGGGACTCAGTGCACATGTCATTAACCAAAGATTTCAGGGTTCCAAATGAGAACAAAATGTCAGACACATTGTGTCTTACACAGTTGAGATTTTGGAGGTTATATTTTGTTTTCGAGGACAGTTTGTTAGCCACATTGGAAGGCTACGAATTGCTGAGAAGCTATTACCGACACAATAACTGTGATCGATTGCCTCGCATTATAACAAATGCCTTCGTAATGTGTCTATAACTGCAACAATAAGCCTCTTGCTGCAGTAATCCAGTGGTCTGAACAGCACGATAACGACGTTAGCTACGGTCGTCTACATGCTCGGGCCTTCTCAAAAACCCAATATGTGTTCTATAATTGTTTTGAGGAGATGTGGAATAACTTCCTCCATCATGAAGATTTCAGACATAAATCACCAGAAGCACCCCAAATCACTACAGAGCAGCCCTCGCTGAAAGAAGTCTGTGTGCTTTTGAAGTTGTTTTGTCTGTCTGCCCTCCAGGGAGAACTGTGTGGCTGCCTTGATCCGACTGGGTCAAGAGCCTCAGTTGGTTATAGTTCCCCAGACTGGACTGAAATAACAAAAACTGCTTTGTGTAGTTTTTTGTCTGTGCATGGCAATGTTCCATTTATTCTTGTTTTATTATTTAACTCTTCTTTTTTTCATTTTTTTTTCAGCTTATCGTACTCCTTCAGGAAAAACTCATCATGGATTGTATTTCTCGAGGAGGAAACAAACGTGAAGATGACTAAGCTGCTTCAAGTCCTTGCAAAATTTAACAAGAATAAAGTAAGTATACAATATTCTCTCTCCCTCTGCCTGTCTTTGCAGCTCTGTCTCTCTGTGCCAAATTCATCAGCAAGACCAAAGCCTCCCATTCCGAGCTCCAGCTTAGTTGATCATCGGTTCAATTAAGAGATACAGTATCAGTTTGGCTCCAGCTTCGCTGCAGCTGCTGAGCTGCACTGAGCTCTGCCAGCTCGCATTGTAACCTGTCACACATGTCACTCCGTTCTCCACTGTAGAGCTAATCTAAGCTCTGTCTCTCCACTCATGAAATTATTTTTCTTGTATATGGGACAGTGGCACAGGTCGAATATATAAACGCTGGAGTCAGACTGCAGACTACATTGGGGTTGTAATAAAAATTTAGCAAAATTGTTCTGCATCAATAATTTGTCGGCTTATGAATTTTTTAAATATTCCAAATAACTGCCGCATTTTAATGTTTTTTGTTTTTTTTGTGCTATTTGTTCTTGTTGACAAGCCTTCACAGCACAAGTGTGAGTTGGCTTTCAAGTGAAACAGGGCCAAAACTGATGTTGATTACACTATAGGGGAAAACAAAGTTGTTTTTATCAGCAAATGCTTAGCTTTGCTTTGATCTCTTTCAGTAAAATTCCACACAATGAATGGAAACCTTATTCATTGTCATCTTGGACTATTTATATCCTGCATTGGTGTACCACTTCCAAGTCAGAGGTGGAATTAAATAGAGTTCAGGGGGAGGCTGGGGTCATGTGCTATGGTGAGTGCTTAGCTTGTGATGGCAGTGTCAATGGAGGTTGGGAGCAGAGAGAGAACAATGGTTTTAGAGGCATTGTGTGTGATTTTTAAGGACGGTGAGCATGGTGAAGTTACATGTGGAAGTGTCAAAAGTGTGAGTTCTAAAGGGCCGACCCAATAGCAGGACCACTGACATCCGTAAACAAAGGCAGACGACTTCACACTGACACAGAGAAACACACGCGCTAAATACACAATCGGCTAATCAACTAATGACACACAGGTGTGGTGTAAGAGGCAGGGAATTTCAAAATACAACAGGAAATGAACAAAACAAAACCCAAGACCGTGACAGCAGAGGACAATGGGTTCTGTGATGCTCTTGTACACAAGGAGCAGAAGGTGGGACGGAGAGCCTCTGTTGGTAGCGTTTGTGGATGTAGGTAGTGTGATGATCAAAGCTGAGTTCATTGCCAAAGGACAAGAGTATTCATTATCGTGTGATTATCTTCAACCTTATCCTGAGGAGAAGGAGACGATGGATACAACGTTTTATGATTTGATTCATTTCAACACGCCCGAAAGCAAATACTTCTCTCTCAGGTGTTACAGGTCAATGTGGTCAACCGTGTGCTGGAATAAGCAATACAAAAACAGCTCTCAGTATAAAGCTATGAAATTGAACAGCTCCACAAACAGCAGCTTCCACCATGACCATGAAGTTGAATGAACACCTCTGTAAAACAGTTTCAACAAAAACTGAACTCTCAACCTGTATTAACAGTGCGGCTGTTGTATTAGACTGTTGTTGCTGGATGTTTCGAATATGCTGGCAACCACGTCAGTGTCTTGGATAAAATATTTCAAATTACTTCAAAAGCTCACGTAACCTCCATCGAAACAATATTGTGACATTCTGGCGGAGAGTTAGATGAGAAGATCGATACAACTCTCATATCTGTGCTGTGAAGAGGAAGTTAAAGACAGCAGCTGGTTAGCTTAGCTTAGCACAAAGACTGGAAATGGGGGGGAAACTGCTAGCATGGCTCTGTCCAAAGCTAACATAAATTTGCACACTGAGACTTTCCCAAAATGTTGAACTATTCCTTTAAAATGAATCTATTCATGTACGTATTTTCTTTAAATATATTTGTTTACTCGAGATATGTCATGTATTTTGATTAGAGCCTTTATGGCTACACTACCTGGTATTTCTTGATATTTTTTCAATCACAAAATCTCGTTATTTTCACAGCCGGTGACAAATTTAGTCACAGGAAAGAATTTCAAAGATTTTCTGGCAAGTGCAGCGTGAAAACTCCCAAATTGGGCCAGAAGCTTGATATGTTAATGGTAAAAAAAAAAAAAAAAAATTAAACATCATAAAGTAAAGAGAAGTAACCCGCTCTCATGCTAACATCCTGTCACGTACTTGTCATTTCTCAGGAGTGGTTTCTTGGTAAGCCCCTCCATGACGAGGAGTCGACCATCATTCATCATTACGCGTTTGCAGAGAATCCCTCCACCTTTAAATATCCAGACTTTGCTGCTGCTTGGGCCGTAAGCACCCCCCTTCTTGTGCGGTGAGTATGTGCAATAAACCTGTTTGTGTCTGTAAAATTGATTAATTCCGTTCTATCACAGCTGTAATATTTGAGAGGTATATGTGTATCCAAGTTCTGTGATTTGTTATTTTAGGCTTGCGAACAAAGTGAGAGATGAGCCGCTGAAATCTGACTTCACCATTGACCTGAAACATGAGGTGAGGTAACACACTTCACAAGTCACACTGTTGCCTTCAGACCTGTTGTGTTTTGGAAAGCGACGATCAAGCGGCCTGTTTCTCACACTCAAGCCAGCGCCGACTGACTGTAATCTATTTGCACAAAAAAAGAGCGAGGCATGAAATCCATCTAGCCCTGAAGTGAAATCGTATTACTTCGGAGAATTGTCGTGGTGCAGCATTGAGGCTCTTATTTTTATCACTGAAATGCAGTCAGGGAGGCATCTATGGGGATTTTGTTGGGTAAACACGGCATCAAACTTATCAGACTCAGTCTGGAAAAGGTGGTTTGGCTGGAGATGGCGTGAGTTCAGTCCTAGAGATTCAATTATATTATGGCACTGTATATTCTTTACATGTTAAAAAAAACAAGATGCAATGGGATATTTTTTTGAATGGTAAATTGTTTTAGAACAACATTAAGTTATATTTTTGCAGATTATTGGGCCCTTCAAGCACCACAATGCACATCAACAACACGCACATGCAACCTCATGCAAGTAGAAATAAAGTACAGACAAATATTGCATGAATCCTCGATGTCAATCCAGTTCACTGTCAGTAGATTAGCTCCTGGCTGTAAGTCAGCAAAACATCATAGTTTCCGGTTTTTGTAGCTTATTCTTCCCGACAGTTGCCAATATTCAGACAGCACTGATTTTACTGTCCTCATTACGTATTCTCTTACTGTAATGTCTAGATCGTCCCCTGCAGAATAGTTTAAATCCGAGATCTTACTTTGCTCTACAGTAATACTCTCTAGCTCTCAAGTTCTACCTCTCCGTCATCCCCTTATGTCTTTTGTTAGCCATCTTAAATATTACATTTGCTGTGAGAGAAAATGTTGTTGTCTTTACTTGGAAAGAAGACGGAAAACATAAAGCTTATAATGCTCATAATAACGCACTAATGCCTTGAAGATTGCATCTTGTCTTCAGATCAAATATCGATCTGTGTTGTTACAGGTTGCTTTGTATATCTGGGACAATGGGAACGGCCCTCCTCTCACTGCTGTCCCTGAGCTGTGCACTGAGCCGGAGGACTCCGCTCAGACCCGCCACTGTGCCACCGCTCTGAGCACCGAGCCTCCTCTGTGTGTGAGTACTGCATTTGCTCTGTGTGCAGATCAATTAGATTGTCCTCGATTCCCAGGAGATGGTCAGGGAACAGAATTAAGCAACATAAAACAGAGGGCACTTCGCTTGAAGATGCTGGCAGTTCTTGCGTTGATGTACGATATTCGGGCATGCTCACGGCCGCATCGGAGCGCCACCAATATTTCACCGTGCAGCACGGCCTTGGATATGATTGCCTTTATCCAACATTCAGCTGAACATTGTGCATTAACCCTAAAAAGACAGGAGTTTTTTCTCTGCTTGCATGCTAAATTTGATTTATTCATCTGCCGAGAAAGAAACTAAGCCACATCCTTCAACATCCTCCCATAATCTAGAGTTACAGCTGACTTATTTTTGATAGTCATCTCAATGTGTTAAAGTTTATCCATCTCCAATACTGACTTGGTGTCAACAAATACGAACATTAGAAGTAGTTTTAACAGGTTTTTGATCATCTTCTGTTCACATGCAAATTCATGTTGTCCACAGCTGGTGACTAGCTCTCAATCGCTCCTCTATCCTCTTTACCTCTGTTGTTAGTCATCTTACACACATGCTCATCAGAATTATTTTACATGAGCACATATTTTGGGATGAATTTAAAATAAAGCACAAGGGTATAATATATTGATTTGGCTATTTCAACATTAGACATAATGATCGGGTCACAAAGTAAGTACGGACAGTGCTCTCAGTGTCATGTGAAAAATAACTAATTTAGTCTACTTCAAATCAAAGTGTGCATTTGCATTTATTGTGAAAAGAAAGAAAATACTGCTCCAGTATATTATTGTGGCATGCTTTGCCACATTACACCCGATATATATTGTCAGTATTATGTGTTCTCTAGCTGGGAGCTGATTAGAAGGGTCAGCCATCCGTTAGCCTGCAGTCGTTGACCCCACATGCGCATTAAAACGATCAATAATGTTAAGAAGAACAGATGCGTGCAGGGATGCGTGCTTGACTGTAGCTTTCTCGGGAGTAGGTGAGGGGAGTGAAATTTGGGATGCTAGAACTACAGCAGAAAGTATCCCAATTCTGAGTTCCCCTCCTTCAGAATTCTGCCCTCTTAGATCTGCCAGAAAAGAAATCCAATCTGATCTTTTCATTTGTGATTCAAATCACATTCTGCATGTGTATATGCGGTTTAGATGTTGCAGTCTGAATTGTCAGATTTATATTAATGCATTTTTTATGTCCCGGTGGAATCACTATCCTCATAAAATGGCATTCATTTGCCACCAGCAATAGGAAGACTTATGCAGCCAGTGGAGAATCGTGAAGGTCACAGGTTTAAGGTCACAGGAAGTTTCCATTCAGACCAAACAAGAGGGGACGTATCGTAATCGGCCAGTTTTCGAAACACTTGCAAGACAAATTTGCCAAGAAGGGACCACAGCGGCACGTGGCTGCAGCGTCAACAAAGAGTCAAAAGCCTCAAGAGGCAGATTCAAGGAGGCATAGGACAAAACATGTCCTTTTTGTTTCAGGCAATAAACCTATAGTGGTATTGCTGCTCTCTGCATTTCAGCACAGAGGCACACATTTGTATCAGACATGAGTCTTTTTATAAAATGAGTAAGAACAGCCTTACAGTACACACTGTCCTGTAATACTTGGATGAGAGTGTGTCTGACGGTGCTGTCAGTGTAGCTGGATGTTCTGTATGATCAACATTTGTAGATTCTCAAAATATGTTGCTCTATAACTGCTGCACGTGTAAGTAAACAACTGTTGAATACAACAAATAATGACTAGTTGCTGCCCTAATTTGTACTTTATTCTTTTATATTCCAACTTTTGTTTTTTACGATGCTCAGGCGTCATCAGGGCACAAGCGTTACTTTACATCACATCCTTGAAAAAGTGATGGTTTGTGCAGCAGCATTTTTAATGTAGCGTACGCTCTTAATGCATTCTGTCTGTTGTTGATTTAGTGAATCTCTCTGTGTGACTGTTTGAGCTTGTGAAACAGTCCAGCCTCTTTTCGCTTTGCACTGCATGTGGTAACAAAGGGCTCAGAGATGCGCACAGATCATCTTCTTTCCCAGTCTCACTTGTTGCTCGTCTTTTTACTCCCAAGGCTTTTACATTTTGCAAACGTACCCCTAATTCAGCATAAAGTCCCTCATTTCTTTTTAAACATGCTGCAGTGTTATCAGCTGCTCTTTCTGTAGTTTCAGAGGGAGAACAAAGACAGATGACCTCAGACAATTTACAGAAATATCCAATTCTAATTTCACTTTGAAGATAGCAACTCCCACAGATCACTTAGACACTGAATATTGCCTGAAAAACTCAATCTCAACCATTTGGCTAAGCTGCATGCACAGTTGCACAGTAAAATAGATTCTGTTTTAATCATAAATGATTTATGTTCATGTGAGCATTTCTCTGATTCATGTCTCCTGTTTTCATCAAAGGGGGAGCCTGTAAATAAAGAAGATATATTTGTTGCTGTGAAAACGTGTAGGAAGTTTCACAGTGAAAGAGGTAAGTCACACTCCCACTCTTACAGAATCCGCCAAAGATGCACTATTTCCTTTTAAAACGGCACATGCTTCTGTCTCGTTGTTTACTCGTAATGGATCGGTTTTACTTTTGACACGTGTGACTATAAAAGAGCTTTAGCTTATCGTCATAATAAAGTATTTTGTTTAATCTTTCCACCGTTATGTCTGAATGGATTTGATAATATTAAGGCATAAAAAGAAGTGCTAATTGCATCCTGCAGATATTAAGAAATGACTTACTGATTTGAATCGGCTTATTTGCAAGCCTTGCTTGAAATGACTCTATCTGTGAATCTGCTTCATCTTTTAACCCGATAAAAATGTAGCCGGTTGAGTCAATAGATCAAATTGCAGATTAATTTCAGAGGGATCAGACAAATTGTACACTTCATTCAAAGAGTGTCACTCAAAAGTAATTGCACTAATTACCTTAATTACCATTTCCTCTGGCAAGCTGCCATCATCTGTTTCAAGATGAAATGAACGTCAGATTTATGTATCAACGGTTAGCTTAGATCAAGAAGCAAAAGGCATGAAAGAGCCTCGTGTTTCATTTACAATGTCACTAAGTGTTGCTTCTTCTTTATCTGGAGTGATTATACACAGCAGTACAAAAACAATGATAAGGACATGAAAAGGCGCAGTCATCTATTTAGAAATTAGAGTTGGAAAAAGAAAGGTCTAAACAATCTGATGTGGTTGCAGAGTTTTTCTTTTCTTTTTCTCTTTATGGTGGCTCAGAGTAAGAGGTTTGTTGGGTTTTATTGTATCAAAAACAATCCGCACTAAACACACTTTTTCAAATATTCTCCCGAACACCAAAACAAAAGACAGAAATGTAATTCCTACTTGGGACAAAACATACTAAATTAAATACAAGAAACTATAAAAAGCTTATAACACAAATGTCTTATGTATAAAAATGAAGAGTGCTGTGCCTCTGCTTCATTACACTCTTAATTTCCAAGTTGTGACATGCATGTTGAATAGTACAGTTTAGTGTAGTAATATAGTACATTCATGTGGTACATTTGTACTGAAATACTAATTGCTTTAAAGGAATTTAAAAAGTATCTTGTGTCTTACTGTGACTCAGTACCTGTAGTCTGGAATATAGTGTGTGGGTTGGCAGCGTGTTTCAATGTGTTTTCAAACTGATCCTTAACATCTATTGATCGTCTGCTACAGTACAGCAGGCAGGAAACATCTGACCTGCATGATGCACTTTAGTATATATATGTGGCGATATAAAAAAGCACTGTGATATTTAGAGCCTAATTGTCCTTACTTTTCTTCACGAGTTCAGTTCAGAGCCATAAGAGGAAGCGAAGGCCAGCCAACCCAACTTTTGTTCTTCTTTGGTTCGTTCTTTCGGCGTTCGATATGCCACTCGGATTCACTTTTGTTGATTTATGAGAGTTGAACACAGCCTCGAGCTGCTGCTGTGAATCTCTGGGTATTCTGTGTTTCTCAGCGCCGCGTACACTCTCGCCTCAACAACCCAGAAACTCATCACAAAACCTCCAGATCTCATCAGTCAGGCCCCAATCAAATCTACTGGAAAACTGTGGGGGGGGGGGGGAACTGCTGCAACCGCAGAGAGTGCCTTTTTTTTACAGGATGTAAAGGTTTAGTGATTTTAACCATTAATAACACGAATGGAACATTAAGTGGCAATGATTTAAAGGTATTTAAATTTGAATTCCTCAAATGACAAAAGGTTTCGTACACTCCACGCTGTATCTGTGTCATACACATAATACCTAGGTCTGTTATCGTATCTTAGGTATCTGGAACTTTTATCAAGGTGGGTTGATTAAAGACGCACAATATTTTTTCATATTTTCCTCTCTTATTTTCTATTAAAGGGAATAAATCAACCTCTCTGTTGATTTATTCCTTCAGTCGTCTGTAATAGAACATTTTATCAAAAACAGGACGGAAGCATCAGAGAAGCAACGTATAGCCATAAATATGAAAAAACCATTTGCACAGAACCAGAGGTCTGCTTGTTGTGAAACTTGGTGAACACTATTCATTTTTCTCCCCTTTGCTTTAGTTCCGGTGATAAAGAAGACTTGGGAACAGGATGCCTTCTTTTTAGAGTACTACAGTGACCACGCTGATCCTTCAATACCAACCATTGATTTGGGAGTCCCAAATACTGAAAGAGGTAAGTGCTCCTTTTGCAGGCTTCTGATGACACAGCTTTGATGAATACTCGATTTTGATTGGTCAATAACGGCATGCTGAGGTCTGTTATTTCTTTATAGCTTTTTTGCTATCAGACCATTGCGATGTACGATTTTTTGATCTCCATACTCAGCGAGTGGACTACTTTTTCAAAGGGGATGCCAATAAAATCTTCTTTAAATCAAAAGCTACACGAAATGTCAAACCAAGGTTGAACTTTTATTTGACATTTTTGTCAATTGTGTCGGTATTTTTTAGTGTTTGGTGCTAAGATCTTTTCAAACTATTGCACGCCTTCTTTTATGTTTCTCAGAATAATTCTGAGTTGATAAATGGGTCTGTGCCTTCAGAGCTTCTCTCTGACTGAGAGCTATAAACTGCACATTAACTCAGCAGAAGCTTGGCCAACATCCACTGCTGAATTGCAGCACTGTCAGTATTTAATGAAATGTTTGCTCCAGATATTTGTTTGGTTAAGAGCTGGTGATAATATGTTTTTGTGGGGCGTTTGGGGCTCAGGAGGGAGAGCGGGTCGTCCACTAATCAGAAGACCGACGGGTCGATCCGCGGCTCCTCCAGCCCGCATGTCAAAGTGTCCTCGGGCAGGATACTGAACCTCAAATTGCACCCGAAGGCTGTGCCATCAGCGTGTGAGTGAGCGTGAATGGCAGCCTCTGCTATCGGTGTATCGATGTGTGTGTGAATGTTGACATGTAGTGTAAAGCGCTTCATGTTCAGAAGAACAGAAAGTCACTCGATAAATGCTCATCGCTTTAATTCTCAATTCATTTTTTAAACACACCTTTTAAAGTGTTGTTTTAAAGGAATAGCTTGTCAATTTTGAAACGCGTTTCTCGAGGGTTGGATGGGCTAGCTGGTTCCCCCTGTTTCCAGTCTCTATGCTTAGTTAGATTAGTTTCTACACATATCACAGTGGTGCACATATTCTCATTGAACTTTCTTTTATTAAGCCAATGAGAGCATTTCCCATATTGTCAAACTATTCCTTTAAATCCCCCATCCATCATTATTAATTAAGTGTTAATATCATATAACAGAATAGAAGTTTGAGGAAACATTTTTTTAAACGATGCAAAAGACATCTTCAATGTTTCATGTAATGGCGCAGACACAAAAAACATGTTGTCATATGTACAGGAACAAGCAAGTACAGAACATGTATCATGTAGTATTCATTTTACTTTCACTCAAAAGTAATCAAGAAGCAAAGAAAACAAAGCCCACAGTGGATCTTGATATATGAGCACGAGGTCTGGCTGAATGGGAAAACCTGGAACAGAGAAGGAAAACGCAATCGGCAGCTCGGAGAACCTGGTGAATCCTTCAGCTTCTCCTGAGGGAAATGCTGGACGCGAGAAATCCATAATGAATAATAAACAGAAACAAGTATGAGAACATCAACCGCTCAAAGCAATCCAGGGTAGCTTGCAAAGACGGCGGTAGATCTCTTCTCTTCTGGCTGCCTGTGCCAGAGGCCACTTCGGCCATTTTACAGGACCTTTAGACCTCTTATGTTGCACCTTAATGAGATGATGCATAGGCTGTAGCCGCTTTCAGCCAGCTGGTGGGGGTTGTTGTTCCAAAGACTCTTGTTTAGTCTCTTCAGGTTCTGTCTGCAGGCAGCTCAGATATTTAACCAGGGCCTCTTTGCATTGAGGCAGCGACTGATGCAAACTACTCGCAGGAACATGCGGACTAGTCTCTTGCAGAGCCGAGCCTCGCCGAGAATAAAAGTCAGCCCTTTCTTGTAAAGCTACTCCGTTATCTGTCCACTTTGTTGTTGATATGCAACCTCCGTGCTCGAGGGCCGCCTCATCTCCACCTCCTCGTTGTGGATAGTGACAGCCAGGTCTCAGCTGCTTCTTGCTCTGTAACAAATCCACCACCAGCTCCTTTGCCTTCCCGACTCTGAACTACAGGTAGTTTGTGCACCAATTGTCAATGCTTTTAGATTTCAGGCATGCTACTGGATCATCACTGAAGTAATCACATTGGATTTTTTTAAATCAAATGTTCATGGGAAATATCCACATGGACAATCTGATTTGAGAAAGTTTGATCAGATTTCTGAAGATGTGTCTCGGCCCCAGCTGCTCAAATCAGATTTCAAACCTTTACGTCGCACCTTAATGTCACATTCAGAACGATGTTAACCCCTGTGTCAGCTAACCGCAAGACAGCAGCGGGGATCAGCAGGGATGGAGGAGTTTCACTCTGCGACTAGATATTGTTGTTCTGTGAAGAGCAAGACAATCTGTCTTTGGTCCAGCCTGCTGCTTGTTATGTCCCCTCCGGGCCTCCGTATCTGGTGGTAAAATGCCACCAGTAAATGCAAATGTGTGAGTTGTTTACACCATCGCTGCAACCACTGACCTTACGGACGCATCTCATAAAAGTAGAATCGTGACTGCAGAGCCTCTCGAGATGGCAGACCTATAGTGTAAAGTTGGAGGTGACTGTAAACCACAGTGCCTCTCTTCATTATTTTCATTATTGATACTGTAAATCTGCTGATTATTTGCTCAATCTAATCAATTAATCATTTGGTCAATGAGATGTAAGAAAATGAACATGTTTACAGGCTTTAATGTTCAAAAACATTCTGTCTGTCTGAATATTCCTGACTGTCTAGTTAAGCCTCCCTTAACTAACTTTGTGCAAGGTGCACCTTTATAAAGGTAGTTCTCAAGCCGTGGGGGGGGGGGGGGGGGGGGGGTGGTACATTCTAATGAGCCTGCGTGTGACATAGGAAGTGGATCCACATCTGATTGGCTTGTTGAATCACATGTTTTCTGATCCATTGCAGCCCACAAAGAAGCTGACTGGCTTGTCTTGTTTCACAGTTTGTGGGGATGGTAGGCACTCCGGCTACCCATATGTATGTGCACAAGCACTGAAAAAGGTATTTTTCATGATATGTCCCCTTTAAGTTGACTCTGATTTAATATATAGAAAAAAAAAAGAATCAAATCCTCATATTTGACAATGTGGAACTAGCGAATGACTCGATTAACTGACTCATAGTTGCAGCTCTAGTGCGTAGATAAACTGGGAACCTATTCCGACCTAAAGATATGTTCAATGGTCTTCTATTCTTTCCCATTAAGCAGAGCAACATTAATAATCCAGCTGTTCAGTTGATGTTGGTCATGATATTGTGCCCCATGCTACAGATACAACAGGTGATGTCTGCTGCCATTCACGGTTTGCTTACTCCCAAGCTGGCAGGCTGACAGCTGGTTATGCCGTGACAGATAAAAAAAAAAAATCAAGTGCAAGTTGTCTGGCTTCTCAAACCTGCTCATTTGCATAACTCCACATGTTACCTAGCCCAGAGCACTGAGAGTTGCTTGCGAGTTTGATGTCTTACACCAGAGAAAGCCACGGCTCTGCTCTTTTCAACCAATAAATGATGTTGTTACTGAAGTCTTTTCCTCTAATTTTGCCTTCCACTGCATGCCAGGAGTTTTACTTTTTCAGGAGGCAACAGTTGAGTGTTGGAAGTTTGGCAGCAATCCACAATGCCATCATCAGGGCAGAGGGGTTTTCTCTTAGTTTGGTAAGCAGCCAGATACTGAAGCTACTTTCAGTTTAGTAACTATGCGTACTGTTTAATCAAACAAAGCACTCTTGATGCCATCTCCATCCTGGAATACGGACAGACAGGGGTTTGACTCAGGTTTTAAAGATGAATGACCTTTGATTAAACAACACCATGTCAACAGAAAATCTAATTTGTACTATACCGTATATTTGAAAACATATATGCAATGGAGTCAGTCACGTAGGGGTGAGGTAAAGCCACTAGCCACTCTGGTGATCAGATAAGCATGCACTGAAATGATACATGGCCGAGGTCAAATGAAAAATGAGCAGTTTATCTATCCCTCAGTGCCGAATACCCGCATGATACCAATCAGTTATCAGACTAGAGTTGAGGTGAAGTCGGGATGTACATATTTACTTCCTTTTTTCGACCCCTTTCTGTTCCTCCGTGACCTCTGGATTTTTGGTAATGGTTGCTGCCTGACTCAACAGTCAACAGGCATCAATATGTCAGGAATCACCCGCATTATCCTATATTTTTTCACCTTCCACTGACTTGCCAGCGCTTTGACTACAGCACTAATGTAGGCTTGTAAAATACAATATTTCTGTATATTTTGAAGAGAATGGTCAGACCTTAGCTAATAGCTATTATTTAGCTAATACATTTAAACGGATAGATACGTACTATGCATGAAACATAAAGAAAACTGACCTACAGACAGTCTAGTTTAACCAAAGAATACATTCAATTGGACCCCATTTAAAAGGTGTCTGGGTAATGGCGCCGCCATCTGTAGTCACAAAGAAATATGAAGTCTGGTAAAAACACAAAAGCCTGACAGTATATATATATATATATTTTTTGAAAGTGGAAAAATAAACTCAACACTCTGAGGTTGCAAGTTTTTTGATATAGTCAAGACAGAGCAAGTGAGGGTGATGCAAGACCTTGAAATGGGAAAATGGCATAGGAATTTAATCAAGTAAATACTCAGCTATTCATGGTCAAGTGTCTTATTCTGGGAGAAGATCCGGTGATGGAAGACTCTTCTGAGGAGCTTTATGCTCAAGTAAACGTAGCAGTGGTAGGTCTCTTTGTAATGATAGATACTGCACCTCTCCATGCCCCTGAACGCCGCTCACTAACCTCCTCCAACTAGAAACACGATTACCAGGCTCGTATGGAAATCTGCCTCTAAAAGTGAATTTTTGGATTTTATTCCTGTCAGCGGTTCAAGGTGTCCTTACTTATTCTATATTCAGATACTCGGTAAAAAAAACACCGTGAGTGCCTTATAAATAAAACAGTGCGGTCTCAGTATTCTTTGTGATGCTTGCCACCAGGGATTTCCATGTCTCAGCCCTGATGGTGCGCAGATATTGGGATTCTGATGAGAATATATTTCTTATGGTATGTGTTGTGTACTACCACGTCACTGTTTTTGTTTTTGGGAGTTGGCAGAACATTTTGTTCCATCTGGCAGTCATGTCAAACATGCCGGAGTAAAAGTTTGATCTGCCTGGCCCATCATGCGAAACATACCTTATTATGTCTTTGAGATGCCAGAATGTAGACAACAGCTTTCTCTCTGCTCACAAAGCTCTAGAGGACACATCCTTGCATTGGAGAGATTTTCTTTCATGCTGTACAATACGAATCTTAACAAGGTGGCAAAGTCATTTTTTCCCCTTTTTAATGTTTTATCACTGCAGTATGGCTGAGGTGTCCGCCTACAGCCCCGAATGCTTTTGAGGTGTCCTTGAGCAGAATGCAGAACCGCTACTTGTTCACACGTTGTAGCTTGTAAAGCATGCAACTGTCAAGTTCATGCTAAAATAGAAGCGAAAGTTGCAAATGTACTGCATCCTTATTAGGTTTGGGCTCCGTAGTCGCTCGCGCTCATTTGTATCGCCTCCTCAAAGGCTCCTTTCAAGAGGATGAAAGTCTAATTAACACATTGTTGCAATGGTTTTCATATTGTTTGAAACCCTAACGGCCACATCTAATGGGTTTTTATTCTCATCAGGCATCAAAGCTGTTGTCTTATGTAATGTCTCCTCAGTATAATGTTGCTGTTTTCGTAGTTAGTAATTGTGACAGTTGGTTAGCTTTCAAATCCTTTAGCATTAGCGTAATTTACGACTACCGTTTTCTTTTTGTGGCAGAGCTGTTGTCCTCCGTATGTATTTGTGCGTGTGTGTGCGCGCATGTAAATACCTGCTTAAGTGTGTTTTTTCTTACCACGACAGGGTGATTTATCTTTGTAAACCAGATTACAGCACCTGGTCAATATGTGATTAAGTCGTACAGGCCAGTGTATTGATAGCATGTCTCTTTTTGCAGGCCACTGCGGGAAAACGTTTGCCATCCTTCAAAGATTTCTAAGCGGCGCTGTCCCGGACACCAAGTGGCTCCTTGTCGTGGATGATGACACACTTATCAGGTATATTTTCATCATCTGGAAATGAGTTTTCAACGTGGTGTTTCTTCACCTTTTCTTTTTCTTTTTTCAACTGTGACACACAGCGTCTCATTCTTTAAATGCCATGCTTTCATTTTTCTCCGAGTTTGAGTGACATTTACTCATACATTTTGTAACAGATTCTGTCTCACAGCCATGAAAAGGTTTGCACAGTGAACGAGAGAAACGCCCCGAATGAAGTCATTTTGGGAAAATGAGTTCCAGAGATATTACCATCTTGTTGAACATCTAAAAAGCTCAATGCATAAATTGAAGTCCGGCTATATATCTGTCAGGTTGCCCCCTCATGTGGAAGCCCCTGGATGTGTAATGGTGCATGAGGGACAGCAGATCTTTCACCTTCTAAATGGACGGTTTCATATGTGTGTGTGTACGGCGCGGGCATTTGTGTATAATGAATATGAGCGGGGGATGAGTTTGATCTGTGCTTCCTTTAGCCTCTCCCGACTACACGTCTTGCTGAGCTGTTACAATCCCTCTGAGCCAGTGTGTCTAGGGGAGAGGTACGGCTACGGTCTGAGCCAAGGCGGCTACAGCTACATCACGGGAGGTGGAGGGTGAGTATCTCCGCTCAGGTGCTCGGGGGAATAATGATGAAAGATACAGAGGCAGCGGAGGGACTGTAAAATATGTAATGGAAAACCTGTAATCTGTAATTTACTGATAAACCGTTTCAGTTCAGTTTAAAAGTGTGTTGCTCCCTTAAGGGACATCGTGGTTTGCAGGCTGCATAAAAGATACTCAATAACAATATGGAATGAATCACCGCAAAATAAAGCAAACGGTTGATAAGACAAGACAGGGAGCCGATGCTTAATATTCACACTACACTATACAAACGGTTGGTTACTGCAAGACAACATATAGGACTAAAATAATAATTCCAAAGGGCCGATGTTTTGTTATTGCCTGTAAGAAGAAGTGGGCAATAAGCACAGGTTACATGTCAGCTGTCAGTGCTGGAGGGAAGCTGTGCAACCGACACATCTTGGGCCGTGAGTGAGAAACTATTTACGGACACTTCAGTCTCTGTGACACTTTACAGCACTGCAACTGCCGGTTTTCTCAAAAGTGATATCTTCTAATAACTGTTATGAGTGGAGAGATGAGTGATATTTTTTTGGCAGCCCAAGATTTGTTTTTTCAAGTGTAATTGCGTCTCTTTCCAAAGAGATGTCACATCATTGTTGTGCAGAGCCGATTCACAGAAAAAACCATCTCTCCCTCTCGGCTTGATTTTCAGTTTCACTCACTTACACTGTCGTCCTCTGTGACTGGATGAAATAAACATGCTGAACACGATGACAGCTGAAAGATATACTTTGTTATTTTCTGGTCATTTCCAACATTTGCTGCCAAAGTGATCATTTACAGTGCAGCTAATAATCATCAGTCCCATGTATCTAGTTTAACATTGGTGATGTCCGTCTCTGTGCTGCTGCAGTATGGTGTTCAGCAGGGAGGCTGTGGTCCGACTTCTTGACAGCGGCTGCAAGTGCTACAGCAATGACGCGCCGGATGACATGGTGCTGGGAATGTGCCTCAATGCCGTCGGACTTCCCGTCACACACAGTCCACTCTTCCACCAGGTTGTCGTCACACTCTTACAATGTATTCTTCGTGTCTCCGTCTGTGTGTATTTGTACCACTGTTGGTGGGATTGATATGGCTTATTTCTTTTTTTTTATGAAATACAATCCAAATATTTACTGGAAATAATTTTCTTTAGCTCGGTGACAAATCATCTTCCCTTCAGCGCCTGTTCAGTTCAAGGGGACATTTTGCAGTGAGATTCGTGCTGCCTTTAAACAAATGTTCTGCAGAGAAAGTCAGATTTCATCACAGCTTTTACGGACTCATCATCCTGAGACAGACAGGCACCTCTATCTTACTGGTAGTCGACAACAAAACTGGCTGGTGTCTGATATTCAGGAGCCCTCACAGGTGTTTTCAGTTTTTCCAACTGATTCGACCCCTGCTTATGCAGCGTTTAAGTCGTATCTTAGACCGCTTTGCGGTACTTGTAATTTTACCTTGGAGATATCGTGAATTCCTGACAGTCACCGTATCTCCCATCTGGCAAACAGAATGAAAAATGACTGCAAAGCTTGCAGGTACGTGAGGATTTTCCAGCTCTAACCCTTCTGCTGACACAATGTAATTGCAGCATCATATCACATTCACGTCACACGGGATGGATGGTAAAGATGGAAAAGATTCCCGAGGGTATAACTTGCTACTATGCACAACATTGGAAGACTCAAGATGGTTGCAGGATTGGTTTTGTGAAGGTTAAAAACGCTGTGCGATGATATCATAGCACTATATCAATTAATATGGTTGTAATTACTTTGAATGATGGATCTGAATGGGCATCCATATGTTAACCCTTTCAGCACGTGTTCTTAAGTCGGATGTATCGGAGCTTTTTAGAAAAATAAAAGCAGACATTTTTACTTCATCACAGCAGGAAAAGCACACATGTTACTCACAACATTAACAACGGCTCTGCTCTATTCAAGTGTCCCAGTTTGCCATGGCAGTGTCACAATGAACCAGCATGCACAAAACCAAGACCCTGAAACTGAAGCAGCTCAAAGGAAATCATCCATCATTAATTTTATTATTAACCACACTTGAGCTTTTCCTTCTATGACGAGTCAACATGAGTTCTGTAAGAAAATTGATTGAAATACACACTCACACGGTCTGGCTTGGAGTGCTAATAAGCAGAGATGAGAGAAATCACCTGTGTGAGTGTGAAGGGCTTCTATTAAGATACCAGATTTCTAATATGTTGACAAATCAATACATTGAATTTTTGGCCCCTTTCACAGCAGCCATTTTAACATGTCATAGCAGGGTAAACTCAGGTGTGACTGATCAAATTAATTATGGTCCCCTTCTAATTTGTGTGTCACAGCCATTCCAGTGAGCCAACGTGCATAAAAACCAGAGCCTAACTGGAAGAGGGCCATAATTAATGTTATTGATTACACCTGTGTTTACCCTGCAGTGACCTGTCAAACTGGCTGCCGTGAAAAGGGGCCTATTGTTACAACTTATTAATAGGGTTACTCGTGTATGGTTGAATTTCATCTCTAAACACACGATAGTTTCAGTTGCTCAGTTTTCAACATAAACGTATACCTTCACGCCTTCACTGTTGCTCTCTGCAGCACTTGCGCGCAGTCTCTTGTGGCTGCTTCCAAATAAATGACTGTACTTAATCTTACCTTTCAGGCACGCCCAGAGGACTATGCCAGAGACTTCTTGGCACACCAGGTGCCCATCTCTTTCCATAAACACTGGAACATCGACCCCATTGCTGTTTACAACAAATGGCTTAAGGATGACTTGAGGGCAAAAGCCTCGGATGGACTTAATGACAACGCTAAGACGGAGTTATAATCATTTTAAGCACACAACTTGCCTGTGTGTGTGTGTGTGTGTGTGTGTGTGTGTGTGTGTGTGTGTGTGTGTGTGTGTGTGTGTGTGTGTGTGTGTGTGTGTGCGTGTGTGCGTGTGTGCGCGCGTGCGCGCGTGCGTGCGTATTATGGAGTCATGGAACTGAAACATTGTCCTTCACAGATATAATTGTTTTTGTATTGTTGATGTGGAACTGTTAAGAGGGACCGTGTGAGCGTGTGCCTACGAGTGTCTTCATGGCTGAGATGCATGTTGAGGTTAATGTTATTTTGGAAACATGGATATAATATGTGGATATTTATATCATATGAATAATCTGAACCTTACAAAGGAGAAGCTGCTTCTCTGGGAGATACTGTATCTTTAAAAGAAAGGGTCACTAATGCTGTACAATGTGCTCTATTTTAGCATAAAAGTATAGAATTGAGATTGAATTGTTTTTTGCTTTTCTATTTCATTGGAGGCTTATTATAGGATTTGGTTTAAACCAGTAATGTATAAATATAAAGGTTCATTGAGGCTACGACTAAGATGGTGAAACACAGACTGTTTAGTGCAGCTAAAAGGCATTAAAGCGCTCTAAAGTATGCTGAAGGTTTGTAATTATTCCCAACATGTAGCCTTTAAATGGGTCCAACTGCTGCTCGGGCAGATAAACGTCTTACCTTCACTTTAGACTCACCCTAACACCCTCATTACATTTCTTTGGCCTTAGACCATCTGTTTCTTTAGGCTCTCTTTGAGAGTTGCAGGAACTAAAAAGGAGCAACATTTCAAAGACATAATTGCTCGTAAAAATTAGCTGATATCCTGAGGTATGAGGTTGAAATTAGTTTTATCAACATCACAATTTCACAATTTATTTTTCACAAAACGAATTGTCTTAGGTAATTATTTGGCAGACCCAATGAGTTGCTAAACATTATGAAAGGTCTTTCAGAGACCTTGAGCTTGGGTTGAAGAATTGAACCTGTCTCCTGGCTGTTTGTCATCTCAATAAAAGGAATTTGCAGCTATGATGCTTCATTCTCACTAAAATAAAGGTGGCTGCTTTCTCACTGTGGCAAAAGCTTCAGAAAACCTGAGGATCAGAATCACAAATACTACATTGATCCCCGGGGCGTTACAGTTGGTCCTTGTTCCCTGGACTATGAAAGCCTTGATATTAATTACACTGAACTAATGAAAATTTGAAATGTTAATGTGGAAAAAAACGCATTACTGTCAGTTTGTGAAAGACACACTGTGATTCAGAAGATGTTTCTCTCGTACTCCTAGACAGTGAGAACTGTGATGCTAAATTTACACTGTCCTAATAGCACAGTGGGCCGGCTCCAGTTCATGAAAAGTCTATTAGCCTCGGGCATTTGAAGCTGTGTAATAAGTCAAGCAGACATCTCCTCACACACCTATGAATTGTAACCTATTTGCTGGAAACCAGTTAAAGTCCTAGTGGGACTCACCCACACATGGAGTGATGAGTGGTGGTAAGACAGTACTCTGCACTGAGGGAAATCCTCTGTGTAATTCTAAGTAGGTCCACACAACATGCTTGCTCTGCCGATATTTCTAGCGTGTCAGCAACAACATCCCAGTCGGGTTAGACTTTGTCTGGTGTTGAATCTTATGCTTTAATCCTTGTCCAAAACAGTGAAACAGTAAGATGAGTGTAGCACTGTATTCCCTCCAAAAAACATTTTTATTTCCTTTTCAGCTAAGAGTTTTTTTTAAGAAATGCTGAGGTTATGCACTCCACCCCCTCAGAAGAAAAATGAAAAGTCATTAAAAGAAACAAATGTATTTATTATTTTAACCCGCTTGATTGTATTTCTATAGATTTTATTTCCCTACTTAAAGGTCTAATTGCTGTTGCAAGGCCTCTCCACACTGCCAGGTACACTACTCTGAAGGGGAAATAGTATATATATATTTTTCTTTTGTTGGCCTAAAGAAATAGAAATGCTTAAAAAAAACACCGTGTGTAACTTTCAACTATAAACTCCTGCAGAGAAAATTAAATTATTCACAGAAAGAAAGACATGACTTGGGTGTCCTCAGTAGTGAAGAGCACTACAGTCTGCAGAGCGACGTCCTGACATTGCATAAAAACATCAGCTATGCGGCTGTGAATGTGGCTTTGATGATGGTTTTAGTTACTGCAGGGATTTTGCATCATATGCTTAAAGAAACACCAGGCTTGCATTACCTAATTCATTTGTGCCACAGTATTGCTCTGCGAGCTGTTTTTTGTAAATATGTTTTTTGCCTTTTGTCCTCTTTGGTATCATCATACTTCACACATTTCATCCAGTTGGGGTTGTGTGATTTATGTATCATTTACTCATGATAATAGATGTACGAAAATCTGTCCAATTGTGTGAAAGAGGCAACATCTGGGATGGGTCTGTAGGGCTTAATTTAACAATATCCGTCCTCAGTTTTACAGTGTTGATTCACTTAAAGCATCCTCACTTACTTCTAGGTGTCATGCAGTTAACATCTATTAACAGTTCTGTTGTCCAGGTGTTAAGATTCTGCATCTGAGATTATTTCCACCAAAGCAAAAGTAGTTATTAAAACTGGAATGCGTGTTTCGTAATTTGTGCGAACTAGCCTTTTATAATTTCTGTGGATTAAGTTGGGAACAGCAGCACGGAGGTGGCACTCTGCAGACACTCACCTTTATTCCTCCCTTTGAAGCAGTTAACTAGATTGGAAATTAACCGTACGGAAAGTTCAGGTTCTCATCAGTTTTCAACATATGCCTTCGTCTTCGTAACTATAGATTTGTGGCTCACATGGGCGGATTAATATTCATTAGGCTTTATTTGAATAAAAGCATGTGTGAGCTGTGGAGAGACCCGGCTGGAAAGCAGTTGGGAGATATAGAATTTCCAGTTTGAACATAAGTGCTTTTTCCTCAGAGGGTTCACTGTGACCAGCGGGGCCCTCCAAAATGGAGCAGATGAGAAGAGCTGCCGCAGTCAGTGCCATCTCCACTCTCTGTTACAGCCGGCTCAGCTGGGGCTTTTATCATCACTCAGTGATCTCACTTGTTGTTTGTTTTTCCATCCCTCCAGGGGAACAACAGTGACTGCAAAGATCTCTTTAACAAAACAATTATGAGACACGAGCGAAGAAACTTAATTCTCCCCAGTTTACCGTTAGTGATCTCATTTGGTAAAAGTGAAGCCTGGTGAACTATGCACTATGCAATATCACTTCTGTTGTAGCATTCTAGTGTCACTTGGCTCGAGGGATGTAAAATGATTGGTCTGTTAGTTGGTCCACAACAACTCATCTTATTGGATGAATATGAAATGTTGTTTAAACGACTTTGACAATGACCCGATATTGATCAATACCTGCAAAAAATGACATTCCACACCAAACTAAGATAAACACATCCGCTAAATCAACAGTTAGCATGCTGAAGTTAGCATTTAGCTCAAAGCACTGAAGCCTTGTAGTTGGTAGAATCCAAGAGATGGATTGGTTTTGTATGAGTCTATACATTGTTTGTTTTTATATCAGTTTGATATTGATGGCCAATTTCACTGATACTATCCAATCAAATTAAGCACTCATTTTAAAATATTCATTCAAAAGGTGTTCCTCAACAGGAGTCATCACTTTGCTTGTCTATTTGGAATAAGAAAATCATGATAATGAATGTTGGCAGGGCTGTTGAATTCATTATTTTCATGTATATGTATAATTCAGTGGTGTCCTGTAAGGGTAATATGATTGCCGGCACAATTTAGCCTCACAGAATAAACCCGGTGTCAGATTATAATACTGATCTCCAGAGGGGTGAGTGGATAAAACACAGGGTGTTAAAATGGCGCAGATGTGCCGGTAAATGGGCGGTTGCAGTTAAAGCCATGCAGCCAAGGACAAGTGTTGAAAGTCAAAACGCCATCAGCTCTTAACCACCGGTTACACAAGATTGGTTTTATAGCGAGTTCATAGTAAAATAAATAGTGTGCTGTCATAGTGTCAGGCTACTGATCGCGATTAAAGATATTTCTGAATACTCCCCCTCCACCAGCGTGCTTGTTCCCGAGAAAAAGATTAGATTAGATCAAATAAACTTTATTGTCCTTGAAGGGAAATTTGTCTTGAACATGGAAGTCAAAGCAGCAAGGACATGAAAACAGCAGTGCAGGATAAAAACAAATATATCATACAAAAAGTGTAATTAATGACACACACCACGGGGAATATAAATCTTTTTAAACCAATTACTGTACACGGTTTGCCTTTGTTATAGTTTATTACCACAAAATGCTCAATAAACCTCAACATCTTTACAGTTAGTGTAATTTGCATCGCATTATGGTTGTTGTGCAGATGTATGTAATTTATTTGCAAATGCAAATTATGCAGATCAGATTCAGGTTTATTGCCAAGTAGGTTTTCACATACAAGGAATTTGCTCTAGTGATTTGGTACACAACAGAAACATTTAGATTAGATTCAGTTTTTTAATGCAATCATTTGAAACTGTACTTGCAGGTAAAATATGAATTATTTTCTTTTTATTGAAGTTGAGCAATTCAATTAAATAAATGATTCAAATTCAGTCACAAGAAACACATATTCCTGCTTCATATTTTACCTGCAAGCACAGTTTGAAATAAGCACTTGCAGGTGGGTGATGACCAGATTTTAAAATGATGTTGAAATGAATGCACATCAGTACCATGGGCCTCATAAATCTACAGGACCGGTGGACTCGTCACATTCACAACTCACCTACGGGTTAAGGCAAATGATTGGGAACATGAGCTGGGCACCTGCCTTCACTGGTGTTTCATGGCGAGGTACTCATACTGGTCCAACCTTACAGAAAACATGTATTTCAATGTCTTTGAAATACACCCCCCTCTGCACAACTTCTACACCATGCACCACTATCACCTCAACCTATATTAAGATTGTTTTGCATATTCCGATAGAAGCGTAAAGTTACAGGTTGTAAATGCACATGATATCACCCAGTCAACTAAACAGACTGCATCCACTCAGGCTTTACTTGTAGTTCAACTGAATGCCACGCCTAAGCTGCCCAACCATCCTTATTATTACTAAGTGAAACAATTACATTGATGCTGCAAGAATGAAACTACCCATCCAAATATGCAAACACAAATATAACTTTGACCCATAAAATACATTATTCTCCAAAACTGGAATCACAGAATTCATGGTTTTATGGTGGTGACACATTTTTCAAAACAACCAGAAAATGCTACATTTTCATTTTTTCATCACATTGAGCTCAGTATACTTTTGAAACTTCCGAATGAAAATCATTTAGCTGGATGTATTTGAATGTATGCTGCATAACAAAAACAAAGGATGAGAAGTGGGGGTGACAAAAACATAATTTATCACCTCATTTCAACAACCGCAGCACTGCAATGCTAAGCAGATATTAAACAGCACAGCACCACATGTTTGTATATCTTAAAAAGGTTTGTTTTAAAAAGTACATCCCAATCAAGCATATTGAAACATTACCATTCAATCTAATTTGCCTTACTTGTAATCCATTCCCTGAAGATATTCCCTGATATGCGCACGTAGACATCAGGGTTCCTGCGGTCTCCACATCGCCGGCCGGAGGAGAAGACAACATGCTGCAACGCCATCACACCTGAATCCCCCTTAAACAAGAATTAGTTGCTTGCTAAATTTAAAAACCTAAATTAAGGTCTCTTCAACATTACATTAAAGGCAACTCCTTCAAAGGTTAGTTTGAGTACCTGCTAAAATACTTGTCAGTGTAACTATTCATTATATTGGATCTGTGGACTAGTTGGTTTGAGTGGAGGATTAAAGGGTCAGTGTAACCTCAAATTTTCAAGTGAAATCAAGGCCTTGCCGAGGCCCGGCCACACTTCTAATCACGTCAATAGAGAACAGGGAACACTTCTTTACTTCCTGGTCCCTAGTTTGTGGCTTTAAGGTATGCCATTAATGGATGTTTTAACTTCTGGCTTGTTTATATATATTATAGGTCATAACCTACCATATGTATCTCATTATAGGGCCGCGGAATATGGTGTTAACGAGAGAACGTGAGAGGAGCTATCTGAAAGCTGCTAATAAAAAAAACACTTGTTTTATGTTTGGTAAAGTTTCTGTTTATTCATTCAGTTAAAAGCCTGAAGTTTTGTATTGGGTTGTAACCCTGTAAAATGGTAAAGTTAGTCTTGTTTGGAGCTTGATTGGTAATTTGCTGTTAATTGGTGCAAATGCGGTAACCACGCCATATCCGCTCTCACTAGCTGGGATGAGCAGAGACTTGATTGTGTGTGGCACACATTTCTGAGTTTCTGAGTGAGTAGGCTCACTGTCTGTAAACTGAGTACATATGGACATGTCTGGTTAAAGAGTATAGAGACGTATTGGTGTTTGGATATATGGATGGTGTGCTTCGAATGCTGCATGCCACAACCATGTGGACAGAGCTTGAGGACACCGATTGGACATGGCTGGAGAGAGGATTTGAAAAACGTTTTGAACTGAAAGAACACTTTTCATGTCTATTCAAATAAGCTCCAACACGCCAACGATAGACTTGAGTTCCACAAAGATCCTGGGTATTTAAGATTCTGTTTCTGTTTTCATTTTCATTATCTCAAGGTGGCATGCCTTGTTTTTAATACATATTTCAGTGAGTTACTGCATTTACATTTTGCTGCTTTGCATTTCCTCTACTACTAGTTGATAACCGATAGATGTCATGGAAATGAGAATTGAGTGGGTGGGCTACATCTCTATAGCCGTTGGGTACATCTGGGTAGTTGCAGTTAAGTATTTTTTATTTATTTTTTGCTAGTTTATGGCTGGCACTTATTATGCACAGTTTCTCATGGTGGTACATGTGTGCGTTGTACAAAATGCTTGTATTGTTTCTTCAAACCATCGTCTTAAATGAGTTTTATGACATTGTTAATACCTAATGGATTTAATTTGTACACATTTTTGCTAATGAATACCTGTCTTATATCTTATACCTACTGATACCTCTTCTATGAAATTACATTTGTTACTGTAAAATATAAAATATTAAACAGTAACTAGTGTTTCAATCTATAGTAAATAATTAATCCTGTATAGTATAGCTATATTTAGTGATTTACAGTTGTGGCGACCCCTGCCCGTCCCTTTAAATCTGTCATGTTTTCCAGATACCTGGTGGCAGGGGATCCTTAAGGCCAACCGGGAACACCTGGTGTCAATAAAGCCCTGATTGTGACTGGTCTCTTTCTGCCTGCTTTGCTGCTGCTCATGCAGCTCTCCACTGGTCCTTTCAGGCACCCGTCGTTTGGTTTGTATTCTTTTGTTGCCTAACTTCATATTTAGTCTTGCTCCTTTGCAACACTCGAACACACACTCATGCATCACACACACTACCACCACCACAGATCCAAACAGTCCTCACCGTAAACATTCAGTTCACTTTTTATTTGGTCCAATTTGGGTTCATTTAGTTCAATAAAACATCTTTTGTGGAAACTTTATCATAGTGTGTCTCCTAATTGTTTGGACTGGGTCATAACAAATATTGTACTAAAAAACACAATTACAGTATCGTACTCCAGAACATAGTTACAGAACCCTACTATAAAGCAGTTGCAGTATCATTCTGCCACAGTGCTGCCTGTAAGTTACCGCAAAAATACAACAGTGATAACAACGCGCCATAAATAAATAATAGGAACTAAGGAAAGGATAGAATAGGAATGTGAGGCAGTGTGTGTTTGCGCAGTGGAGACCCAGACATTCATTCTGAGTTAATCAGTTTTATTGACAGGGGAACAGCAGACTCCTTGTTCAGGCAGCAGCATGGGACACTGTATCATCCGCCTGATGGGAAGAGATGGTTTTAGCTGTCCAGGATGTGAGTCTGCTGATATATACACTCACATATAGGCTATATGTATTTTTTCTTGTGTGATCAAATCTTTATATATATAACAATATATCGATGCAGTTAAGATGAGACAGGGAAAAAAACTGAACAAACCTACATAAATCACTAAAATACAGCATTTACAGTAAAAAGAATAACATTTTCTCAGTGTCCCCATTTCTTATTGAACTACAACTGTACTTTTTGGTTCCTTTTCACAGCTGTACATTGATGGCAGTACAAACTGACCTTGAATGGTTACGTGTTGATTGTTGGTACTCTTCATGACGAGTAAAAGTGTGGGTCTTTAATGTTCAATTGAAATAAAATTTACATTTTCTTTGGGAAGAAATTGTCATCGCACTCCTGAGTCACACGTGTATATAACCTGAGGCTTTATTTTGGGAATGTGTTGTTGTTTTTTACAGCCGTTGGTGTAAAAAGTAACACGGATTGGGTAGAGGCTGACAGCAGCTATGTTGATAGTCGTGGGCTCAGGCAAAGTATTAACTTTAACAAGCGTATATTTGTGAGAAAGGAGTGGGAGCACTTGATTATGTGAGCTTTCACCTCCGGCTCCCAACACTGTATGAGCTACACGTATGCAGGTGTGACATAGCTGCAGGATTAGAGGAGAGTTCAGTACTATCACAGAGGAAGATGTACACTGTGATTTTACTTTAGCAGTATAATCTCTTCTCTTCCTGCAGACTATAATGTGTGTTTGTCGGGTACATTAATGTACACAGCACAGCCATTGCACTTGAATTAATACATGGCGTGCCTCTGAGAGATCCTGTGGACAATTTGTCCTCCGAATTTGACCCAACCCAACTATTTAGAAGCAGTAGGCCGCCGCACTGCTGCACCCGGGGAGCAGCTCCAATTCTGAGGCCACTGTCCTTGACCGAGGCACATATCATATTCAGGAGGTGTCTTTTAGAATAATACTGCTCCTCGCTGGTCTGGATTCAAATGGTGGAAAGCAAGGATACCTCGTTATTCAATAAGCAGGAAATAACGAGTGCAAAGCAGCCCGGTGTGCAGGTGTCTCGATACTGGAACTGTGTAATGCAAACAACATGGTGTGATGGAACTAGTCGGAATGCCTCCCACACATGTTAACCCTCATTTATCTTTGGGACACAGAAAGCCACGTGTTCATTTTCATCCCAGCATGGAATGTAATTATTTTGGGAGGTGTGGGTAAGTCGGAGAAGCGTAAGCTCCATAAGTCGCAGCTATGGTCTCTGGTATGTGAAGCAATACTGCACCAGTTCATTTTGTTTCTTTGGATTCAAAAACGTGAGGCCTCTGTTTGAACTTCTCTCTTGAAGTGTTTCATTGCCGACGATGTAACGTGGAGTACACCGAACCAAGCTTCCTTTTTCATCTCAGTTAGGTGACAGTGGTGACAAAAAATGTTCTTTTAGAGTGCGCTGTGAGCCCAGCTTTCACATACTGAGAACTCATTCAGTGCTGTTTAATGGATGTTTTGTGTTTCTCCCACAAAGTTGGATGCCGCACTTCTTGTGTACTTGGGTGACCTCACCTAATGCCAGAATTCTTTTTTTGCTTTTTTTTTTGCTAAATAGAACAAACAACAAAATAGTATCGATTGGCTTGTAAAAATATATTTTTATGCACTAATCTGTGCCATAATACTTTCAAAATTATGTTTCATTTTTAACATCAAAGTTTCTGGCTTTGATGTTGGAGGTGAGAAATAAAATTGGAATAAATTCATAAAAGCTCATAAATCTCTTATGACATGTTGTTGGTGCAGTTTTATGATATGCAGAGTGAAATCAGTCAGCGCAGGAGAACAGGTTAACATGGAATAGAGTAACTAAAAACCTCTGCCTTACTGTTGGTGATACCTGAGCAACAAAATCAATGGAAAACCATCAGCTCATTCGCTTTGCTTTTACAACAATCAGTCCGTCTGACTCTGTAAATCCTTGAACACTTATTGATGACCTTTTGACCCGACCAAAGTTACCTATTACCATTAGTGAGGATGTTTGGAGTGAAAATGGTGGATTAGATGAATAATAATACTTTGAACGTATGACCTGTAGCCCTTTAGCAAGAATAAAATGGTGCGGTGGAGGAGGGGAGAGCAGCTTTGAAAAGAGCAGCATTTTAATGAAGAGCAGAATTAAATATGAGCAGTCTGAGTATACGGTCCAAACACTGTTCCTTATGTTCTGAGTGTGACCAGCATCTGGTATGGGTTTGTTGTTGATGTTGGTTTATTCTCTTTTTTCACAAAGCTCGCCAGGCTACGCTCTTTTGAAAAATTGTTCATTTGTGAATCTACGCTGTGATGGCGGCACCACACAGAGGAACAGAGGATGCAAACCTCATGAAGACTCCCTCCCCTGCTCTGTACGTTGACAACGGTTGGCAAATATCAAGCAGCATGTGGCTACAAGTGATTAGCAATTTCTGTCATGCACACTTGATAGATTTCCTGGCTGGTCTGGTCTTTAGTATCATCTTATTATAAATTATGTAGCGTATACTTGTTGGAAGATGGTTTTCTGTTCATTCTGCATCTCCAAGTTAAATCTCTGGAGAGGTGCAATAAGATATGGTGAAGCAAAGTTTTGAGTTTTCGAGGCTAGATAAATATACGCTTTTAAAATATGCATTTTAAGCATCATTAGCGTAGGTGTGAATTAAACCCCTAAATCTTGTACTAGTAATATCATTCTCGGCCACAAAGAGCCTCTATAGGACCCGATCCTGTAAAATAACAGCAGCAAACAAACATGTGAATAACTAGGCATAACAAAGGGAAAACATTCACTGCTGGATCCATTAGTGCCCACTGAGCCGAACTAAAATAGCAAAGAATACATAGCAAATTGCACATGGAGGGGGTCAGGGGTCTATTAAATTGTTTCCTTCTGATGACTACTAAAATATGCAACTGCCGTTATGACTCTCATTTCCTCACCATGTAGTAAGACCACTGTAGATGTAAGAGGTGTATTTGTGCTTCTCGAGTATGGAGGCAACAGATGGCGCTCCTTTTCGCCTTTTCGAGTTTCTTTTCAAAGGAGTTTGCCCTTCAGCAGCTGTGGCATGAAACTATAAAGACAGAGACGCTGGTCCTGTTCTAGTTTTGTGAGACCAGGTTTTAGCCTCTTTGCATTTCGATAACTAATAACTTTGGGGGCTAAGGGATACATTTATTCTGTCGTCTGGTGTAAATCTACATACATCAGTCCAGCATTCCTACAGTAATGCGTCCCAATGGTTATTAATATCACTTAAATTGCTGTCAGTATTGCATTATCTTTATTGGCTCCATTATTATTGCTCTGGCCTCATGAAATATAGTCCTCCTGCGAATTCATACAGCAGCGATGATGCCAGAGTGCAGAAATGTTCAACTGATCAGTAGGGGGGGAAAGGAAAAGATGTAATCAAGGGTGACATTTAAAGCAGAATGAAGCTTCATCTGTCCCCTCTGCGTAGGGACCTTAAAGAGAGCCAGATACAGACTCGCTCCCCTTTTGTTTTATGTAGTAGTCACACCGCTCTCTGTTCAGCTAACTGTACGGTTCCTGTTCCAAGTCAAAGCTCTTAAAAGCAGTGGTTGACTCCAGGTACTTTGAAATTTCTTTATTCTTTTCAAAAACAAGACAAGTCTGGCCCATGCTAGTGGCTCTGTTAGGTTGTAGATCAATTGTTCACCTTTTTCATCAGCATAGTTTAGTGTGCTAGCATGCTAACATTTGCTAATGATTAGCCAGAAACACAATGTACAGCTGGGGCTGATGGGAATGTCATTAGTGTTGCAGGTCTAGTCTTGTCAGTGGATCACCAGAGTTATGAAGATTGGTCCTGAGGGGGAAATGAATGTGTGTTTATAAATTTCATGTCCCACCGAGAGAAAGGTTGTTGAGATATTACTTGAGCCTCACGCCTCATGGCGAAATATCTTATTCTATCATCGATTGAACGCCTTACTTTTGTTTTACTTAACTAACTCGCTTCAACGTTCTCACAGAACAGTTGAAGGCAAACAAAGTTCCGATGCAAGCAAGCATGCCCTTATTGCTCGCGTTAACCTTCGCACCCAGACATGATTGCTTGGCCAGAAATGTGATGGATTTTTATTGTATTGCATTCAATTCTAAATGGCTTCCTGGTCTGCTGAGCGTTTACTTATCGAAAGCATTATTAAAAAAACATCACAGATGTAATTAGTAATGCATTTAATTGTGTTAATAGGAGAGGATATTGCAGTGTTGGGAATATGAGAAAGCTAATTACGCAAGATATGTGAAGATTAAAAGTGTTGTTCGGCTCTCTTTGGTTTACTGGAATAGAATTACACATCGTGTTCATGAGTAATAGCTGCATTACAAGCACTGTAAGAACATTGAGAGTATATTGTCTGTGATACAGTGTGATTTGTCCGCATTTGCTTCCCTACAAACAAGTGTACTCTGTGTGGGTGAACGTCTCTCTTAATATTATTAGTTTCAACTTGCCATCTGTTAGAGATGTATAGCCCCTGATAGAGGCTCTGATTGAAGCTGTCCAATCCGGTTATGTGAGGCAAATTGGTGTAAAACACAAAAGGGTGATACATATTCCTGCAGATAATGATGATCTCTACCCTTCTTCCTTTAGATCCGTACGCAGTAATCAAATTAGGAGACGACCGGAGGACAAATTCTACGCCTTGGACACGCACAAACAAAATAAAGCAGAGAGCAGCTTACCCGCGGCAAAATGCACAGATTCTGAGACAGATGTTTGTGCTCTCTTAGTAGCATGGCAATAAATGGAGTAGGATTAGAGGTTCATTTTAATATTATCAGAGGCCTCTCCATGACTATTAACAAATAGATAATTGTGACTCTGTTTCATTTTTTGTTCTTGTCTGTGATGCTTTTCCAACTGTGAGCTGTGAAATGTGTCTCCAGGCAGATTTGATCGCACATTTCCATCTCAGATACTGTGAGTTATACCCAATAATAATCTCCAACTAAAATGATTTAGTTAAGATGATTTTAAATCTATCTCAGCACCCTCTTCTTTTCTTTTTGGATCTTTTAGTTTTGAGTGTTATTCCTTGAAGACAGCCTAATAACTCGAAGCTGGGTTGTCTCTTGGTGTGTTATATTTCCAGAGAAGCAGATTGTTGATAAAATCAAAGATAAACAAGCGGCCTTCCTGCACGCCTTTGTGCCAGGCCCAGGCCTTCCAATCCTCCAGGGGAGATTAGCAGGTAGAGGACAGATTGAAACCAGACAGAGAGGGGATGATGAACTGAAGCATCATTTCCAGGAAAATCATAGTACCTCATCTCCGTCTAACAGTGAGACTGATGCTGCTCCTACGAACGCACAGATGTTCCAGCTGTTTTTCATCTGGAACTCATATCCATTTAATATAGTTAGATTATTTTTGCTGCCTCAATCAAATGTGGAGCAGTCGATAAGAATTACAGAGCCATCGTTACGACAACAAGAAACATCGAGGTCAAAAAGAGATCAGATGCAACAATCACAGATTATGCAAATTGGACACAGAGATGTACAGGCCATCATATTTATTACCAGCAGTGATAAGATCCCAACAGCAGTGAGGCGGCAACACTCAATCATCTTTCAAGTGATTTCTTTTTACGGTGTTTGTAATCGCTCACCTTAATTACATTACATCAACAGTTTGACAACCAAGCCTAAAACATTCCGAATAAAAAAAATGACAATGTGCAAAGTAGCCACCACTGGAAAGTATGCAAATTGAACAGATCGATCAGGTGTTTGCAGATATGAGAGGGATGTATTCATCTCTGGAAGACTACTCAGGGACACTACCTCTTTTGTTTTGGGATGCTGGCACAATTCGCTGCTTAGCTATATATGCACTTAAAGTTATGAACCTCTCTTCTTTTTGTGTCCTTTTACGCCTTGACCACAAGTGCCTGCGACAGGTAGATAAATCGCTGCCCCCTGAAAGCGAACGATCAGGGTGTAAAGTTCCTTACAAGTCACCTCAAGGCCTCATTGTTGTGTGTTAAAGGCTGACCACGCAAAATGCACTCAAACGAGACAAGTGTGACTCCACTGATGTCCTGACCAGCAAGCGGCTGTAGGATTTGTTGCTAAATCTGAAGTGGAAAGAAAAACCCATTAAAGTCCTCTTAGTAGTGCAGAGCATGGGGGCTGCAGTGTGCCGTGCACGGTGTGCCAAGTGGCTAGCTGTGCATAAAAGGAAATCATTGCCGTGGCTGAAAATGCCAGCTCCTAATTTGCATTTAAGTCAATTGTTACTGGTTTATTTGAACATTATGATATATTGTCTTTTAATTGCATACCGTCCCTTGTCCTTCCTTGACCTCTCTATGTAAATTTCAGGCCCCTTCACTGAAGGTGAATTCTCCTCTGACCACTGGTGTGAAGGCGAATGCTTTAATGTGGGGGATAAGTATCACTGGGTTTCAGGTTTGGTTACACAAAGAGATGTAGATTCTTAATTCCACTTAGAGAAGGTATTATCCTCTTTACTGTTTTTGCGTTGATCGTCTCTGCTCATGTACAAATAGTCTTGATATGCACATTAAACCCACCTTTGCTGTGGTGGCATTAGAGCCCGTAATGAGGGTGGCAGAATAGCTTTAACGCCACACTAGGCAAGATATTTATGGAAAGGACACCTGTTTTAGCAGCCTGTGTAGATTACAGGACTGCAGAGGATAGAGTGCCACGCCCCTGCTACAGTACGTGAGACCCTGAACACTTGTCAGCTCACAGAAAATGACTACACTTTCCATCTGTCTGAGCTCCATTATTTGCATCGACCTGTTGTTTGTTTCAGTTAAGACCACACATTCATCTCCAGCTTTCCCAAGTCGCCTTGAAGTTCTTTCTTAGTCTTTATACATATCCTCTCACATCAGTTCTTATTTTCCTCCTCTCCAGTATCCAACATCACTTTTCTCCAAGAAACCACTGCTAATTCTGCCAAGTTCCTCTTTGTTACGGATTACAAAAAGCCCAGTCGACTCCAATTATCTGAACAACGTTAATCCTATTTTTTGATGTTCACTTTTGGGTATTTTTGATGGGACTTCAAATGACAATACCAAGCTCTATGCTACTGGTCTAAACTAACTAATGCAGAAAACGTATTGCAGGACTGTGGCACCAAAACGTCACAGTGTGTCCTTGTCCAAATAATTTGCAGTGCTGGCTGAAGAGGCACAGCACATCTGTTGCCTCATCGATACTGTTTGTGGGATGGTGCAGCACGGCCCGATCCATGCGGTGAAAGCATCCCTGCAAGACACGAGAGCTCTGATCCACACTGCTGACCTGCCGCTTCAGTGCCTTCTCCCTCTGTAGCCGCCTCTCAGTGGGGGACTGATCTCTTGTGCCATAACTCAAAGGTTTCAAAGGAACTCGTATTCTCCATTAGAAGAGGCAATGCATGAATCGAGGGGTCATCAGGCCTCCGACTCTCAGCTGTGAGGTGGGTGCCATGCGGAAAACTTTCATATTATAGCAAGAAATCCCATGTGGCGGTGCTGCAGGAGTACCAGCAGCCACAGAATAACCCTGGAAAAAATGTCAAGTATGCATTGACTGTACGCTTTCTCCAAGTGGAAAGTAAAACATGGCTTACTTTGAAGAAGATGTGGCTAATGTGATTTTATGCATGTCTGTGTGGGTCATGGCTTTCACAGCTGGTTTATGGAATCTCTTTTTAATTGGTTTGCAGAATTTCATCTGAGCTGAAAGGTACCTGACTCAAGGCCCAGTGTTGCACTGTGACAATCATCCACATCCTCCTTTATCCTGCATTTTCTCTCTACTCCCCGAAGAAACCAGAAAGGGACACATGACTCGGGTCAAAGCCGCGGGGCAGCTGCTTTGAATCGTGTCCTTCTTTTGTGTTGTGGCACTGATGTGTTATTTCATTGGTGGGCAGCCTATCACCGCAGCCATTATGTTGCAGCCAAGAACACCTGGCTCAGTTTGGAGGACACACAGGAAAACATTTTCCAAGACGTGATTGCAAATTGCATCAGTGCTACTTTTCATTCAAGCTGAATGAATACATGCTGGTTTTATCAGAGCACCACAGTTATCTCCATGCACATGTCTGTGTATTTCTCCGTGATTTGAAAAGAAACTGATGTTGTTCTTTTTTATTTATTTCTTTGTCTTGTAGTGCACCTGGTGCTTTTTAACTCCCTGGCACTGCGGAGCTCTGCTGTCATCAACTGACAAGCGCTGGTGTGTGCATACAGTCGACAAAGCAATTTTGTTGTCCTGGGCTGGACGGAGCTCTTGGGCATGCTATCATCTTGAATCAGTAGCATGCTCTCCCTGAGTGCTAAAACAGTGATGTCTGAGAGGTTGATGGCTAGCCATTGAACGGCGTAGCAGCCTTGTCAGGGTATCTGCTCTCATCTACAACAGCTGTGTCTCTCTGAGGCTTTGAGTTCACACATTACAAAGATCTTAAAAAGCAACACAGACCTTCATTTTTTTAGTTTTGACACATCTGTTTGAGAGATATTTGTGGATAGAATTTGTGGATGTCTGAAGTGCGATTGTAAACTAAAGAAAACACCAAGCTGTAGAATCATGTGCACATTTATTTCCTAATCCTATTTTCCTAAAATCTTTTTTGATAATCATTCTCTCCTACACTTCTCAGGCTTATTATTTTCCAAACATGCGTGTCAGTGGCGTTGCTCTTCACCCCCTTTTTTTCCAAAGCTATTTCTGCTTTTGTCATGTTCTTTGACGCCATCTGCTGGATCCTCATTTAATAGATTTCACTGAACGTTCAAAGCGGCGGTCCCACTCACTGTACACATCAATACAATTATCACCCCACTGTGTTTATCACATTCGCGGCTAATATCTAACTCTTCCACATAATATTGTTTGAGGCAAAGGTTTGGTGGCACAAATTTCCTGAATTCTGTCACTGAGATTGCTTTCCTATTTCATCATCCTTTCTTATTGATTTGTTGTGCAACCGTAAACAAATTTGTTCAAGGAAAACAAAGTGTGGAGTTGAAATGGCAGACAAGCCAGGAAACTCAGTCCATTAGCAAAACTCTCAACATGCACCAGCTATGTGTATACAGCAGTGCTGCAGCAGTATATACAAATATAACTAAATAATAAACTTTTTAACCCATTTTTAAAGAGCTTTCATTCATCGTCTTTTTTCTGGTTATATGGTATCTTAATTATAACGTTGTTTTTCTTTGTAATAACTTTAAGTTTTCATGTTTTTTCCTGTAGAGTTATGTATTTGTGCAAAGGCCCATCCATCCATAATGGGCCAACTATTAAAAACAAACAATAAATGCAGTGGTATATAGCATTGATCCGTGTCCCCACAACATTAAACAAGGTAACTATATTGTCAAATGCACTACAAGAAAGATAATGCTGTTTGCATGAAAATAAGAATCACTTGAAAAGGGTTTACCATAGATTCTACATGCAGAGATGCACGTGGAGAAAATTTGCAAGAATATTTATTTCAATTCACCATATGAATATATATATTAGGTTTCTAGTGACTGCTGAACACCATAGTGGAATTTACCATTCTTCGTGATTCTATTTTATTTGTATACACCACTGTGAGTAGGCCTCCCTGTGAAACGAAGCACAGGGCCGCAGATGTGTGCGAGAGCGGCTGACATGGCCCTGAGCCAGGCCATCGTGCAGACTGCAGAAAGCCAACGCTTTGCATGTTCTTCATTATTCAGGAGGACGTGAGCAGGGCGGCTGCTGGGGGCGGAGTCTGTCTCTGCAGAGCTGATGGAGGGAGAGCGAGCCGGCGGAGGAGGAGTGCGTCTGAACAAGTGGATCGCCTGAAGGGACGCTGAGTGTCAAACTTGGAACTGCTTCTCAAGTGGAGATGGAGTAAGCAAAACAAACGCACCTGCTCTAGTCGAAGGTATTTATCATCTTTCCAAATGTTGACAAGTCTGTCGAAGTTTATGCTTCTTTTTTTTTACTGCCGTTCATCTTCTGGCGCAGTAACTCTCGTGTTGTTTTCAAGCTAAGTTTCTTTTTGTCTCTGCAGGTTTTTTTTCAGTAACATGAGGTCTTTCTTGCCCTTGCAATTATAGTCTGGTTGCTCTAATTGGCCTAAATTGGAGTCGGAGTCTTTTTAAATTGCATTTTAAAGATGAGATAAGAAGTCTTTATTGATGAGATAAGAAGTCTTTAATGGAGATTAGTTGTAACACAAAATGTCGCCAAATTGAGTTTTAGCCATTTGTTTTCTAAAAGAAACCCGATCTTAAAGGGAAACACCACCTAAATTAAGAACTCCAATATGTTATTTCCATGGCCTAGGAAAGTTCAGTCAATAACTGTGAACACGAGCTACTCTCTCTCTCTCTCTCTCTCTCTCTCTCTCTCTCTCTCTCTCTCTCTCTCTCTCTCTCTCTCTCTCTCTCTCTCTCTCTCTCTCTCTCTCTCTCTCTCTCTCTCTCTCTCTCTCTCTCTCAAAGCCAGGACACAGAGAAGAGGTCTCAGTCTCTAAGTTGTGCTGTCATCAAGTACAAAGTCTGGAGCTGCTACAGAGACAGTGAAGTGGGAGAATGACATTGTGAATCCACGGATGTTTGTTTTCTTTTGTTAACCCATATATGAGCGTCACTCTATTGTGGTGAAACAGAAATGTACCCACATACTCAGAACATTTCCCTGGGTTGCTCTCAGTGTCTTCTGTAACATATCTCACCAATGTATTGTCTATGGAGCAGTTCCACACTTTACACTTGAGCACTCTAGTTTTTAAATTTGGGAGAGAGTTTTTTATTTTGGGATTGTATTAGACCATAGGAATAACATGTGGGCATTTTGAAAATGGGCGTAGTTCTCCTTTAAAGCACTGCACGCTGTACTGAATAAACTTTTAGCTGAAGTTCCTTAAAAGTAATTACCCGAAGAGGGCGGTGTCTTTCATTGGGAAAATAACATTCCAATGAAAATAATGTTTTGGGGAATTTGAACAGTTTGTTTCACAAACATCAAGTGGGTCTCTTTATTGCCTGCAAATGTAGCTAATGGCCTTAAAATGCACTTTTCCCTCTCAGCAACCTCCTAAATGATCAAAGCCTGATTCCTTCAGCTTGAAAAAGAAAATGGAAACTGTACAGTTATGAATATGTGTTCCTGTAGCCGTGACCTGCCCCGGATGTCCCCTCTCCAGCCTCATGCATGCTGGGCTAGACTGCAGCCCCCTGGTTGACCCTTGATGGATGTTTGAATGGTGCTTGGTTTTCTTATAGTATTTCCGTTGTCATTGAGCAGTCGTGGACTTTTTGAGCAGAGGTCCTGCAGTGTTCTTTCTCGAAGTCAACATTTAAAATTCTCTCTCACAAAAACTTTCACGCTGTCAAACTTTGCTTCAAAATGATTTCCCTACTGTCAATATGATTAAATTGTAAATTGAGGCAGAACATTATAATTTAGAGTTCAGTGCAGCAATTCCTCTTCAGTTCAATAGGATTGAAGATTTTTTTTAAGTCGTGTAATCAATAAAAACACAGGCGAGAAATACATTTTTCAAAACAGTTTCAAATTGATCTTCTTCCAAGAGGGGCAGGCGTCTTTAGCACAGAAGAAGAGTGCATTTAAAGATTTCCAGTCTCTCTCTCCCTCTGTCCTCATCAGAGTTTGTGCATGCCTGTAGGCAGTGATAAAATGAAGGCTTTAACAACTCAACTAAACATGTCTTTCCTTTTTGATATTTGTGATCCCTTCTGAGTTACACGGATAAACCCCCGAGCTATCCACCTGCCGAAAAAAGACTGAATCGCTGGTGAACACCTCCTTTAAAGTTAGTCAGCGTACCATGCTGGGCAAATGCTCAAATATCCATCAGGGGCAATAGAGAAGTGATTTTACCCCAAAAAAGCAAGGCCATCCTGTTGATGCACACGAACACACGAACATAATCGCCTCACTGTAACTGATCCGCGCTGCGTTCACCTCACCTGGTCTCTTGTTTTCAGAGGCCTCAGTGTGTGCAGTGTGAAGCCCCTCCCTCCCCAGGTTGATAATAGGCCGGCAGAGCAGGGAACAGGTGCAGATTGTGGACTTGTTTGCAGCCCTTGAATAGTCCTTTTGTGTGTTGACCCAGCCCAGACCCAGATCCGTGCAGAGAACCGACCATGTAATGCTGTGCTGGCTCCTTGTGTTCTCCTTTACCTGTTACGGGAAGTTATGTACGTCAAATGTAAGGATGGATCAAATGTCCGAGACTATGAGGCATGTCTGACAAATACAATTTGGAAAAGGTTGATCCCATGTGGTATTAGGTTGTTATTATGCAAATTCCTTCCACTTTCAAGAGATTTGCAAAACGTTTAAACACTGTCACTTTATGCTGCTTCTTCTCCGAGTGTCGAGTGTAGAGAAAAACATCGAAGTGAAATGCACTTCGGTGGCACATTTCATGCTCACCAATATTTGATCACTTGAAGCCGCTAAGTGTGTTACGCAACAGTCGTTTGGAGGCTGCAGCAGTTCCCACACTGTGCTGCCTGGGTTTGTCTACTTGTTGCGCGAGTGTGCGACTGAAGAGTCCACGAGCACATAGCTGTAAATCAACCTTCAGCTGGTTTGTGCTAACATTAGCGGCCTGATATCTATCAATTATTCATCATGTTGGGCTCTGCCTGTGCAAAGCTAAATGTGTCTCACCACTCACCATGGAAACAGCCTTCTGTCTCAGCTGGAGGGTGTTTCAGCGGCCGCGACGACTCCGACCTCGTTTCTCAGTATCAGGCTGTCCTGGTCTGCTCCACATTCTGACACGTGCGATGAGACAAACACGGGCCTAACTTCACAGTTTGTAGTGGGTTTTATGAGTCACCTTATAATTAGTTCAGTTTGTTTCCAGACTTGACAGATGTGAGTATATATAAGTAAGTACTACTGGCTTATGAAGGCTTATTTCTTAGTGCATTGTTTTCCTTTGTTTTCCACATTGTTGTTGGTTGATTTTTCTCCTGGATGCATAAAGTACAGTCGTAGTTTTATATTCACTCTCATTTATAAAGTGCATATTAGATCTAGTGGGTGTTTTGTTGCTGACATTTATAGATCGTAATAAAGTTGTAAGCTGCTATAATATAATAACCATTGTCATTATAACATCCTGCTGATAAAGCTCAAACAATTCACAATTAGTTAGAACATTTCACACAAAAGCGAGGCCGTTCCCTCACAAATGAAAGTTGTTGTTGTTGTTTTTATTATTGACATATCCACATTTCGCAATATATTTCATTAGATTGAGAACGTTGCATCAGCTCCAGTTGTATCTGTCAATAGACAGAAAGGCCAATTATTATTGGTAAAGAGGAATAATAGTAAGAAACAGTACTGAACGATGACTGGGACTGCTGGTATCATGGTGACGCATTGCAACTTTTATTTAGCCGAATTCTGGTTAATAATAGACTCAGCAAGAGAGTAACTGCACATTGTGTGTGTGTGTGTGTGTGTGTGAGTGTGTGTGTGCAAGAATTCTTCCATTAATTATGGTATTACTTGTCAGTGTATCTTTGTTCAACACTAGAGGGTGCACTGTTACTGCAGCATCCTTTGCTAGCTCCTGTTGTTTACAGTAATACTACATTACAATACTACACAGTGGCATGTGCCTCAGATACTCCGAGTCTTTTAATGTTTAGGGTTTCTCATTACATAATATTTTATCGAAGGGGACAATAATTCCTGATAAAAAAAATAGTAGAAATATGAATAAAGTCTTCAAAATGTAAAATCAAACAAAGTAAAACACTTTAATATACACATGTGTCTGACATTAAGGATTCCTACTGTCGGTCTACTGACTGGGGATCGTGTCCTTTAACCCCAAACAAAGCGTGTCCTTACATGTCTATTCTCTGCTTGTTATTTACTATGACAACATGCTGGTTCTTGTATGTAGGTCAGGACCAGGACTCATAGATCCTTATAATTCAGACTCTGCAGGTGTGGTGGAAACATGATGAATGCACTTTGTTGTTTCTGACAGTTTTCTCAAGTGTGCTGCTGCAGAAGCATTCCGTTGGAGCTGTTTTCTTTAGGCTACATTTCTCTTTGACAGGTGGGTGAAAAGTGGAATTACTGCCGGACTCATTAGACTGAAGGAGGACTTGTTGCCAGGCGCTCCCTGTTGTGCAGCTATTTGACATAGTTCAGCTCTGTGTGTTCAGTCACTTGAGAAGCTGATGATACTTTGGTGCGATGTTTGACATTTTAATTGTGGCCACATGGCTCTGTTTCGTTCAGCAGCGCAAATTCTTGAAAAACACATCAGTGAAAAAAAGAAAGAAAGAGTGTGTTGGCTGGTTGTTCCATGTTCTAACTGCGGTTTGTTCCTAAAACAGAAAACGCCTTCTCTTCACGTACGTACACAGGGTGTTTGTATTGCCGATGTAGGTCAGACTTGGAAAAACTGGTTCATGTTGTAGGTGTGTCCAGTTTGACTTAGTGTTTGCTTCAGTGGTCGAAAAAGACTGAATAGAGCATATAGGCAAGCAAGCTGTGTGAATGTTTCTCTGGATCTACGTCTTACCTATCACTTGATGGTTTCACACCTTCCACTCACTTCCTCAGTGACGCCAGCCATAAACAGCAGGAAATAAGGCAGTGGGAGGACGACAGCATGGTTCTCAGCACAGAAGACTGGATTTAGCAGAAAGTGCCGGCAACGTGCTGAACTGATGGAACCAGTGGGGACTTTTTTCGGAGAGGGTGTAATTCTCTGTCAGTTATTGTGCAGCTTTTAGATCTTCTCATTTATGCTGGTAATGAGTTTGCGCCTCATTAACGCTGCCAGAGGCAAGACATGAGTGACTTTGATGTGTGGACTCCAAAACAAATACAGGATATTTATTCAGGAATGCCTCGTGGGCATGCAGTAGGCGGGGATGTTGTAGCTGTCACAGCGGCCTCTCTTTCCCTCTCCCACCCTATTTAGTTATGACTTTGCCCCTCTCTTCTCTGCCTCTTGCCTTTTTGCTGAAAAGAGGAGGGGCCGTTTAGGTAATTCAATAGCTGCCCAATTCATGAATGTTACTGTAACTCGCTGAACTGCCCTGACAAGTGCAGGGGTTAAAACACACCAGCAGACCGAAGCTGACAGCTCTGGCTGCATCTCTGAACAGCAAGAAAAATCGCTGCCCGACCTGCCCGAGAGGTTTGCAAGGACGGAAAAGGAAAGAGAAAGAATAGACACTACACTCAAAAAAAAAAAAAGAGGGGGAAACCTGGCACAGCTTCAAATGACTTCTTTGGAAGAATGATAGAAGTAGATGTGGGCTCCCTGCCATCCAACATGTCTTCAGAGGAGAGTGCTGTGAGAGACATGGCTGAGAGTGAGACGGATTGCTCTGAGGGACTGGATGAGGTTGTCCTGGGGCGCATTGCCAGCTCACCTCTGGATCCATTCCCACCCAGGGACTTCAGAGGGAAGTTTAAAAAGATGCGCCATAAGAAGAGGCCCACCATTCTTGAAAGTAGGTACCGACTTTGACTCTGTGAAGCTGTGTTAATCGCCTCAAGAATTCAAGTTTTTCATCTGGGAGCAATGTGTCTTTTGAAAAATCTGGTGCGAAAGGCAATAGCAGCAGTTCAGCTGCTACTACCATCGGCACCTTGTGAAATACCTCACCTCCCCACTGTATTTCTCATGCTCACCTAGGAATGTGATTGCTTGTTAATAATGGAGTCAGACGGTGCAAGACACTATTTGTGATATTATTGAGCTCACAAATTAGCTTTCTGTCTGACCTCACTTTCCGAAACGTCTGTCCTCCTTGTGTATTTAGAAAAGTGAGCATCCATGAAACAGTAAAGACTTGGAGAAAGTAGGGACTTTGAGGAATATGTGACCCAAAAAAAAAGAGAATAAGATGAAGAAACAACGGGCACCAGGGCCGGAGAGTAAGAGTGAGAGGGAGTCAAGTGTTAGAGCTTGATAACCACAAAGATGGCTGAACTGGACAGACATACCTCACATTCCTGACCTCCATCAGAGCCTGATAATGCTTTTAATAAGTGCTTAATGTGTCAGAGCCATCGCCCACCTAAAGCCTAATTAAGCAAAAAATGCTTACGATCTTTTTTGTGGTCGGCAATGCGTTTCTGATTTATTCATCTGCCAAACATGTTGCTTCGAGACTGAACGCGGACGCTGCTGAAGCTGCCTATAAACAAACCTGGTAATTATGGAAGTATTACTGAAGTAGTTTTTGTTGACGAAGTGACACTGATCCTATCCGGTGTGCCAGCAAACTCAGTGATTTTCTAAATGTGTGGCAGCAGTTGTGCCGACAAGTTTAGAGATTTACCGATAAGGCGTTCTGCCATAAACATGGTATTTAAGCGTCTTCAGAGTGACACTAGGTCTGATATTTTCATGGTATCCACTCCTGGATGATGTGGTGTGGTGCGATAAAAACAGTGCGTTGTCTTCTCTGGCATATTCATTACATGTGCTTTTTTTTTTTTTTAAGATATCTGTGGAAGCGTACAGTCTGAGTCATGGCTGTCTAGTTCAGTCACCTTGAATCTCTCTGAGAGACAAGTCTACTAAAGTTACTACTGCTTCTCAAACAACAGGAAGCTTAGGAGATATCTCCATCGGTACGCCTCTACTTTAACTTTTTCCTGTTTAGCAGCCTGTTGTAAAACGTCGACAATTATTCTACGAGGGAATTACATAACCGTCTGCCCTACAGAGGCCCTCTTAATGGACAAGTCAGGCTGACCAGATTATTACTGATGGAGAAGTCAAGTAGTATTATGCTGTGACCATAAAAGGACAAGCAACTGCCCATAATAAGTCAAATTTAGTGTGATTAGACTATATTTCTTATCGGTGTTTGTGTTGATTTTGGTACAAACATACAGTACATGTAATAAGTGAAAGAGGTCTTTCTGAATACGCCCTGATCATATCTATAACAGAGCTGCTTTGCAGAATTCTCGTTATCAGATTACTTGTAGTTTACAGAGAGAGATGATGATTGTAGAGTTTGTCCTATAACTGTCAGAATGATCCCGTATAAACTAGTTAGAAATGCTGATGTTGGCTCATTGTATTAGGGTGGGGAGATGTTTGCTGATAGGGCAAAAATACTGGTAACATCTGAAGATTTGCTTATTTTAGAAGAAGCTGTAATGTTCACCAGGATACATGTGGAGCTTTTTACTCTCTTCATTATATCAAGGCATAAGCACATTAATCGACACCGCAGACGAACTAAGCCAAAAAATAGCCGGGACAATAGTCAATAGTATGAATATGAGTGTGCAATTTTCACCAAAAATATCATCCGCATGTGAATTGTGTTTGTGTCAGCACCAGTTCAGGTAAGATGTGAGTTACAGTATCTGTAGCAGCCACAAAGCTTAGACACATAGTACTTTTTCAGTGTCCACATCCGGTCCCACCTAAGGTGTCTATTCTTTCATGTATTATTCAATACCCTGTTCAACTTAAAAGTGATGACAAGTTGCAGTATTTTCCCTTTAATGCCGATTTCACACACACTTCATTAGCACAACCAGCAGAACTGCTCCGCAAAGTGTACACTTTGTCACCAGTCAGGTTCTTCACACATTCAAAGCTCTCTGACTCCGTGTCCCTTTGTAATGTTAATCGTTTACGGCGTGACAAAATGAATGAGCTTGTCAGGAAGCGCAAGAGAGTTGCAAACACAACCCTCATGAATGATGGCACAAGTCACAACAGCACTTTTGCACAAGGCGGTTTATTATGTGGTGGCAAAATGAAAACACAGTCACCGCTGTGGGAGGGAGGGACATCCTGTAGGAGCAGCCAGGCAGCACTGACTTCTTGGGTAGAGTCAGGACACCTGAGGCCCTGAAATGTGTGTTTACCAAACACTGCGGCAACCAGCGATGGCTTCTCCGTCACAGAGCGTGTTATGTAAGGAAGGTCAAGTGGCTGTCGCTTGATGGACGGACAGAGTCCTGGTAGGATTATGCTAAGAGCGCTGAGGGGACAGTAGAGTGAGGGGGGGATTGAAGGATGTGCCGTTTGGTCCATATGGTTGATGACATGCATCTGCTTTATACGTAGAAAAAGGTTGTGAGGACTGGATTTAATTGTTGCATGCCAAAAGCAACAATAATGTGTATATTTTTAAATGGTTGAAAAGCTCAAAGGCTGAAAATACAGATCTGGAGTTGTTGAAAATGTAAAAGTGTTTTATATCACATATTCAACATGCCTGCAGTACATATCTCCTAATCGATGCAAATAACAGTAATGAGGGAAAAGGTGCTGCATGATTTAAGACATAATGAATGATAATGATACAGATGCAACTATTACACAAGTAATTATTAATCACATTTGTAAACTGGTTGGTTAAAAATAGTTGATCGACAGAAATAAATTATTAATTTGTCTTTTTACTTCATATTTTAGCATTTTTAAATGAATACTTTTGGACTTTTTTTTTCTTTTAGATAAACTGATAATGAATAGTAATATATATGATACAATAATATGTTAATACTTGGTGCTGTTAAGGCAGATAAGGGTTAAAAGCCAACAGTCAGCCCCTGCTCCCTTGCAGATCCCTTGTGTGCAGTTAATCCCGTCTGCCCGCTGATCACTTTAGTGCCTTCTTCTTTCCGCCGCTCTTCACAGATGTTGCCTGCTCTGTGTCATACTTCCCGCGTTCTCGATCTCCTGTCAGTGGCGGTGGCCTGTCAGATGCTCCCAGTCACGCTGAAAGACGCACAGGCCCAGCGATGTCATCGCTATCGGGCCCTGCACGCAGACAAACAGTGGTTATTATTAACTGCACTCCGCTAAGAGGATTGCTTCCTGCACTCTCAGCCTCCGCGCAGTTATTTAAAGGGAGCTTGCATTGCCGCCCACTGCCTGCCACGGCTTTAGAGAGAGAGGAAGAGGAAGGGGCGAGAGAGAGAGAGAGAGCGAGAGAGAGAGAGAGGGCTGACAGCCAAGGACAGGACACAAGAGGAGGAGTAGAGCAGTGCCACTGTGTTTTCTCAGGGTCTCGGCAGCACAGCATTGTGTGCGTCACAGAGAGGTGACAGCAGGCGCTACATGCTGGTCCCAGCTCAGCTGCTGCTGCTGCTGCTGCTACTGGAGGGAAACCACAAGTAAAGTGGGGGACACTCAACGGCAAGCTGCAGCCATGGCTAGCCAGCAGGACTCAGGCTTCTTTGAAATCAGCATCAAATCCCTGCTGAAATCGTGGAGCGGCAGTGAGTAGCAGTTTGTCTGTTGTTGTGGTTTTTTTGTCCTCAGCTGACAGAGCCGACTGACTCCACTGCGGAACCTGACTTTTTATAGCCTCTTGTTCCTGTTGTGGATCCGACCAGGATGGGCTGTTGCTTGTTGCAGGATGAGCAGAGTGTGATTTGACTGTTCAAGCACGCCAGTCGCTGCAAACTTGGAAGCGTCGTACTTTTACCGGCAGAACGCCGCACTCCAAAAGGTTTTCAATTGTCTCATAGCAACAGCCGGGGAGATAAGTATCTAGCAAGAGTTGTTGGCTGCGAAGAAGTTGCTCATTATACACAGGCACACAGTGCCGTGGTACAGTTACTATTACTCCGATTACCCTGCGTACTATGCAGTAAGTTCTGCTGATGTATGCATATCATATATTCTGCTGTTCTTCAATTCCTAGCCTTGTTTTTCTTCAGACTGAGTCTCTAACAGAGTCTAAATAGCTCTTATTAAGTGCGAGGACACAGTAATAGGATTAGTGGAGGTTCAGCTTGGTTGCATATTCTGTCCAGAGCTCACCGCTCCACTGTCTCCCATCATGGCCCACGAGGATGGAAGAGGATGCCTCTCTGCAACCGATTCATGGCATAATTCTGTTTTATGTAACATATGAGAGGTGGATTATGAAGATGGACTCTCTCTCTGGGGGAAAATAAAACAGAAAAGTGGCTGTAGCTAAACCAGGAAATGTCACCTCAGCCAATGAAACAGTTGCAGTATAGATCCCCCAATAACAATTTAGTAACATATCTGACATGTAACGATGCTTAAGATCCAAAGTGAGTTATGTCAGAAAGTCAGCCGTGCCTCTCATGCAGCGTGGTAGCTTGTGCTGTTGAATCTGAATGAAGAGAGATACCACAGAACATGCCGTCCTCGTCCAAACACTCAACATTGAGCCATCATGATGATGTTGCATAATCCTCGGAGTGGGTCACTTTGCTGATAAAGGTACAGGCACTCATTGTGCAATACCAACCGTGGCAGCCCACCGCTACGCATTTAGCATTAAACGTAAATTGTAAATATGTGATCTCCCAATCTCATCGCTCTGCTGCCGTTTACATGCGCTGCTTCGTAACGAATCACAAGATGACAAGAGAGACGGTGTATAAATAATCACTAGGATTTTAGATGTACTGATCTGGAAAATAAGAATATATATATATTTATCTTTTAATTGCTGAATGTATACGAATTGATCAGGTTTGAATAAGACTAGAAGCAACAGTGTGTTTCCCTGTTTATCAGATACTGTTTCCACTGTGACCACAGGGTAAACAAAGTCGAGGTCCTTTAGCCAGTGGCCTCTTATAAGTCCGTGTGTCCAGCTCTAATAAAGCGGTGACAACCAGCAGCACAGAACTGGCATTGTGCAGCAGCAGCGTCAGGTCTGGTGTTCTAATTGCCTGAAGGCTGGTCCACCATCAGCCAATCAGAGCAGGAGATGAGCTGCAGTGAGCCGAGCACAGCGGTGCTCCTCTTATGAGTAGTCACACGTGTCCAGTTCAGTTGTTTCTGTTGTGAAACGCTATTGTGGCTCAATTTCCGTTTAGTTTGGCAGTTTCCTCACATTTTGACCACGTTTTTTGAAATAATCCTTCCTCCGTGTTGTAGCTCGACGCTATGTGTTTTGCTGTGCAATACTTGTGCTCTATTTTTGAGGAGCTAAAAATAGAGTTTCAACGGTGAATGAAATTGCAGAAGTTATTCATAGACGAATCCCTTCCGTTTAGCTGGAAGAGACAGACGCAGGCGTTTTTACGGTCGAGGACTTTTATAGATGAAACGCTCCCTCACAGCAGGCAGCCGTTTCCAGCATGATGTCAGCCGGCTAAAACAGGGCTGATGGTCAATAGTTTCAGACTGAGGTCTGTAATCACTCTCCCCATTTTTTTTGTTTGTTTCTGGGACACTCAAACTGTGAACTTGTGATAATGTATTTGTATTAGGATGTTGTTGCTCTATTGCAGGGGTCACTAATAGGCGGACCCAGACCCCGTTGTAACCGGACCTGGACCTACAACCAATAGATAATTGAGAATTATTGAATTTTGATGGAGCGCTTCTATTCTCCGGCGCAGCTTTTCTAGCCTTTAGCAACCAATTACATGCGTTGTAAATCATATCACGTGATGCTACTCAAGCCAATCAAATATGTGTATTCTGATAAGCATCGTGGCTTGAGTGAGATATAAACAGACGGGAGAGACTGGACGAGAGGCCGAACAGTCGGAATGGAACGTGAGTCAGAGAGATCGTTAACCAAGAATGGACAGACTCTGGTGTCTTCATTCTTCCCACAGACAGCTCAAAACCAGTATGTGTCTCATATGTTCAGAGACCGTGGCGATTATTAAAAGCGGTAATGTGAAGCACCACTACGAGACGAAGCTCACATCTTTTCTCTCGCATCCAAAACGAAGGCACAGAAAATAAACCTAAGAGCCCAATATGATCACAATCCTAATACATGAATTCACTGACCAACAATGATGTTAAAGTGAGGGGAATAGAAGTTCTCTTTTTAGAAGATGAGAATATAATATTGTGTTTTTTTTATTGACATCTCTTCACACCTGAATGAACTGAATTTAAAGCTGCAGGACAATTCAGTTCAGTTCATTTTTCTACAATGAAGTACTTTATTTTAAGATAAACATTTTTCAAAAGCTTTTTTATTTGTATACATCCATCCTTTATAGTAATTGAAATGAGGGAAGAACATTTATTTATTATTAGAGTATTTATTATTTAGAATTCATCCACTTAAATTTGAAAACTGACGATAAATATTGTTGAGATATTATTCAATAAAACTTTTTTTATTTAATTTGACTTCAGTTGTTGACTACATACGGACGTTAATACAACTGTTGGCTACTTCAATATACATACAGGACTAAATCATTGCACAAGTTAGACATTATTGTGATGTACCGACCTTTGCGTGAGGAGATTCTCTCTAACTGGACCTCGGTGAACTTTAAATTAATACTCCTGCTCTGTTGGCTCCAGCTGTTGCCTGCCTCCTCTTTTGATAAATATTTCAGCAAAAAATATTTCAGCTTCAACTCCAAACAGCATTCCAGGATTTTAAGTCATAGATTAAATGAAAGCTCCATTGAGTTCTTCTGTTTAATTTTTAATATGGAAATATATTTGGTGTGGCACATCTGGTGGTTAACAGGGTTATTTCCTTTGACCTTAAACTTTACAATCTAAACCAGATGACAACATTTTTCCCGCTCATTACGTTACATGACGCAAACTTTTTTATTAACGCCCACCTTTGGTGGAGCACCTAAGAACAGTGTCCCTTTATACCCCAGCCTAGAAGGACAATACTGTACAGCGGTGGAGGAGAGAATTAAATGCAATTCAAAAGCCTATAGATTGCTTACTAATCCCTCACAGAAATGCAGAGTCAATGCTTCTCACAGCAGCTGGACAAAGTGCTCCCAATGGTCTTTGTTGACATTGGTATTTCTGGTTCAGTGAAGGAGGTCAGTGGTATCTAAATATCCACCCACTCTGTTCACAAAAACGAGCGCTAAAGCGGTTGTTTACTTGGTTGGACAGTAGGGAACTGCATTCTTTGCACATGTGTGTACGTGTGTGTGTGTGTGTGTGTGCAAGAGGGACACTTGTTAGCCTGTTTACATTGTCCTCTGGGGAGCACCACCATGCTCAGGGTGTTTCCAGCATGGCGATGATGTAATGCACACTGTGCCCGCGCTCCTTGTTTGCAGAGTCACATGTCGCGTCGAGTCGTGGAGACAGGGCAACAGAAAGGGCTTGATATGCACACTGGTTGCTCTCTTCACCTCCTATTTACAGTTTAAGTAATTACGGGATCGTTTTGACAAAATGATATGTCAATTTGATTTTATCTTACAAGTTGTGCCCTTTAAAATGTTCATTGAATCAGACGTGTTTGCATCTAGATTCTCTGTTGCTGGGAAGTTTCCTAAAAGTCTGAGATTGATCTGATTTGCCTTAACGAGTGTAGTGCTTGAAAAGGTGTACAAGTTATTTAAGAACGCACCTGTGTGCCGAAGCAGTGGCTGATCAACACTGGTGTTTACACTCTGGTGGTCTGTCAGTATAGTGTGTACCCCGGGATAAATATAGTCACACAACTATGCCACCGTAGCACATTAGACCTCGTCGCCGCGCTGTGCCTCGGCTAAAAATTCCTGCCTGACCTTCACTCTTGGAAGGCACCGGGGTGGTCACAAGGCTCGAGGAAGCCATAGCAGAAGCAGCTCAGAGAGAGAGAGAGAGAGAGAGAGAGGGAACGAGAGAGATCTAGAGGTTGCGTGGTCTCCCGTACCAAATGCTACTCCCACTTTTTAAAACACACCCGCCGTTCGGCTCTGCGCGCCATGGAAACTATGCCCAGCAGGACAGTGCCATCTGACACACAAGATATGGACGTCGGTGGATTTCACTAGCAAGCGTTTGCCTTGATTCAGGACAACCCTGGATACCATATCCTCCTTCCCCACTATGGACAGGACGGCTGTGTGCTGGAGTAAGGCCAGCGTCATCAGCTTCATCAAGGGCCTGGGTAGGTGCTGAGTTGCCAGATGTGAGGGGAGAGCGTGTTCTGAGAGATCGTCACACGTGGCATTCCTTGAAAGATATCCAAACGCTTTGTGTCCTGAAAGGACCTGGGGAAGAAGACCTGTTTACTGGTACCACAGCGTTTCTCCAGCTTCTTTTGTGCAGCTTTGTCAGAGCTACATAATTCTAACTGCACAGCCTCTGAAATATGCTCATTGGAACTTCGCTCATCTCCTGTCTTTTTTTTGTGCCGATGTGCATCTCAGTTCCCCGTTCCTTTGAGGGCATTTGTCAGTTTCTTTCAACTACCTGTAAAGAGGTAAAAGTTCTGAGTAAAGCAGTTTAGGTAATTCATTAGAGCCTCTTTTATCCTCCTATCCTTTGATCTGCAAGAAAATTGATGCCCCTGTTTGTGCGATTCCTCTTTTGGCAGACTATAGAAGTAATTAGATTAAATTACCAGCTGTGTGATTCCTCTTTTTAATACACACTGTAGGTTTTTGTCTCGTCTCAACATGAATACATAAATTACTTCAATGTCAAGGTTCGACGGGTCTGCATGTGATGTGCTTAAACATGATGTGCAGGCTTACAGTATGCTAAAGTGCCGATTCTAATAATCTTATCTCACATTCAATCTCTCAATATGACATTTGCACTTTGCATAACTTTGCAGCAAGGCCGAGCTGTTTCCATGGACTGTGTTTTGTCTTAGTAAGCTCGAACCAAACCGGTTTTAACAAAGGTTTGAAACAGTTAAAGTCCGTAACTCAACGAGCAAAGAAAACAAAACTCATGCTGGCCACAAAGTGGTGTTTGATATGATACTTTGACAGATGTATTGTTCTCCTGACACAGTGCAGGCTGATCTTTGCCGCTGCTGATGAGATTTCTGTCCAGTTCCATTTATTTATTAGTAAGTCTCTGAATATTTAACACGTTAGATGTATGGCAGTGTGTGAGGTGGACCTGCAGTTAGTGCTTGCAGAGTTTCAGGCTAAATAAAAATCTCACAGGTCTAATGAGATGTTTGTAAGCGGTTCTTCACTATATTTAGCACTTTTGTGTCTGGAAGCAGCGGAGTGTAACGCTGAGGTACATTTTAACTTGTGTGTTAGTTTGCGTGGTTTTTACGGCCTAAGCCAGGCCAATCCGTAATTAAACGTGGGCCCACATCATTGAAGGATGGTCACATGCACAAGATGTTTTACTTCCCTCAAAGGGCAATGACATCTTTGGTACGAAATGAAAACACCAGCTGCTGTCCATGGTGTTTTAATATCCATATGCGCTGTGTTCACTGTAGCAGTAGGAAAGAAAGAGCAGACTCGGGGCAAGCCAGTGCCCTTTGGACCGTCTCCCTCAGGAATGTTCAACATGTTGGGAACTTCATGTCCATGTTTGGAAGCTTCACAGTAATACTCTATTCGGTGATCTCTCTTCGTAAACAGATCGGTGGCTGGTCCTGTCCCACTCATTTGGGCTTGAATAGGAAATGTTCGACCTGACAACGTTGTTTACCATCTCATGCTTTCTCTCTCTCCGCAGCCTCGCCTGTGGGGAACGGATTCAGCAAACCCCCCATCCCTCCAGTCTGCTGTCCTCAGGGAGAGAAGGGCCCACCGGCCATGTTGCCCATCAGCATTGACCCGGAGAGCAAGCCGGGCGAGTACGTCCTCAAGAGCCTGTTCGCCAACTTCACCACCATGTCAGAGCGCAAGACCCGCTTCATCATGGCCGAGCCGCTGGTGAGTGGTCAGACGTTACTGCTCTTTGTGTCCTGTGGTGGTTGGCTGTTGTTGATATTTTTAAAGATCTGTGGAGATTGTCACGTGCTTCAGAAGTTGACACAAAATAAGAAAGATCAGATGTTATCACTGCTCGTCAGAGGTTGCATGAATATAAGTAGTGTGCAATTCAAACACAGCTTGAGTAAAGACGTTTAAGATTGTTCCATTTGAATAATTTTAGAGGTAAAACTGTATTCAATTATTCAGGAAGTAAAAAGCAAAGATTGGAGCAAAGTCCCCAACATAAGCACATTGCTTTTAAGGTTCATTTGTTTTTTTTGTCTTATTTGCTGCCCTGTTAACCATCTCATGACCCCTTGTGGGTGTCCCGACCCCCAGGTTGTGAACCGCTATGACAGGATCAGACAGGAAGCCTCATAGATCGGTAGTTAACAGGAGCTGGCTTGACATGAATGAATTACAAACTGTGGTGAAAGAAGTATTTAGATTCTTTACCGAAGTAAAAGTACCGATACAACGATTGAAAAAGTGCTTCATTACCAGTTCAAATAATTAAAATCTACTTAAGTTACAGTACAGTACATATTATTAGAAAAATGTACTCATTCTGCATAAAAATGTCCTCTGTGACTGATATATTATTATACATAACAATATTTGATTGTAATTACCAATACATTAATGCTAATGAAGCATTTTACTGCCGTAGCTTGAGATGATTTAGTTTTAACTAACTAATAATGTAGAGTTTGGTAGTTTAGTCCAGTGGTAACCAAACTACAGCTTAAGAGTCACAAGATCATTATTTGGGGGGGGGGGGGGGGGGGGGGGGGTCGTGAGATAATTAATTGGAGAGTAAGGAAGACAAAACTAAGTTCTGCTACTCAGGTTTTTTTCTACAAACATACACACCGCATTGTGTTCATCTTTGATCTGATTTATGATAAATTCAAAGTATACTGATTATATATTTTTGTAACAACCAACTGCCTGACTCACTGCTAATGAAGCCAGTAACAGTTTCAAATTCAAAGTGATATAATACCGTCGAGGCCTTGGGCGTTCAACTGAGTCTCACACACATACAAGCGGAGATGTTAACTACGTTGTCATATGGAATTGCCGTCAGCTAAAAGCCTGCTGGTTTTGAGTGAAGCGGCGGCTCCATCAGCACAAAGGAAGGAAGCAGCCTTGGGACAAAATGGGGAATATTTCGCCAGCTTCATCGTGCGTGCTTACAGTGTTTACAGGCTTCAGCGTTTATCAACATAGCAGTTCCAGGTTGTTTTGTAAGTGATCGTACATAGTCTCTACATTGCTGCAGGGTTTACAGAGACATTCTGTGTGAATGGATTCATATCTACCTCACAACAACTGCACTGTTACTTTACAGGAGGGTAAAGTAGCAATTATTTTCATTTGCAGGTAATCTGCAGATTATTGTTTAGATGAATCAATCAATCGTTTAGGATACGAGACCCTTAAAATATTCAGCTTAGAAGGATATATGACAAAAGAAAAGCAGCAAATCTTCTCATGTAAGGCGCTAGAATCAAAGAATGTTTTTCACAATCATAATCACACCATTCTGAGGCTTTCAGCTAACTGTCAAATGCCTGATATTTTAAATAGGAAAGTACTTCCGGCTTGAATGTTAATCATCAAGTCGTTCAATGTATTTGCTTTGGTCTGTTCTATCTAGTGTGTTCAGCCCTCGTCTTTATATTACCACTAAAGATGCAGACTAATGAACATTTCCTGAAAGTTAGATGAAGGTAAGAGCTTCCAATAAAATCTCTGAGAGACTTTTTGTCCAGCGGAGGTTGAAGCCGATCAGCGGGGCCAACAACAGCTGTCATAAATAATTCTGTGTACAGACAGTCAGGCAGACAGGGAAGAGCTACCGCACTGATCACCACCTGCTCCCAGAACCACATTAGTATCATACAAGAGCTGCTGAAAGTCAACTACAAATGACCAACTGATCCATCTTACTAAGAAAAGCCTCAGAGAGCAGAACCTGTAGCTGTATGTCACTGAAGCATTGTTCACCACAAATACTTACCCTTTATTGTTGTGTAAATGAAACCTGAATGTGGTAAACAAAAAGATGGTGTGGATACTATTTACAATGTTTTTATGCAGGTTGCACAGGTCTGATTTACTGTGGGTTTACTTGTGGCGTCCACTTTTAGGGAGTGTGATTTATAGGAAGCTGTTAGTCACCGGTCCCGGTCTGCAGGGAAGTGTTAATTACCACAGGGAAAGTGAGGACCCCGTCGTTTCAGTGTAACTCCGTCGAGAGAACTGCAGGGAGGATGTGTCTGTCCTTGTTTTTCCTCTTCAGTGGAGACTCGGCTGAGTAATTTGTTTTAGCCCTGCCTTGTAGTTGTTGGCACACAGTTGTCCCTCCTGCTCATCCTCATCATTCAGGGCAATTTGTTTCACTCAATCTGTCCTGTTCGACAAACTGTAGTCAGTGTTAATTCATCAAATACAGAAGGAATTTAATTTAGCGGAAAAAGAATACATTAAACAAAAATGCTGTAAATCTGCGAGGTAATTGAATACAAACAGTGTTGCTGTATCAGACGGCCACAAAGGGCAGTAAAGTCCTTTAAAGCTTGACTGTGCATGAGGCATCGACTTTTCTGTCCTAAGATGCAAGCATCTGTCCAAAAACTAAAAAGTTCATCAGATCAGGGCCTTAGCTGACATTACCATCAGCCCACGCAATGTCAATGTCAGACACATCAGACAGTTAGCTGCTTTGGATTAATCATCAAGTAAACGATGTGCTGTGATTTGCTGTCTGGCCAACGAGGCAGCAGAGGGACCAATCGAGCAGAGCAGAGTAGCAAAAAGGTAAAGGGAAGCAGATGCTTTTATTAGTGCAAGGATAGATCAGCTGGCAATGTAAACATGCTCCTATTACTGGTGTGTGTGTGTGTGTGTGTGTGTGTGTGTGTGTGTGTGTGTGTGTGTGTGTGTGTGTGTGTGTGTGTGTGTGTGTGTGTGTGTGTGTGTGTGTGTGTGTGTGTGTGTGTGTGTGTGTGTGTGTGTGTGTGTGTGTGTGTGTGTGTGTGTGTGTGTGTGTGTGTGTGTGTGTGTGTGTGTGTGTGTGTGTGTGTTAGTGTTAGATAGTGTGCCCTGCTAAAGCTGCGTTAAATATCTTTAAAAATGCTTAAGGAAGCTAAGTTAATGTGTTAGTATGTAGTCAAGTGTTACAATGCTGTGTCAGGCAGAATGTTCAATATATTCACCATCCTGGTCAACAGCTCTGGATATCTAAACACATTCAGCCTTCATTTACGAACAAATAGGATGTGCTACTACTGATATACAGAAGTCAGGACTGTCCTCACAGCCGGAGAGGACTGTGTATAACCCAAATCCCCCATGAAGGCCTTTATCTCCGATGATAGAAGACTGTAATAATGGGAGCTGTCATGCCTGTCCCATCTCTAATATCTGACCCTGGCTGCTCATGCCTGGCATCAGACTGATTGATGGCTCTCTCATTAGCTGGGCTGTAATGAGTCCCCGTTCAAAAATACTCCACACAGTCTCGGGACCTGGCGGATGGAGTTCCGAGCTTCAGACCAAACTTCGACAGTTTGACTTTGTACAAATAAGAAAACCTACAAAAGTTGTTAAAATGGCTCCTTTTTTCTGTGTTTTTTAGGAAAAGCCGTTAACAAAGTCACTGCAGAGGGGAGAAGACCCTCAGTTTGACCAAGTAAGTGCTGTAAAAAAGCAAAAAAAAAAAGTGATATAAGCAGTTACTTTATTCATTTCACAATTAGATTAAAGGATGGGATTTTGTGGTTGTAATTTTATCTCCACGAGTTTTACAGTATAACCTGCAAGCGGTTGTATACGAGACCAACATTGAACTGTTTTGCCTCTCCCTATGAGCACCTTGGCAAGTCATGCATGATGCACTGTACCATGAAAAAGGCTGATGGGTGAAAGCTCTGCTCACATCCCAAAAGGTCTTTTACATCCAGTCAAAGGCAGGAGTGTTTACCTTGAGAGCTGGCACTAGCTATGCGCTAGGTGTGTCCAGCAGGTCCGTGGTTCTGGAGAGAAGGCCCTTTCACAGCCACAGAGGTGTGTTTGTGCTGCTGCGTGAGGCCATTCAGCAGCCACACAGAGCCAGGATTCTTCTCCGGCCTCGTGCTGAATGAAGGGCTCGCTGTGTTCCCAAGCCCGACCAGACTCTCCTCCCTTCCTGTGTGCCCGGCCCATCCCGCCCGTTCCTTCCTCTTCCCTCTCCCTCCACCCAAGACTGAGGGAGGCTGCCCCATGGCCACCTTGTCTCTCTGCATAGTCCGAATAAGGACCAGCTCCCCCTTCAATCTCATCTCTGTCCCTTAATGCAGCTTTGGACTTCACTCAAAAGCTCCCTCGTTTACTCCGTCTATTGTTCAAATGTTAGAAACATAGTGAAACATACATAAATTCTCTTTGTTTACATAGCTGTACAAATAAACAAAGGAAACGCCTCCTGCTATCTCTTAGTTTGGTATGTGAACTGACAAACACAAACATGCATTTGCACGATGTATGTGTCTTCTTCTTCCAGCTGATAAGCACCATGAGCTCTTTGGCGGAGTACTGTCTCCCCTCCATCCTGCGCACGTTGTTTGACTGGTACAAAAGACAAAATGGACTAGAGGAGGAGTTGCACGAGTACCGGCCTAGAGCCAACACCAAGTCCAAAAAGTGAGAATCGCTACGTTGATTACTGCATGCGACAATGGGTCACTTGTGGAAAATAGAAAGAAGTAATGGTGAAGCTCACATGCAAACCTGTACTATTGTAGCAAACCTGTGCTCTTGTTTTGTTTCTCTCGAACAGCGATGAGCAGCAGAGAGATTATCTAATTGAAAGGAGGGATTTGGCCATCGACTTCATCTTCTCTCTTGTTCTTATAGAAGTTTTGAAACAGGTGACTTGACTTAACTGTTGTGCACAAAAGCTGCCTAGTTTATCCTATTTTCAATGATATAAAACTCACTTAAGTAGAGCTGTTGTGATTTACTGCTGCTGCAAAAGGATACTCATCATGACCGGTAGTTTGTGAATGTGTTGTTTTTGAACATTCCTTCTCACGCCATTGTGTCTCCTGCTTGTTAACTATAGATGCCGCTCCACCCGGTCCTCGACAGTTTGGTCAATGAGGTCATTAACTTGGCCTTTAAGCACTTTAGATACAAAGAGGGGTAAGCTTCTGTCTTTGAGCACCACTCCTTCTTTCCTGTTGCTTTAAGTTTCTCTAAGGTTTGTCTTATTCTGTCTCGTGTTGTGTCTCCTACAGGTATCACGGTCCTAACACTGGCAACATGCACACTGTAGCTGACCTCTATGCAGAAATCATAGGCGTATTAGCCCAGTCCAAGTAAGTAGCAGAGACAGAAGTTTGGTTATATAATGAAGTATTATTGTTTAGTCTTTTTCTGTTTCATCTGTCTTTATTATAAATCTTCATTCTCTGCTCTATTGGGCTTTGGTGTCATAATGGTGTGTTGCCATTCCTAATGCCTTTCTGCAAAACATCTCCCTGTTCAAGAGACTGGAACAGACTGTAGGGACAACACACTTTTGGACAGGTCGCCTTCACACCAAACTAGGACTGGAAATTGACGTGTGTTTATTTGAAGTTTTCAGATCATTGCAGCAAGGAACAAACCCTTTAAATAGAGATATGGTTGTTGAGCCCACTTCATTCCTCCTTTCAAAAGTGCGCTCTGCTTAATTTCCTGCAGAAGATACTTCACTGAGAGGCTTTTATAGAGATCTTTACTTTTCTCTGAGGTCAAGACAGAAAGAAAGAGGTCATGGATTTTACTGTGAACCCGAAAGTATTCAGGTGTAACTCAGTTATATTTGGTGGTTTCTCAATAATAAAAAATAACAGAAACAGCTGTATTCAGTTTCGTATGAGTACACTACCAGGCACCAGAGAAGAGATTAAGAGATGAATTATCTTCTAAATTTAGAACAGCTAGAGAATCCCATCTCTGGTTCAAGTTGGGCAAGGGATCCGGTGCCGGGCCAGGAGTTCATCTTGGGGCACAGACTCAGAGTCTGCATACTGAGGGTAAGACGAGGGGATGATATTTTTGGGAGACGTGCTCCTTGAATATTGTCTATATTCTCTCCCCGTCACGACTCTGAAGTTTGTGGAAGTGCTGATTTGGGATTTGTCTGACTGAGCTATACAGGCATGTCTTTATATAGAATCTCATTTTCTCTTTCTCTCAGGTTTCCTGCTGTGAAGAAGAAGTTTATGACCGAGTTAAAGGAGCTGCGGCAGAAAGAGCAGAGTCCTTATGTAATCCAGAGTACTATTAGCCTGATCATGGGGGTCAAGTTCTTCCGAATTAAGATGTATCCTGTCGAGGACTTTGAAGCCTCTTTTCAGTTCATGCAGGTACAGCAGACTTCTATAATCTATAATGATTGAATAAACCTGCCTTACAGTATAAACTGTATTTGTGTTATAAGCTATAGCTTCACACTCTATTTTCTTCAATTGTGTGTGTAAACACTACATGTATAGTAGTATAATATGTTTTCATTGTGTGTTAAATGAGTTACTACTCTGTTTATTACAGGAGTGCGCCCAATATTTCCTGGAAGTCAAGGACAAGGACATTAAGCACGCCTTGGCTGGTCTCTTTGTTGAAGTCTTGGTTCCTGTTGCAGCCGTAAGTTGGTTTTTTTCCTTCAGTATGTGTTGCATGCATAACAAAATATTTAATTTGGATCGTAGAAGAGCACTACTCTGGATAGGACTGTGTCTCGTCACGTGACCGTGTGTAATGTTGTTCTAGGCCGTGAAGAACGAGGTGAACGTACCCTGCCTGAGGAACTTTGTGGACAGCTTGTACGACACAACCCTGGACTTGTCCTCCAGGAAGAAGCACTCGCTGGTCAGTTAATCGGCAGAAAGAACAAACTGACACTTGATTGTTGGCCTTGTTAGATTTGTAGACCTCTGTTTCGTTTTCACTCTTGACACCCTCTGCTGCATGCTTAGATGTCCTGGATGCCTGTGGTCTCTGCGAATCCTCAAGCATTTCAAGGTTGCTCCTGTGTAATGTTCTCTTCCAACGTCATCGCCCACACTAGAAATAATTTATGAGGGAAGACAGGCGGCCATTTCAAAGCATTAAAAGCAGCATGAAAGCAGTGGAGTATATATAAGCGCATGTAAAGTCTTCAATAAAGCATTTCAACACAGCACTTCACAGTGAAATGGAAGGACAACAACCCTGATAGCAACAGCAAAAAGCATAACAAAAGGAGAAAAGCTCAGCATGCCTTCAAAAGGAAACTGGTCTTACATTGCTGTAATGCAGATATGGTTCAGAGATAATGCATGATTCCTCAAATTACCCACTCGAAGGATAGACTCAAATATTACACCTGGAAACTATCATTTTTCAACCTGTCGTTAAGTCAGTGTGAAGCTATTTTAACATGATGAAAGAGATCTAAACACTGACTGTTCTCTACGCAGGCGTTCTACCCGCTGGTGACGTGCCTGCTGTGTGTCAGCCAGAAGCAGTTCTTCCTCAACAGATGGCATGTCTTTCTCAACAACTGCCTCTCAAATCTGAAGGTAACGCAACCTGGAAACCAGCAGCCTTTAATTCAGACTACAGTAGTCTTTGTTAATCATAGAGGACTGTTCAGATGCATAAAGGTTGTGTGTATCAAATGTGCACAACATTTAATAAACCTTTAGGCTGCCACTTGTTGAAAAGCTGTTCCGTCATTGACTTTGTTTCATATCTGTAATTTATTACAGAGCAGAGACCCTAAGATGGCTCGTGTTGCACTGGAGTCCCTGTATCGACTGTTGTGGGTCTACATGATCAGAATCAAGTGTGAGAGCAACACTGCAACACAGGGGTAAATATCTTAAAACTCCTTGACCTCAGCCAAAGAGGAAGAATGATGTACTGCTTTTACTATTTCTTTCCTGTGATAATAATTTTCAGTCGGCATGGATTCTGGCTTTAGGGGAAGAAAACTAAAAGTACATTCAAGTAGCCTTTTTACTGCAAACCCTCCATCTTTGTTACTGATTGTTTTTGGTGTAAGGAATGCTTTTTTCTTTTCTTTTCCTTTTTTTTATGAACTGGGGTCAGGCCTGCACCAGATTGTCAGTGCCGGTGGCCCACAGGTTTCTCAGCAGCTGTACAGATGTTATTATGAGCCTGAGGCCAGAAAAGAATACCAAATGGGTCAAGCCGGACATTTGAAACGTGTTAATTAGGCCCAAAATAAACTTGTCCTAAAAATAGATTTTCTCTTAATGCAATGGAGTAAACCAAATTATTACAGTTTTCTATGTACTTGTATCAAACTTTTTTTTAAATGCTTGTTAAAGGTATCCTCATAACGTGTTTATTTCTCTGTGTCCACAGTCGCCTCAGCACCATTATTACAACACTTTTCCCCAAAGGCTCCCGCAGTGTGGTCCCAAGAGATATGCCTCTCAATATCTTTGTCAAAATCATCCAGTTCATTGCACAGGTAAACACAATAACGTGCTGTACTGCACGATAGAGAAGTCACACAAATTATAATTCATGTAACTCTATGTTAAATATACCAATACAAGGTATCTCATTGAAACTTGTATCTCTAGACAATCATGACATCACATTTTCACTTTCGTATTTCATTACAGGAAAGGCTTGATTTTGCCATGAGAGAGATCATCTTCGACCTTCTTTATGTTGGGAAACCTGCAAAAGCCTTTAGTCTTAATCCAGAGGTATGCATTCAACATTCACTTGTACAGTTTAATGTGTTTATAGAGAAATGAAAAGAAGAAGAAAATGCCCCATTTAGCCCTTTATCGAAATATAATTATCTGAAAGTGCTCCTAGACTACTGTATGTCTGCTGGACTTACAGCTTTGTGTCACAGCATTTCCCTCAATTGTAAGGCAACAAAACAATCTATAACAATCTATTGTTTAGTTCCTGGAACTGCAGTAACTGCTGATACAATTGATTTTTTTTTCCAGCTAAAGTGGTGTTTCATTGTCTGTTGTGTTTACTCGAAATCTCTCGCAGGACAAATAATGCAACATTGAAAATGGATTATAAAACAGCTGAACTTTTTTGTGCAGAGAATGAATATTGGTCTGAGAGCATTCCTGGTCATCGCCGATAAACTGCAGCAGAAGGACGGCGAGCCTCCCATGCCTAACACTGGTTGCACTTTACCCTCTGGGAATACACTCCGAGTCAAGAAGACATACCTGAGCAAAACGCTGACAGATGAGGAGGCCAAAGTCATTGGTGAGTGACACAGACCGTGGTCAGGGATGCTGAAAATGCCATGCTGTTGCAGACTCAAATAGCAGTGACAGCTTAAGCATCAGATGTGGAATTTAAATGGCCGTTTGCAGATGAGTGACAGCGGTATCAACAGTTTTTCTTTCTCCTCCAGGGATGTCCCAGTATTATTTTCACGTGCGGAAGGCTATTGACCATATCCTCAGACACCTGGACAAAGAGGTGGGACGCTGCATGATGATGACTAATGCTCAGATGTTGAACAAGGAGCCTGAGGACATGATCACGTAAGTGCACACGCCTCTCTGTCAGCCTAGAAACCAAAACATTTGAAGTTAGTAAAACTCACGAGTGTTAAAAGTGGTTTCAGCCCCATCATAAACTCTACCTTAACTTAATTAACCCTGGATGACAATCTGGTTATTTTCCCAGTGCTAGTTCAGTTTACACTTGACAGTTGAACACATTGAAAGCAAGCTCATGCCGTTAAACCTGCTGTAAAATGTGACCTTAACAGAGGTGAAAGAAAGCCCAAGATTGACTTGTTCAGGACGTGTGTCGCTGCCATTCCTCGCATCCTGCCTGACGGGATGTCCAAGCCAGAGCTCATAGACCTGCTCTCACGGTGAGTCACCTCTCTTGAGGAAAGCACCTTTATGAGGAAGACAAAGCACTGGTGGCACACACTCCCACTGCCTGACAAGATAATTAACCTGAAGAGATAGAATCAAGTGCTATTAATGTTTGTGTTTAGGAGAAGGAAACTGCCACACTGAACCAGAACCTGAACAAGAACCTGAATTTCCTGCTATTAACCGAAGATGATAATTATAATACATAATAGGAATGATATATACTGTATATACATGTGTTTGTGTATGTATGTATATATATATATATGTGCGTGTATTTATACAGTATCCACACATAATGGCTATTTACTTTACTGTGTTTAAAACAATGTAATATATGCAGCTTTAATTTTCATTACTGTTTGCTATGTTTGAAGACTCAGAATCTGGGGTTTTGTCCATAGATGACAAAATAGTTTCAATTCTGATCAGCACTTCAACGATCAGTTTGTTTTCTTACACTTCATGCTTATTTCAGATGTGAGGCAACTGGAAGCTTGACAATTTATCTTATTGTACACCGCAGGCAAATTTAAGATAGCTAAATCAAAGAAGTACCTCAGATGAGATGGATTTTTGCACTGTTAACATCCTGCCCGCCGGGTAATCTTCAGGTTAAATTTATCTGGAATGAAACCTTCTCATTGGTAGAAGATAAGGGACTTAATTGAATGCCTCTAAAGAAACCTGCTTGATTCTAGTTTGTCTTTGTCTTCTTTCTCAGATTGACAATCCACATGGATGACGAGCTGCGTCTCATTGCCCAGAATTCTTTGCAAAGTCTGCTGGTTGATTTCTCAGACTGGCGCGACGACGTTCTGTTTGGATTCACTAACTTCCTGTTGCGTGAGGTCCAAGACACTCACCAGGGACTGTTAGACACATCCCTCAAATTACTGCTGCAACTGCTCACACAGTGGAAACTAACGCTGGCCGCCCCAGGGAAGAGCTATGACACCGCTACAGTGCACACAGCAGAGGTATACAGTACCCACCTTTGTGTCAGTTATGACATATTTTTGTGCCTTTCACACGCGGTAAATCACAATTCGACTCATTCGGGTTTATTCCGCTCCAACACTTGACAAATACCTGTTGTAGGAATGAAAATGTTACGTGCTAAAGTCTCATTTTAATCATGCTTTTTTTAAATCCGCTTTTGTTTCATTTCCATGTTTATGTCACAGTTGCTGCAGTCCAGCTCAAGTGTTAAGACGCCTGCAGAGCGAGGTCCTCACTCCACTGTGCTGCATGCAGTGGAGGGACTGGCACTCGTGCTGCTCTGCTCTTGTCAGCTGAGCACCCGCAGACTTGCCATCGCCATACTGAAAGAGATACGAAGTCTATTTATGACCATTGGGCAGTCTGAGGTAAATGGGACAAAGTTAAACTGACAGAATACCTTAAAGTTTGATGACTGAGTTTACAGACTGTGATTTTATGTTTTTTTTGTCAACCGCAGGATGACGATAAACCAATGATAGAGGTCATGGACCAGCTCAGCCCTGTAATCCTGGAGAGTTTTGTCAATATTACAGTCTCCGACACGGTAAGTTGTTTGTAGCTCCAAACTAAACCTGGAGTCTCAGTAGAGATTCATTCACACCGCAGTGAGATGCTCATTCGTTGCGTCTACTCAAGCTACTTTCATGGAAAGATCCGGTGTCATTTAAATATCTAGCCATGTGGAATCTGGTTCACGAAACAGCAAATGCTTGTTACGTCGACTGTAAGACAGAAGCTTGGTTTTGTAATCTGGCGTGTAAAAGAGGAACAGCTGGAACTGAGCAGCTGTTTACCTTTTGACTCTGACTTATGTAATCGTCACGCTCTCAACATGACGCTAAGATTTATTGAGAAAGGGATAATACAGTAAATGTCCGTGTATGCATTATCGAATTGTTTTTCAAAATATTCTATTTGATTATTTAACTGCATTAATTACATTTAAATTATTCTTTATTATTATTTATTTCATTATTCTTAAGCATCAGGATGAAGAGAGAGTCGGAAAAGACATGTTGCTATTTGGACGAGTTGTCCAGTCATCACCTTTGACCCTACTGTGCCACTTGCTTGTTTGCAGGTCCCGCTGCCAGCTGGCCACCACGTGGACCTTCAGTGGCTCGTGGAGTGGAACGCACTGCTCGTAAACAGCCATTATGACATTCAGAGCCCCTCACACGTGTGGATCTTTGCCCAGTCCGTGAAGGACCCTTGGGTGCTGTGCGTATACAGCCTCCTCCGGCAGGACAACCTACCCAAGCACTGCTCGACGGCGCTCAGCTACGCCTGGCCCTACGCCTTCACTCGAATGCAGATGCTCATGCCCCTGGTAGACCCAAAGTAAGTGTCCTTGTTTAAGAACAGCCACTTGATACCACTTCCCCGTTGCATATGATAAACTCCTCCTCAAGATCCCCCGTTCTACACAGCTCAGATAAAGACAATGATTTTCTTTTTGTATGATTCACCAGTAACCCAGTGTATGCGAAGAAGACCAACACGTCTGGCAGCGGGGACAATTACGTCACCCTGTGGAGAAACTACCTGATCCTTTGCTTCGGGGTAGCCAAGCCCAGCATCATGAGCCCCGGCCATCTGAGAGCATCGACACCTGAGATCGCGGCCGCCACGCCCGACAGCGGTGTCAGCTACGATAACAAGGTAGCTGCCTAGCTGTCCTCTGATCTTATTAAGTCCCCGAGTGCTTTGTCTCTCCAGGATCAGGTGTTCATACGGAGCTTGTTGATATTCAAACTCGTAAGCATCTAATTACACAGCAGCTATCTCACATGAATGGAACAGGAGGCCGGTATATTCTTAACTTCACAGAAACACCTTATTGCAGCCCTGTGTAATTAGTGATGTTCAAGCAGCGTGGGTCATTTATGCGTGTGACTGAACCGTCGATGTTTGATGTTTCAGGTTATCGGGAGCCCATCTGTGGCTTGGCTTCTGAAGCAGTTGGTTCCACTGATGAGAGCAGAGAGCATCGAGTTGACAGAGTCACTGGTTCTGGGCTTTGGTCGCACCAATTCCCTTGTATTCAGGTATATCGGAAGGCGTCATTTTTGCTATAATTGATTGACACATTGGTTTTAAAGATGGATAGCAGCACAGCATCAAAATATTATAGCGGCTTATTGAAGTATTGTTGTTGTCTCTTTTCCTTAGAAAATAACAACAGTCTCACTGAAGTGTAATTCGTCCATTTAACAAAATGTATTTACGACGGTTGTTTGATAATGCATTTTACCTTAAGATGACTTGTGTATGTTTTGACTGCCTGCACACAGGGAACTTGTGGAAGAGCTACATCCCCTAATGAAAGAAGCGTTAGAAAGAAGACCTGAGGTTGGTTGATTGTATTTACAGCACAGCACACAACAAAATCAAAACATGCACTGCTGGATGTCATTTGTGAATGAACTGGATAGTGCTCTGTAAAGTTATCAGAGAGCTGACGTGTCTCAGAACATCTCAGTCACTAAATAAAGATTAATAATAATATCACAGCAGGACTTAAGTCATGAAGGATACTTCTTAATAATTGCTTGCAGAACAAGAAGCGGCGTGAACGACGAGACCTGCTGAGACTGCAGCTGCTGCGGATCTTTGAGCTGCTGGCTGATGCAGGTGTCATCAGTGACAGGTTAGTGTGGCATTTGTTGACACATTACAGCCCCGCTGTACAGTATCATACTCACTGTACACAAAGGCGGAGCATAAGTAAGATAACAAAACAAGATCATCAAGATATAACCTTTGTGTTACGTGGCTCCTGAGCATTAATACATGTTGAAAAAGAAGTTGAAATATTTCAGTTTGGTTTGTAATTTATTTCCACTGGGCGTCTCCCTGTTTTTCCGACAGTACAAACGGAGCTCTGGAACGTGACACCCTCGCCCTGGGCGCTCTCTTCCTGGAGTATGTGGATCTAACCCGTATGCTCCTGGAAGCTGAGAATGACAAAGATGCAGAAATCCTCAAGGACATCCGAGCTCACTTCAGCGCAATGGTGGCCAACCTCATCCAATGTGTACCAGGTACTAAAAGATTCAGCCTGAACGGCCTTTCTTTTGAATGCTCTGCGGGTCGGATTGATAAATTGCTGAATAAGTTGTTTTTATTTAGATGCCTGATACAATCAATCTGTCCTTTTTTTTTATCAATTTGTGGATTGTGAATTCTATAATAGGCTCCCGTTCGGCACATCACATGGAGCACAAGACTCCTGATATTGATCTTGATGTGGAGGTAGCCCAAGGGGAGTAGATCCAAAAATAGTGCAGCTTAAGGACAGAGCAGCCAAGGATAGATGATGACTCATGGGTTGCCGAGCCTTCACAGGTCCCCACTGAATGGCTAATGATCTGTCGAGGGACATCAGCACCTTGTTATCATATCGTGAAATGCACTTTTAGTAGTTAGTTAAGGGTTTAAGATGCTTGCATTTTTTTTTTATTGCTGACTCCTTACTCTCTCAATGAGCAGACCTATAACAGACTTTCTTGTCTCCCTCCCCAGTGCACCACAGGCGCTTCCTGTTTCCACAGCAGAGCCTGCGGCATCACCTCTTCATCCTCTTCAGTCAGTGGGCCGGTCCTTTCAGCATCATGTTCACCCCTCTGGACCGCTACAGTGATAGGAATCACCAGATCACAAGATATCAATATTGTGCCCTAAAGGTAAACATACATCATGCAATCCAATGCCTTCCACAAACTATTATATATTTTAATATTACCCCCTAATGCATAGAAGAAATAGAAACATGCGTCTTGGTCTGTTTTTATTCAATTACAAAGCGTACGTTTGAGAACAAGTGCAGAATAAGTCCACAAATGTCCTCTTGTCTATTGTAGAATGATACAGTGAAATATGTTTTGTGTATATAACGATCTAACCTATTTTGCTGACCGACAATCTTTGAAACGAGACGCTGCCACCTTTTGCAATCCGTGTGCTAGCAAATCACTTTTGTGAAACGGCCCCTGCATCACTAGGTGGTGCTGCCTCCGAGAAAAATCCTCCCATTCTTTCTCTGCTTTAAATGTAACGATGTTGTTTGGTATGGACTCTTCTCCCCCCACAAGACGAATACAAACTCAAGTACAGAACACTCTCTCCTGAACTGAAGTGTGACCGTGAGCGTAAATCCGCCCACTTCTATCTTTAGGTTTAAAGCAACAACAGACTTTGTTGATTGGTAAACACGAGCGCTGCTGTGTAAAGTCACACAAAAAGGCTTCTGGGAGCTCAACACGTACCTCCTGCGGGCATTCTGAGCCGTGTGCAGTGTTGCAACTGTTGACTGTTTGTTCTTCCAGGCCATGTCTGCTGTGCTGTGCTGCGGGCCTGTGTTTGATAACGTTGGCCTCTCTCCAGACGGATACCTCTACAAGTGGCTGGATAATATACTCGCCTGTCAGGATCAGCGGGTACGTGGCCAATGCTTTACCACCGCGGTGCATTTAAACAAAGAGCTGACCCAGAAAGCCCCCCTTCTGATCGCTTACTGAGGCCTGCTTTGTCTAAAAGCCCAACAATAGACATTGCCAAGTGCTGGCCATTATCTTGCAGGATTGCTGGCAAGTAGTGAAGAGAGTTTTTGTATCAAAATTAATTTGTCTGATGTTCTCTTTTTTTCCAGTTTACTGTGATACGAGATAAATCACCTGCATGTTTATTGAACACATTCTTCCTTGTCAAAGTTGACTTTGAGCCCTTATCCTATCATTACATGGCTTGATGTGTACCAGGCACTGGGCAGGTAGCCAAGAACATGTAATTCATCATATTTGCTGTGTGACAGAAGTAAAGCTGTTGGAATGATTTTACTCTCCTAGATCTTTGAGAAATACACACAGCCTCAGATATTTGTGTCACGTAAAATCAGGAATACAGGTGATGCTTAAAAATACTGTTGGTGTCTGCTCCTGGCTCAGGTCCACCAGCTTGGCTGTGAAGTCGTCATCCTGCTCCTGGAGCTCAATGCCGACCAGGTCAACCTGTTCAACTGGGCAGTGGATCGCTGCTACACAGGCTCCTACCAGCTCGCCTCAGGCTGCTTCAAAGCCATCGCTACGGTCTGCGGCAGCAGGTAGAAAATCTCACAATCTCTCTGCTATCTGTTCAGCTAGTTAAGGTCAGCTGCCTGTGCACAAACACAGCTTTCATCAAGGGCAGTTATGATCCATCAGGTATGATCGTCCAGTTTTCTAGTCCAAGTGGGGAAACCAACAGCAAACTGGCTCTTTAAAGGATCACCTCAGCTGATCCTCTTAAATGGCTCATTATTTATCTGAAGTTGGACTTCCTTTTGTGCTTTAACTCCAAAAAAATCATCCCAAACATTATGTGGGACACTTAAGATATTAACACTGAACCATTACGTTATTTCTTTCTCTCTGTGTCCTAACTAGCAGAAACTATCCAAGTGATATAGTAACACTGCTGAATCTGGTCCTCTTCAAGGCATCAGACACCAACAGAGAAATCTACGAGATTTCAATGCAGCTAATGCAGGTGAGATACACAAACACAGCTGCTTCTTGTGCTTCTGTGTCGGGTTTAATGGATACATGACACACTTCTCCTCTTTCTTTGAACAGATTCTTGAAGCAAAGTTGTTTGTGTACTCTAAGAAGATTACAGAGCAGAAGCCAAACAGCATCCTCTACGGCACCCACGGTCCACTGCCACCTCTGTACAGTGTCTCCCTGCCTCAGCTCTCCAGCCAGCTGGCCAGCATGTACCCTGAACTCACACTTCCTCTTTTCTCAGGTAGCTGTTTATATCATATCTGTGCTGCGTATGTGGCCACAATAGGGCTAGCCGTGGTATTTCCGCCTGCTGTAATACTCTCACAGGCTTGTCATCTTTTTATGGTTTCCCACTAAATGCTGCGCGCTCATCTTCCAGAGTAGTCTTCCTCTCCCACCACCCACACAAATACTGTATATATGGACCCTCCCACTGACCACAGAAACACTGAGAGCTTAAATCGAGTAAGGGAATCCCAGGCTTAAGTTGAATTCATATGCAGTTCAGGATTAAACTGACGATTATGGTGAAGAGTATCCCCGCTGATGTTATTCTGATGTTAACATTGCCTTTTCCCTGCTTGTTCCAGAGGTTAGCCAGAGGTTTCCCACCACTCATCCTAATGGGAGGCAGATCATGCTGACCTACCTCCTGCCCTGGCTCAGTAACATTGAGCTGGTGGACAGCGGCCTGCTGCTGCCGGTCTTCACACCATGCACCTCGGATTATAACGCTGCTATCCAGACGACCAGCACAGGTTCATCCCACCAACTGCAGGGCACTGGCTGGGGCTCCTTACAGGCCACATCCATGGTTCTCAATAACCTCATGTTCATGACCGCCAAGGTAAAAGTCGTGTTGGGGAAATGTGATGAAATGGGGCATGGGTAATCAGTCAGTGCAGCTAACATGTCGTCTTTCTTTAACCCCTGTGGTCAGTATGGAGATGACCTACCTGGACCAGAGATGGAAAACTCCTGGAATGCTTTAGTCTGCAATGAGAAGTGGCGCAACAATCTGAGGACCGCCCTGCAGTTTCTCATCAGCTTATGCGGCGTCAGCAGTGATACCACCCTCCTGCCATATGTAAGATATATGTATCATTAAGGCCAACTGGAAAACATCATGTAGCTACTTCTTTTTTAGTTTCTCACGTATGTTCTGTGATTTATTTGTTCAGATCAAGAAGGTGGTGATCTATCTGTGCCGGAACAACACCATACAAACCATGGAGGAGTTGATATTTGAGTTACAACAAACAGATCCAGTCAACCCGGTGGTGCAGCACTGTGATAGCCCTCCTTTCTATCGCTTCACTGCTACAAGCAAGGCCTCCACAGCAGCTTCAGGTACGTCTTCATCTAAAACACTCAACAGAGGGAACACCAGTTGAAATTTGTATTTGTGTTTGCTCTGTGGGGAATGTGAAGCGGTGTTGGTGTTAAAGATTATGCTCAGTTGAATTTCATTAAACATACTGTAAAAGTATTTTGCTCTTTTTTTTTTTCTAGGCACCACATCAAGTAGCAATACTGTTGTTGCAGGCCAAGAGAGCTTTCCTGACACAGATGATACCAAGACTGTAAAGGAGCATGAGGAGAGGTAGGGAGCAAGATATTAAAGCGTAACATTAGATGAATTATACTCCTACCAATGCCCATCATGATGATTGTTTTTCTGACCTCAGGCTGAGCCACTTAATGAGAGCCCACAACCGCCTGGAATCACGCTACAGCAACAGCTCAGGAGGATCTTACGACGAAGATAAGAGTGAGTGTATTTCTGTACCAGACACCCTTTGAAAAACTGTAGTTGTCATGAGTGTCTGGTGAGTGTGGAATACACAGGCTGGTTTGGAGGGTAAGATGGTGGCCGGCATGGTGTCATTGATAATGCATGAGCAGTGCAGAGTGTCCTGGGGTGCTTAAAAGGCTTCTGTGAGAACTGGCACTGAAATAAAAGTAGTCAAGCCCAGGGCCTCTGCACTGCTGCCAGTGACCCAAAAACGTCTTTATGATACTCTCTTGGTCTGACTTGGTCCTGCAGACTAATGTGAGTAAGAATGAAAAGCACCCTTTGACAAAATGGAAGTTCTCATGATTTTACATAGTTGTACATTATTTAAATAAATCTCCAATCTGTCATTTGCCCACATGCCATGTCCAGCTGTGGAGTTCCACAAACTCTGATTGCAATTCGTCATATGTGTGTGTGTGCTGGATAAATGCCAGCATTATCATTTTCTGTAATAATTTAGGTGAACCTCTGCCCCCCTATGCTGATTGGCTGATGGTTGTCATTGAGGCCAATCAGCCCCATCCACTGCCCATGCCTCTGAATGGAGGATGTTGGGCTCCACTGGTGGATTTCTTGCCAGAGACCATCACTCCCAGAGGACCACTGCACAGGTTAGACTGCTGCTTTCATTAAGGCAAAATGTGATTCTAATAATAACTAATGAGAGCTGTTTACTTTGAGATCAGACTGATCTTGGACCTTAAATAAACTGTCACAGTTTACCTTTGAATGCCCGCAGATAAAGGCAGCACCACTCAGCTTTTTCACTCTGATGCTGTGCACTTCAAGGTCATGTTTTTGGGGATTAGATATGTTTGGTGTGTGGTTGTGTTTCATTTGATTGAGAGGCTTAGCAGTTGGTGTTTTTGTTTGGTTTAGGTGCAATATAGCGGTCATCTTCATGACAGAGATGGTGGTGGACCACAGTGTGAGAGAGGACTGGGCCATGCACTTGCCTTTGCTGCTACATGCCTTGTTTTTGGGTGAGTTTACATTATTATCAGCCATTCCCGTAAAAATCATCCATGTCATTTCATGATATTTGACGTAATACAAAAAAAAATGTCATGGCAGATAATGTTTAACCCTCGGAACTGCTAGCATTTTTGCTCCTGTAGCATTTTACTTACTGTGGCCTTTTGTCACAGCCGAGTCAAAAGAAACTCTAGTCGTTCAATAACAGCCAACACCGTGTCTCAGTGTTGTCGTACTCAAGATCGATCGAGTGGTCTCAAGACCACTTTTTGAAGGTCCTGTCTGTACATTTTTCCTCTGCCTTGTCTCGGTCTCAGAGAGGACTTTTATTACAGGATCAGTCAAGACCAATGATCACTAAATTGCCTGTGCATTGTCTGATTTATTTATTATCATTACTGTGACCGGATGTAAAACGTCCTGCTTCAAGTGCAACCAATAACTACGAAACAAGAAGAGTGTAATGTGTTAGGTGGATGGTAAAACATAGAACATGTTGAATAAAGATGGTTAAGTTGATTTCAGCTCATTAGATTTCTTTGCTGATAGAAAACAAAGGAACATTCTTCTCTATCAAGAAATTCCTCATGGTAAACTTATACAGTACATACAGTACATACACACATATATGCGTATAAATGTCTTCATTTGTTTTCTGTGGTTGTTTTTTATGGGAATGTGGATATTTCAGATCATCATGAGGAGTGCTTAAGGTTTGCATGTTACACATTTTATCATAAGCTTGTCATGCAGTGGGAGACTTGCACTGGTCTGGTCTTGGCTCAGTTTTGCCCTGCCTTGTTCTTGGTCGACCAAGTCAACCAAGTGTCAACCCCTCAAAGTCTTGGTCTTGTCTCGGTCTCCATACACTCTGGTCTTGGTTTAGGTGGTCTTCTTGACTACAATGCTGCTTTGTCTTAAAGATCACTGAAACAGGTCCGTTCCTTTCCTCAGGTATGGATCACTACCGTACAGAAGTTTTTGAGCACAGCAAACGTCTCCTTCTCCACCTGCTCATCACGTTGTCCTGTAACAACAACTTCCAGGCCATCGCCTCAGTTTTACTGCAGACACGTGAGATCAACGGCACTAAGACCCTCACCTGCAAACCAAGTCTCCAGCCGGAATATTTACCTTCAGGTAAAAAATATGAGCTTTTAGTAATACTCAACAGAGTTTTCTCAACTAAAACACATTGATACTGAAAGGCTTGGAGTAGACCTGGGTCCAGTTGACAGAGCTGCTTGGCTTGACACATTGCTCCTTTCTCTGGCTAATAAAAAACGTCAACAACAGGAGGGGAATGCTACCAACACATCTATCCTTTCAGAGGATGGATAAGGTTCTTATCGGGGGAGAAAATATTTGGACACTGTGCCAAAAGCAATATTGAGCACAGAGGATATCGAAGGTCTTGATTAAAGCATTCCATTCTGCCATTTTCGTCCTCTTGCCCAAATTGAGGCCATCCGCTCGGGCTTGGATAGGCTAGTTTGGCTCCCCCCCCCCCACACCTCTCCCTGTCGATTATTTGTTTTGCAAATGTGAAGAGTATTATTTGTCCATTGGACAGTTTGGATACGACTTGCATGGTAAAAGACAGTGTTCTTTCACACAGCCATTGAGATCCAAAGAAAACATCCCATTTTCCTCTCAGCCTTTGTAACATCTACACTCCCATGTTTATTATATTTGTATGATTTGTGTAATATTTTGCAGAACTAATCAGTTTGTAAATTAACAACAAGCAGATTAAGTGTGCAGTGTCACGACCCGGCTCTTGAGCCAAAACAAAACGGAAGACACACGGGTGGTTAGACGGAAAAGTTTGCATTTATTCTTAACAAAACAAAGACATGGTGCTGCAGGAACGGAGAGAGCTCCCGTCTGCGGCAGGCAGGTCCTATATACCCCTGGGAGACTGGCCAGGTGCTCCCAATTGTACAAGGGACCTGCAAGACAGCACAGACAAGAAAACAAGGGAACGCCCACAGCAGGCCCTGCTTAAAGCCAGAGGCCGTCACAGCAGCGATTTAGTAGTTAAACTTGACAGTTTACCACATGAAATGCATCTTATCAGTAGACAAGGCTAATTGGATTTAAATTCCAGACATGTCAAAACACAGGCCATGCTGCTCCCCAAATGTTCTCTCCTCCAAGTTGCAGTTAGGAAAATAAAATCAAACATCCAACTGAATCGCTGTAACCTGTTTCTGATCACAAACCTGTTCCTCTGTTGTGTTCAGGAGGATGTTCTGACTTCCTACGGGAGTGTCAAGCGTCTCCTGTGCCAGACTCTGGTCTGAGTTCTTCTTCTACATCATCCAGTTTGAGTCTGGGAGGCAGCAGCAACAACCTGCCGGAGATCTCACATGAGGTGGAGGAGCTGGTGGCTTCCAATAAAATGGACGAGAAGACTAACAAGCTCATTGAGTTTTTAACCATAAGGTGCTGATTTAATACGCTGTCATTGAAATCATTTCCAGCAAGTGCACAGTGAAGGCATGTTACACACAGCAGAGATGACCTTCTGATGCGCGGATATGCTTTCTCATATTTCTTGATGTAGATTACCACCTAGTGGTGCTGCCTGCATAGTGCAATAGATTATTTTACAAGTACATTAGATTACATATTTCAATTTAGTGAGTGCAGCTGGCATTTACCATGATTCATTGTACACTTTGGAAATATAAGTTAGTCACTGTCATCTTGCAAACTCTCTTGAGATGTTTAGAATTGGATTTGTTTAGAACTGCTTTTTGCCAGTTTAAGTACGGACAATACTAATCTAAACAAAGCCAGGGTAGCATCTGACTTTGGGCTCGGTACAGCTTATTCAGAACAGTCAGCTAATTGTCCCACTTTCTTCAATAGTGGACCTCCACATAGACACATAGAGAATGTACTGTGTGTTGTTAGTAACTATGAAACTGTTGTTTTATAGAGCATATGGACCACTGTGGTGCCATGAGGACATTTCGGCAAAGAACTACATTTCAAAAAGCACTGGGGAGCTGACAAACTTTCTGCGACATGTGGTTTCTGTGTTCAAAGAGTCCAAGTCAGGTAACCCTTCAGTAAATCCTTCACAGTAACTACTAATGAAGTAAACAGAACCTCACTTTACCACTCAATTATTCTCATTTTCGTGACAACACTCTCATCTGTGACCTCGTTAGATTTCCACCTGGAGCAGCAGCTCAGTGACGTGGCGCTGCAGACGGCCTTGTGTAGTTCATCTCGTCACTACGCGGGCCGTTCCTTCCAGGTGTTCCGGGCCCTCCGGCAGCCCATTTCTGCCCACGCTGTGTCCGACCTGCTCTCACGGCTGGTGGAAGTCGTGGGAGAGCATGGAGAGGAGGTGCAGGTTAGTGCTCTGTGTGTGTGTGTGTGTGTGTGTGTGTGTGTGTGTACATTGCTGCTTAGCAAATGAGTTTGATGCCCCAGATGTTTGACCCTCTTATGAGCACATGAACAAATCTAGTAATCATCTAATGGCAGAAATCCTAGATCATCATTAAAGTCTAATCAGCATATCCTTGAACTACCTGCCCATCAAATATTATTCAAATCTAGCTGTTGCTTTTTAATCTATTATATAATTGAATGATACAAGAAGATCCTCCACAGAACTGCAGTTGTCTTTTTCTCCCTTGCAGGGCTATGTGATGGAGGTATTACTTACACTGGAATCTGTGGTGGATAACTTGGCTGAATGTCTCAAGAACAATGATCTCATGGCCATCTTGACGAGGTTTGTGTCTCCTGTACATATATTTCTGTTGAAAGTATTTTCTTTTTCTTTTTTGTTAAAACATACAGTAACTTCAATTTGTTGTTTGTTTAATTCCAGAGCCTCGTCTCCAGATTTCCTCACCAGTCTCAAGCTGCTGTCCAACAGGAAGAGCACAGGGCAGCTCAATCTTAGAAGAGAAGAGAGGAGCCGACATCAGAGGAGCTCCTCTGTCCCCAAGAAGTTTGGAGAGGCGGACAGGTGGTCCGATCCACCTCGCAGCGCTACGCTGGACCGCATCCAAGCCTGTGAACAGACCCGCAGCTCTTCCTCATCGAAAGACAACATCAACGACCCGACCAATATCAACCACCCCAGCAACCTGCTGGCCACCATCTTCTGGGTGGCCGTGTCACTGATGGAGTCGGACTTTGAGTTTGAGTATCAGATGTCTTTGAGACTGCTGAATAAGCTGCTGGGCCACATGTCGCTAGACAAACAGGAGAACAGGGAGAAGCTGGAGAAACTGCAGAGCCAGCTTCAATGGAGCAGCTTCACTGGGCTCCAGCAGCTGCTGCTGAAGGGCTTCACCTCCGCGTCCACCACTGACCTCACCCTCCAGCTCTTCTGCCAACTCACACCGGTGTCACGAGTGCCTGTGGTGGACACGTCACAAGCCATAGGTACACTGTAGGAAACAGTAGATATGGGGTTGCTAAAACAGATGATTGTTGATATTCTTAGATTTTAGGTGTCTGTAAACCGCTGGTTTGTGGCAGTATTGTAATAATGTAGTGCAGCACATTAAAAAACCATATGTGTATATTTTTATTTGAAATATTGAATGAATTTGTCTGCTTCATCCATTAGGGTTTCCCTTGAATGTTCTCTGCCTGCTCCCACATCTGGTGCAGAACTTTGATGGGCCCACGCCGTTCTGTCAAGACGTTGCCGAGAAGATAGCCCAGGTTTGGCTCCATTAACATGTCTTTCTTCATCTTCCCTTAAAGATAATGTGTTTGAAGCTAATGCTCTTTTTGTGCGCAGGTATGCCTCGAGGAGAAGAACGCTAAGCTCTCCAACCTTGCTCATGTCATGAGTCTGTATAAAACGCACTCCTACACACGAGACTGCTTCTCCTGGGTGAACGTGGTGTGTCGGTATCTTCACGAGGCTTTCTCCGATATCACCCTCAACCTGGTCACTTACATGGCAGAGGTTTGTGCAGCTACATCAGCTGATCATATATTTGCCAAGTGGCAGTAACGGGCTTGTAAAATAATTGTACACTACAGCTTTTCAAAGGGTGCTACATTAATTCATGGCATTTCGTTCTGTTGTAACAGCTGTTGGAGAAGGGTCTCCCCTGTATGCAGCAGACTCTTTTACAGATCATCTACAGCCTCCTGAGTCACATGGACCTGGGTGGAATTCAAGCCAAACCGTTCAACATGGAGGTGCTCAAGACAATTGAGAAATTTGTCCAGGTGAGATTGACTATGTGTCCTACTGCAGATAATTAGTTTAAATATGTGGTGACAGTGTGCCTCACATTGATTTTCAGTCAATGGCTGTATATATTTTTTTTAATAAGTTTTGTGGTAACACTTTTACTCTTTGAGATATATGTGCTCGTAAAGGGAAAACATTCAGATCGCCTGCGTCAGATGTTATCATTGGAAACCTTTCGGCATCGTGCTCTGAGTAAGAGTCTTGTGTTCCCTGTTCCTTTTGTAAGTGTTCATGGGGAAAAAAAGGAGGGGAAGAAAAGCTGTCTTGTGTCAGTGCAGTCAATTTGTAGACACACCCAAACTATAAACAGTCTGCCCTTCTGCCACAGGCTCTGCTTATTCTCACACCGAGTCCACTTTCCTTCATTGGCCAGAACACTTGTCTCTAAAAATAGAACCACATTAAAACACACAGAAAGACATGTGCGGTTGTTTCTTTCGAAACATGTGGTTGTGTTGTTTTTTTGTCTGCGTGTACGGGTGAATTGATGTGTGTATGTCTGTGTCAACTACAGACTGTCCATTGGAAGGAAGCATTGAATATCCTGAAGCTGGTGGTTTCTCGATCAGCCAGTTTGGTGCAGCCGTCATCCACACAAAGTGTCCTCTCCTATGAGGACATCAGCCGCGTATGGGACCGCTCCTCCAAAGCTTTGCCTGGGAAAACGCTGGATTTCCACTTTGACATATCTGAGGTTAGAGACACTTTCTCTTTTACCGTGTTCTTGGTTTGAAAGTCCCTGTAGCTCGGGGAGAGCTTAATGCTTGTCTGATTTTCCCTGTATTTTCCAGGGAGCGGTGCTTGTTGAGGTTGTGTGTAAAGCTTTTTGGAAAGGAAACAATTCTTCCCCTTCCGTAATGCTGATATTTCTTTTTGACCAAACCCCTCGAGATTAACTTGAAAGCTCCAAAGTTAAACACAATTAGCCAAGCAAGAGCTGGAAAGTGGTGTCAAAGATACAGACAGAGTGGTGTATGTGTGGGAACTAAACAGGGAGCTATTTGGGCAGTTCATGAATGGCAGGAAATGATGTCAGCTCTTTGCTGCCGTCCTTTGTATGTGAATCAGTCACTTTTAGTAGATAGCCAACAGTGTGTGAATCTAGTGGGATAAAGCAGAGGAAAGGTTTGTTTTTCCTCAAATGCTTCACGCATTCGTAATAACGAGTTGAGTATAAATTGTGAACATTGATAAAAGATAAATGCCGTTTTTAAAAGATAAAACGTGAAATATTGATCACTGTACGGTCATCTCGGATAAAAACAGGAGCTGCTATGGAGCCTGAGTCATTGATTGACGAAGCAGAGAGTGACTTTCTCCTCTTCTAACTTTCCCTGACTCATCGAGGTTTCTGTCTGCACGCGTCTGTCTTTGTTTGCGTCCGCGCTGTTAGACGCCAGTGATTGGTCGGCGTTTTGACGACCTGCAGCGTTCTCCAGGCCTAGATGTGAAGAGCAGGAGCACAGCAGTGACCCGCAGCACCTCCTCCACCTCCTCTGGATCCACTTCCAACAACGTTCTGGTGCCAGTCAGCTGGAAGAGGCCTCAGTCTTCCCAGGTGAGCACTTCTGCCCTTTCCTTCTTAGAATAATGCTCATAAATATGATGGGGGATGATTTGATAATGGCTCTATTTGGTGCCTATTTAATTCATTTTATTTGCATCTTTTTGTGAAAAATATCTCCACAGAAAAGAACACGGGAAAAACTGGTGAATGTATTGTCTCTGTGTGGACAAGAAGTGGGGCTCACAAAAAATCCTTCGGTAAGATACACTTTATTTTAGCAGTGCTCTGAATTGTAATACTCGCCGTAAGCCCTTCTTAATTTGCGACTCTTTGTTGCTCTTGTAGGTGATCTTCTCCAGTTGTGGGGAGCTGGACCTCATGGAGCACCAGCCCAGCCTGGTGTCCTCCGACGACGGGACCCGGGAGCCAGACAACACGGACGACACGACTTCAGAGCAACAGTTCAGAGTCTTTAGAGACTTTGACTTCCTCGATGTGGAGCTTGAAGACGGAGAGGTGAGTTTCAGGACCTCAAACGTTTTGAAACAAGAAAACAATTCATTCTCCTTCTCACCCCCTCGCACATTTGATTGAAAACAAACATTGTCAGACTTGTGAAGCAAAAGCAACAAAAAAGCAACATGACTGACATCAGCACAAAGGTGCCAGAGTATTTTACTCCAAAGAGCACTCGTATACTGTCCTGGGTCAGGTTGCCTGCTCTGAGTAATGGGGTTTCTTTTTTCTGTTTTTTCTGTCTGTGCTATCTAGGAGCTACAGGTAAGTTTAGTCATGTTACATTTTCTTTAAAAGAGCGTTTGCTTGTGTAGATCATTTAGTGAACTGCCACACTGATGGCAAAGAGAAACAAATGTGTGTGCATGCCTTGTAATTTACAAAACCGATTCTGCAATGTTCATGTAGTGTAAGAGAGATATATCCACACAACTCGTAAGTATTAGAAACACAGTAGGTTTAGCATATAGACATCACATCACATAGGACTAGTAGTCTTAAGTCACAGTCTGATACAGTCACCAGTGAAACGCAACATAAGGTATCTTTAACCAGGATTACTGATTCATGTATATAACCTCAGTTTTATTAAACAGTCTTTAATTCTTTTTTCCTGGTTATAGAGAGAAAACTGTTTTTTTTTTTTATATTTTACACACAGCTGACCTATATTAGAGTAACATCTCCCCCCCTTCATTTAAGTTGCAGATCTCACTCGATTTTACAAAATATAGTATGTGCACTCAGTTGTAGGTCTCATTTGTACATAGAACTGTAAATGTAATTGCAGATGGGATGTTATCGCCATCTACAGACACAGTACAAACAGAAACTGTGTTCAGTTTCAGCTATTCTCATACACATCACACTGAAATCCTTATTTTTGAAATACAAACAGTAAGTTAAACACCTTACCATGTGTACACTTATTTATTTAATAAGTTCATGCAGTTAACTTTTCTGTTGGTTTACCTTGAGGAGAAGAACATTAGACTCTCTCAAGTCAGTTCTGTCAATTTACACTGAAGCCCAAATGCTGATGATATACACATTGTTGTTCACATTGTTTACCGCAATAACGTTGCTCTCACTGATTACATTTAACATCACTCATGTTGCATTGTTCAATTATGAATATCTCTTTGTTTCATTTTAGTACTTCTTAGTCAAGCTTAGAAACCACAGTAACATCTTGCCATTTTCAGCAAAGTGATGCTGTGGGAATAACACATCTCTGTGCATGTAAAGCTGCACACTTTGCACACTGGAAAACAGTGTCAGCTGTTCTGCCAGTGCCTGCTTGAATTTCAGACTGAAAACTAAAACAAATGCTGTGGTCGGCAAAAGTGCGATGCTGTCAGTTTTTAAGTTAATGACACCACAACAAGTCGAATGGCCTGACAAGTTTTTTTTGACCACATACAAACTTTGTTTTTGTTCACAAATGGTTTATTTTAAAAGAAAAAGAAGCTGAGAGACCAAAGTCAAAGCCTTTACTTCCTATCAGTGGCAGGAGGCATTAAGCTAATCGCCACAGGAACTCTCCCTTGTCGAATCTGTTGATGTGGAGCTTTGGTGGAATGTGGAAGTTGGCTGAGTCCAGCTGAAAAGTCACTCCGCATTTTAAACAAGGAACAGACAAACTCAGGGGCTAAAGACCTGTAAATATTTAAGTCCGACAATATCAGAGTGTTTTTACATCCATATTTTTCTGCCAGTTTCACCATCATCTTGGCTATTTGGCTGTAGTTTGAGGAAACTCTCTTTGTGAGGATACTATGCTCCAGTATTCCCTCCATTGTTAGCTATGAGGGGAACAACCTCCCTCAGAGACTAGCCCCTCCCTGAACCTGCACTGCATGGTTGCGTGAATGTGTGTATACGGAATCGTTTTGCGTGTGCATGTGTTTGTGTTGGATTGTGCTTCACTTCTTGGAACTTACTTGGTAACTTAACATCATTCTGTGTTGCAGGGAGAGACTATGGACAACTTCAACTGGGGTGTGCGTAGACGCTCCATGGACAGTCTGGACCGGAGTGACCTGCAGCCCCTGGAGGAGAGTCAGCTGTCCAGCAGCATGCCCAGCCTCTGCAAGATCACCCGTGAAGACTCAGACGAGTCGTCTGAGGAAGATTCCCTCATCGCCAGCCAGAGACTCTCCCAATCACAGCTCGTAAGTTCACTTCCAGCTGTATGCCAATAGATTGATGTCATAATGGAGGGAAAACCTAGCTGTTAAAGCATCAGGAAACATATCTTTATCACAGGGTATGTGCAGGTTTTGAAAAGTCCAAAATACAACCATATTAAAGCATATTGAATTTCATTTTGGTGGACATAATTCGCTAACCAACAGCCAGTAAAACATAACATTAATTTGCATTCTATGTGGTATTTAAAACATCTAAAAAGGTCTTACATTTTACTTGGTGAACCCTGCAGAAACATAATCCCTGACAAACCATATTGGCAAATGAAAGCTACTTAGGGCATTCAGAGGATACATTATTAGTATCTTGGACAATCTATGAGCTCTCCTCTTGTGCCCCCCTCAGGTTATTGTCTACTTTGCACACATAATATCTGATAATTTAATTTGCTGAGCACATTCATGCTCCCAAGTGAATAAGGCCTTTCGACGTTAATAACCATTAAGCTTTTCCAACCACAGGATCAAATTTTAAAATCTCAAAAAAATAGCAAAATTATCTGCATCCTGTTTGTTCGTCTGTAAATTGTAGGCTTTAATGAACACTGCAGTGTCCAGGGGCAGCTAGCAGAGCTTTAAAGGTTTGCATCATCTTTCTGTTATCCCTCGACCACTGGTCCTCTTGCAGTATTAGCTCAAGTTTGTGGAAACCGTGGTGGCAGATGGAAAGCCCATGTGTCCAAACAGCTGTCATCCCACTCCTCTCTTGTTCCTGATTAGTTAGCCAGTCTACCACTGTCGGTGCTTACAGCTAATTCAGGGATGTTGACTTTGCAGCATTATAGTTTTTAATCCAGTGTTTTGAGCTCTGCTTTTTTCTGTTTCTAAAAAAAAATATTTAGAGAAGATTTCAACAAATTTGACTTTGTCTCTTTTGCAGATGGTCAGCCTCTCTCCAACAGCTGAGATCAGTAACAGGGACTCTCCTTCTGCCTTTTTCGATACAACCTCAGCTGATTCAACTCCCCATAACACCAAAAATCCTAGTTTCGATGTCCAACTGCCAGAGGACTCGAAGCAGCGGGTGAATAAGGGCTTCAGAGTGTCTGAGATACTGGGAACTACTAATTCCTATCGCAACTCCATACTAGAGTTCTTCACTAATTTTGCCAAATAGGGAGCTATTCTGTTGCATCTTTTCTTGGGAAGTGTCTTGGATGTTTTATGTGCTTTGGGTTCAGTCTTTGTAAAGTATTATTTTGTGGCGCTGTGACTTTTCTACATTTCCCCTCTTCAGAGTAGTGCATGAGCCGGCCTTTTCTTGATATTTATTTCATTGGTTGCATGCTAAAGGAGAATGAACTAAAACCCTGCAAGCAGGCAATCTATAATGCTTTGGGCTATGGGCTAGTTTGTGCCTTATTTTAATCGTGGCAGTGTTAGGGGGTCGTAGCCAGCAATAGAACAAAAAAAAAATCTTTTTCTTTCTGTGTCTGTCTGTTTAAGGCAATGTGTATACCTATTGCTCCTGTGTGGGTGGCTCTAAGCAACAACTAAAAACTCTTGGCATGTGGGAGGTCAAGAAAGGTTTACACATTGCCTGCCCCCCAAAACATGAAGTGTGCAGGGCCACAATGCTGGCTGACCGAAATTATTTAATAATCTATTTGATTGGCCTAATTTATGCACACTGAAATTACCAAATATAAGAGAACAGCACAAGGAGTGTCCATAGGGTCCCACGCCAAGGTTAGTGTATCCATTTTACCCACGCAATTATCTGTTTAATAATGAAGTCTAACATAGGGAACACATTTCAGTTCATTATAACCTTCACTGCATGCTGTCTCAGTGTTTGTTCATGACTGGTTAACTTTGCCAGTTGCTGAGAAAGCGTGTGTCCTCCCTGTGTTCTTTTAGCATGAGGTGTCACAAGAGGATGAAGACACCAATGTCCACGAGGACGACATCTCTCTCTCCATCAGTGAACTACCCCTTGAATTTCACTGTGGAGACAGTTTGATAATGGACATGGTTCACATTAATTACAAAGGAGAACTTGACCTTGACAGCTGCCAGCACAGGTACCTACTCACAACTTTTCTCAATAGTAGATAATGTTCGGGGGGGGGGGGGAAATGACATTGATAACATGGCTTTATGTCCACTCAGTCTCGCCGAGGAGGAGAGAGACGACATGCTGGAATCCCGATCTTCACCGCCGCCGTCACCCTTCTTCTCCGCCATCCTCGCAGCTTTCCAACCTGCAGTATGCGACGATGCAGAGGAGGCTTGGCGAAGTCACATCAACCAGCTTGTGTCTGACTCAGATGGATCCTGTGCAGTCTACACTTTTCATGTGTTTTCTTCACTGTTTCAGGTATTACAGCATGGCCTTGTAACCAGCATTGCCCCCGCATCCCAACAACAGTGTGCCTGGTCAAAGTGAATAATTAAACTGAAAGGCTAACAGGATTAGTTATGTGGCTGATTAACCTTTAGAGAAAGAGGCTTCCTTTCAGACAACATCTGAATAATTACAAATCGGGGGCAGTCTGTAGATGCTTTCAGCTTGAAAATCTTCAGATTCATTAACCAGATGTTGTTCACTTCACTGACCAGAGCTGACAATGGGGATTTTCAGAAAAACAATGACAGAATGTAGGTCCCTAACATGATCTAAGAGGGACTTTGGCAGTGTCACAGCCAGCCTGTTTTTCGTACTTTGCAGAATATCCAGGCCAAATTCTGTTCCTTGACCTGTGACGCTGTGAGTTACCTCGGCGATGGCATGAGAGGATTAGGATCGAAGCTTTTAAGGTCTTCTCAGATGCTGACATCATGCTCGGAGTGCCCAACACTATTTATTGATGCAGACACAGTGAGTAACCTGAGATGTTTTTTTTGACAGAATGACGTTCGCGGTAGTTGAACAAATTCAACAACAAAACTCTTATTTTCACAGATTATGTCTTATGGTTTCCTGGAGAAAATGAAATTCAGCGTGTTGGAACTTCAAGAGTATCTTGATACTTACAACAACAGAAAAGAGGCAGCTCTCACTGTAAGGACATTCAATAGTGTGACCTCCAGTCTCAATGTCACCTGCATGTTGTCACTGAGTTGTTGACGCTGTGTTTCTGTTGTCTCTGTTACTCACAGTGGTTGAGCAACTGTAAGGCCACCTTTCCCAAGAGTGCTGGGGGCAGCGTGATAACAAGTCAACCAGCGGAGCACAAGGACAAGGTAAAACCTTTTTCTATGGTACAATAAAACCTTAACTTTTTAAGAATTTGAGCTATAACTCTGACACGCTGTCATATCAAATGAGTGATAATGAAAAATACTGGTTTGGTTCTGTGGTTTAATGCATCCAGCCAGTGTGCAAACACACAAAAGGCTGAAGGATTTTCATGAAAAAAGTTGTTGCTTCTGTAAGAATGGAATTAATAAAATGACTGAAAAATAGATTTCACTTCAACTGACCTCTCATACTGTACTCTCTGCATTACGATTACTGTGTGATACTTTAGCTCTGTGAGTGTTACCTCTAATTTTCTCACACTATGTCAATTTTAAGTTTTTGACAACGTTGAGTTGCCGCACGTCACATTGATTATTATCTCATTCCAATGTGCATTGTGATCATTTTCAGCTCTGCTGGGCATGGGAGCAAGGCCTCTTAAGTTGCATTTGATCTAGCAGTAAACAATTACACTCACTTCAAAACAGAGGAAAGGAAACAGCTACATGGAAAGTTTTGCTGCTAAAACTTTGTACTTAATAGCTAAGAGATTCCCACCAAAGTGAGTGCATTTGTGCTAATTTACAGGCAAAATTTTAATTTGCTTGGCTGTTTTTACTTGGCTTTTTTTTCAAATTAAAGGTGCCATGTGGAGTTTTCTTCCAAACAAAAATAATGATTACATTCAGTAAAAAAAGCCTTCCTCATTCAACTTTTGCAAAGTGTTTTGGATCTTTGTTGCCGCATTGCATCGTATCTTGGTAAATGACCTGTCGATCAGTAAAACAATGTGACACCATCAGAAGAACTCTGTATGACATCACCCGCGTGCACATGATAAACAAAACAGGAACCCACTCAGAAAAGCACCTTGCTAGTGCTGCTAGACGTCAAAAACTCCACAGGGATCCTTTAATTCATGGCGACTACCAGCCCTCCTTTCAGTTCTAATTTGCACATACACCGACCCTCACTTTTCTTCCTCTCTGCATGCCAATAAAACCTGTGCTAATACTTTCCACCCTCTTTCAAATGGAAATAATGAGGAGTTGCATGCCCTTCTTTTGATTCTCTGTTTTCCCGACCTCTTTTCTGTCCTGTAACATGCTTGCTTTGTAGCAAATGGAATCTCTGGCTGTAAGTTGGAATGACTTGTTCCTCTTTGTTATTTTAAATGGTCTTCTTCTGTTTTTAAAAGCAAACGTTTGGCTCACTGTAATCCTATTGTCAGCACTTTTAAAGTGTTCTATATAGCTGCTGCAGGTCTGACTTCTATTTACAAGTAGTTCACCAGTAGCTTCATGTGAGTGTACTCTCAACCAAATGCAGAACCATACCCGATCAGTTAATACATAAGAAAGAGAAACCTAGCCCAATGAAAAGGCCTTTTGCCAACAACCACTTTTCTCTTACTTTCAGCAACTGGAGCTCTGTCAAAGACTCTACAAACTCCACTTTCAGCTGTTGCTGCTTTTTCAGTCCTACTGTAAACTGATTGAACAGGTCCATGCAATAGGCTCTATTCCCGAGGTAGGTACATAATGCATTTGCATGTCCTCTCTTTCCGGAACCATGGCACCCACCTTCTAATGAATTAATGATATGAATCTCTTTTAACTTATAGCTGACAAATATGTCCAGAGAGCTAAACGAGTTGAAGAGCAACCTGAGAGTAGCAGCTGCCTCTGTGACGAATGATGAGATTGCTGCGTGTGAGAGCTCCTGCTCTGAGCCCACCTTCAGCTCATCCGAGGCTGCTGTGCAGGCCATCCTCGAGTGTCTGAAGAACAAAGAGTTTCCGACGGCCATCCGCTACATTCGCGAGTGCAGGTGAGAAAAGGCTTGTTTTTCTCTATATGAGGAATGTATGTCGTCAAAATATGTCCCCAGTGAAACAAATAACATTTCTTTTTTTAATGCAGAACAATGTGGCCTAAAGACATCTTCGGCAGCCACTCTGAGGAGGAGGTCCAGACTTTGCTCAACATCTACTTCAGACATCAAACCTTGGGTCAGACGGGAACTTTTGCTCTGGTGGGCTCTAAACAGGACCTGACAGAAGTATCTGTCAAGTTGATGGAACTTAACAGAGAGATCCGGGACATGATCCGACGATCCCAAGGCTACCGAGCCATCGCAGCTTTCCTCCCAGACTCCAGAGTTTCGGGCTCGACTCTTTGATGACGGTCTGGCAGCGCCTGACACCCGTTCCTGCACAGCAACCTGTCCCATGCCTAGCCTCTGGTCCTGTTTGGGGGCTGCTGCTATTGTCTCAGTGGTTAACAAGCGCTCTGCTCTCACCTGGGAAAAACCAAACCCCCTTTCCTCTTCCTGCTCAGAGCACATCAGAATGTCATAAAGTCAGGTCATCAGATGTGCAGCAATACTGTTGTTTGTTTTTAGAAAGATGAGAGACTTTGCTGTTGCAGAGAAACGTAGGCTTTTATTGCACTAATAATAGAAATTGTCACAAAGCGACCATTTGCTACTGAGGTCAACAACTTTCACATTTAGTTAACAATTGACATACCAAAGCTAAGTGATTCTCTTTCAGTTATGTTGTTTTAATTGTCATGGGAAAATGTGCAATCCTACACTAAAGTGGAAGAATTTTACTGTATCCTGAAAGAATGTATTTGAATATCATAGCATTGGAAAACATAAACATTGTTAGTACAGAAAAAGGGAGGCTTCATTACTTGGTAAAGGTAGTGGGTCTTTTGTGTGCGTGTGTGTGTTTCTGTGTGCTTGTGGTGTGTGTGGGTGCTCGAGTGTGTGACATAAACCAGAAGACCATCACAGATGGAATTATGAATACTGATTTACAGAAATTGTTTGCATTTAACTACTTCGACATGCTGCAAAGCTACTGTAACGTCTCCCAAACCTACACTACATGCTGCTGGGTGGGCTATCTGTTACATGAAACATCTTACTGTACCTTTTAACTGTGCAGCTTTTAGCAATTAGGTAAATGATGTAATATTATTTGCAATAGAAAAAACATGCATTTATCAGACTAGATTTATAGAAACCAAACAGTTTGTTTTATCTTTAAACCTGCCAAGCTTGCAAATTCTATGTAAGTGTAATAGTAATGTTTATGAACAAATACAGATACTATTTTAACTGAATGATTGTACATAGTGCAATGGGGGCTTTGCTCAGACTCATAAGATTGTATTTTTATGAACTTACAATTTGAGCTGCATGTAGAGGTAAAGATAGCTATTTATAAAGATTCCACACAAACTGTTTGTGTAGCTTCTCGCCGTGTAAATACTACTGCCTTTGCAATGTACTGTACTTTGGTGTTCTGTACACTTATGTAACAGTAAAAATAAAACGTACATTTGTTATCTGTGGTTTCATTTTGTGATTTGTGTGATATTGTTAATCCTAATGCCTCGCCTGGAAAGTGGACGAGAGCGGGCGGCAGCAGCAGTGGGCGTTAAAATAAAACTGCTGTCAAGACAGTTTTCAGCTGCCTTCAAAGAATAAACAGGAAGTCAAAGAAACAGTTACTTCCTGTTAGATCCAATCTGTAGGCTACTTGTAGTTTACAGAACTCAATCAGATTTATTCATGTGTGTTTGTAAATATATATTTATGTGGAAATGTGCGTGTATTTGCATTATATGTTATCCTTTGTTCTTTTCATGTCTGCCTGGGAAACACGTTGACGCTTGTTGTGATATATAAATATGCTTTATTATTATTTTTCGACAAAATTGAAGCCTTCAAACCAAAATAACCTTGTTTTCAAATCCCTAGAGTGTAAAACATGGAGGATGAAATATAGGTTAATGTGGTATGTGTGGAGATTTTTTGAGCCTTGAGCCTTAGTGAGTCTGTGTGATGTGATGCAACATCTAGTAACTGATTAATATAATCTATATAATATATATATATAATATAAATCTGCTAGTCGGGAGCTACCCAGCATGCATTTCTTCATGACTGTACATTAACAGTGACCATTTGTAAACATCTACTCTATCAGAGTTGGAGTCTTCTATAAACATTGATTCTAAACTGTCAGGCAACAGTTTTTAATTAATGAATATAAAATATATATAGCCAAAAGGAAAAAAACAGAAGCCGGTGTCAACAACTAATAAACACAAACTTTAAAAAAGGTACAGTACATCCAAGTGAAAGTGTGTATTTACTGTATATAGAGAGATGTGTTGGAGTTTTGTTTGTTTTACCCTGGCTCTTATAAAGATGACATTTAGTTTCAGTTAATTTATACTTGGAAAGAAAACATGTAGCTTGTCTTCTGTGCAAAGAATACAATTGTCTAATATCATAGTGTTGAATATTAAATACATATACAAGGGTGTAGATATGGAAAAGACAAACGGTATGTTCATTTTTAAATAGTTATTATGCTTCGTTATAATAGTATATATTTTATCAATTATATTATACAAGTACAACTGTTACGGTTACCACATATTTTCTGTATCTACATGTGGAACTAATCCGCGGGTGACGGCTCACGTGACCGCAGTTGTCCTACGGAGCTAAAGAAGTTAGCATGCTAACAGGAAGTAGACGGACCGGAACCTAATTTAGCAACACAGCGCAGGTCAGAGTGAGCACAACGTTTTTGACTTTATCTGGAGGAAACAATTCTGTGGTTAAGTAAAAATGTCTAAAGACCAAATGCTGAGAACTTTATTCCGCCAGCGACTAACTGCGGCTGGTGAAGACGTATTTGGTATGTTTGAAGGAAAGATAGCAGAGCTCGAGGAGGAACTTTCTCGTACTAAAGAGGAGCACGCGCGTCGACAGAAACTACTGGACGCTGTTTTCAACCCTGAAGTCCGGAAACAAAGAGCAGGTTGGTTCACTTTGTTTCGTCTCTCAGTTTTCAAACACTGTTCATGCTCCGGCTGCTAACTTTTTAATGTAGGTTGGAGTGAGATTCGGTTGCAATGAATCTTCTTCTTCTGATCTGTCCTCTGTTCTGAGTTCATTAAACTATTATAATATCTGGCTCCATTGCTACGCTGGAAAGGGGGTGCAGCGGATGGCGGGAACACCAAACCACTCCCATCCTAACAATGGTCAACAATGGTTCAACCTTGACCTATGGGTTCCCGAGAGCAGTCTCTAGAACAGGGTTGAGCAAATTATTTTTCCCAAGGGGTAACATGAGAAACAGGGACTGTTGTGGAGAGTCCAATATTCAGTCCAATAAACTGAACTCAGTCCTGCTCTATATTATTCCACCTCTTTATAAAAAGTAAATTGTGTGGTTTTGATAAGCTGTGAGTGGTAAGTGTAAATATTATGATCAGTGAGGGAACATAACTAAGTATATTTGCTTAAGTACTGTACTTATGTACAAATTCATGGTACTTTACCTGAGTATTTCTATTTGATTAAACTTTGTACTTTTTACTTCACTACATTGGTCTGGCAGCTTTAGTTACTAGTTACTTTAAACATTATAATTGTTCAAACCTTTCCTAACTACCCAAACTGAACAACAGAGTATAAAATTGTTAAAATAAGCTCCACCTGAAACATCTGCAGCAGGAATAATGATCCAAACAAATATACATTTGTAATATCCATATATAATAGTAAAACACTGACAGGGATCATGTTTCTGATAGATTAGTACTTTTATTACTATTGTTTGTAGTCCAATGACCTCATTTTCTGTTTGTCAGTTCAGTGAGCGAGTGCACTGAAGTCAGGTTGAATGTGTGAGGTGAGATGTGAAGGACAGCTGACAGGTGATCGTCACTGAGAGAGGATCTGGATCTGGATTAATTAAACTCCATCACGGAGAATGTTTGTTCACATATGTAGGTCGATCCAAAGAGAACCAACATCTTTTGAGCATGATGCTTTTGCAGCTTAGCTAGCAAAGCCTCGGGTGTCTCTGCATCACCAACACATCCCAGGTAGCCAACATGACGTGGCCCAGCTCCGGCACAAGCTCGGCATGCCGGAAGAAACACGTCGGCCCGAGTCCGGGTTGCCGACTCGGCTGAGACTCGGGATGAATTACTAGCCAAAATCGGGCCAAATACACCGGCCCGATTGATTTTGTTGATTAGAACTCCTCCGAGGCCGCAGAGTCGGAATCCACAGCCGGGTGGGTGGAGGGGGTCCACGGAACCGGAGGAAAGACACTCATTGTCCGAACAGGGGCTGGGTGTTCCCGGCAGGCGTCTTAGTCCTGGAAGGCTGGTCCAGGTGCTGTCGATGAAAACTGTCATTGAGTCGGGGGTCGCAAATGTTACAAGCCGGAACCCATTGCCTCTCCTCCGGACCGTATTCTTCCCAGTCGACCAGGTACTGAAGACCTCGCCCCCAGCGGCGGGAGCGAAGCAGGCGATGAATCGTGGGGACAGGACCTCCCTCGATGGGGCGGAGGAGGAGGAACAGCCGGCACCAAGGGACTCTCCCGGACCAGTTTGACCTTGGATACGTGGAATGTGGGGTGGATGCGCATGGATCTGGGGAGCTTGAGCCTCACTGCCGCCGGGTTGATGATCCTCTCGATTTCGAAAGGCCCGATGAATCTTGGGCCCAGTTTCTTGGACTCTACCCGCAAGGGTAGGTCCCGGATCGACAACCACACCCTCTGACCCACCTGGTAGATGGGGGCTTGGTCCCCAGACTGGGAAAAGGACTCTAGAGACTGGGGCTCAGACTGAGAACAGGACTCTGACTCTCGGTGACGGGGCTGCGGGGAACAGGACTCTGACTCTCGGAGACGGGGCTCCGGGGAACGTTAGCGGCAGGAACTGGAGGTCGCCGCGGCTCAGAGGCGGCAGTGGACGGGTCCGGGGGTAGCCGCGGCTCAGAGGTGGCAGGGACTGGAGCTCGCTGCAGCTCGGAAGCGGCAGCTCGGTCAGCCGGACCGCTGTCAGGACACGGGGAGCCGGAGTCGGCCTGGACCGCCGTCGGGACACTGGGAGCCGGAGTGAGCTGCAACCCAGCGGGAAGGGGGAACCGCTGCGGCCCAGCGGGAACGGGGAATGGGAGGCGTCTGGAGGCAGAGGAAAATCACAGAGCACATGGCCCACAATAACAGGGGAATGACAGAACACATGAGAGGAGATCAGGGGAAACAGAGGTTAACACACAACGGGTCAGACAGGGATCCTGACAACCTGTGGTTACATGTGTGAGTCGGCAGGTACAGGATCTCATAGACAATGTTGAAGCACTTTAACGTTTGGCTCTGTATGAAACTTATCAGTACAAAACATAAAGTGTGTTTGATAAAAACTAAATTGACCAGCTTTTTTTAACTGAGCCTTTTTTGAAAGAATCAAACTACCGTATTTTCCGCACTATAAGGCGCACTTAAAAGCCTTTCATTTTCTCAAAAAACGACAGTGCGCCTTGTAATCCGGAGCGCCTTATATATGGATCAATTGGTTAATTGGTTGATCCATACTGGTTGTACACGGCGCTCTGTCAAAATGTTTCAGTACGACTGGTAAACTACAAAGCCGCACCGCGGTAAACACCGGTACTGTGCTTACTCCTAGTCCAACACCACTTGTGTGTATAAAGACCCCAAAATGGCACCTTTCAAGAGACACGCTTACGACGCTATTCTATTCTATGCGCTTTATAATCCGGTGCACCCTATATATAAAAACAGTTCTAAAATAGGCCATTCATTGAAGGTGCGCCTTATAATCCGGTGCGCTTTATAGTGAGGAAAATACGGTATATATCTGTGTTTTTGAAGATATTTTTTTACTAGAAGCTGACAAATGAAGATGTCGATAAGTAGAATAAAAATGATCCCTTCACATTACAGGACATGTTATAAGGTCTGCATGTTTTTCATGAATCTGTTTTCACAATAAAACCCTCACAAGTAAGAGAGGAAGCAGCAGCAGTTTATCACAACATGTGACCAACAAGCAGAACATCTGTTTGTGGAGCAGCCGTCGGGTAACGTTAGTGATGTCATACAGAGTTTGATCAGAAGAACAGGGTCATCAATGAAAGATAATCACTTAGATCATTGTTTAGCTGAGAATAATTTTAAAGATTAGGGAACTTTTTGTTGATAGTCGGGCTGCGGCTGCAGCCATGACCACACTTTTTTGCCATGTAAACTATTGATGACCTCATTGCTGCTGGTGCGTTGTGTCTTTATGATTTGTGTCGGCATGTCTGTTTGGTAACTGCACAGGGAGTGTAAGAGGGAATGATGGCAGGGAAAAAAAGTGTATGTAAAGGATTTGCTCAATACTAAAATGCCTTTGTGACGTCTCTGTGTGTGTTTACTGTTTTCCTGCAGACGTCCAGCAGCCGTTGGTCGTTAAAGAAGAGGTTCCCCCTCAGCAGTCTGGAACAGGAGGACCCAGAGCCCCCACACGTTAAAGTGGAACAGGAGGACCCAGAGCCCCCACACGTTAAAGTGGAACAGGAGGACCCAGCCCCCACACGTTGAAGTGGAACAGGAGGACCCAGAGGCCCCACACGTTAAGGAGGAACTCTGCACCAGTCAGGAGCTCCAAGGGCTGGAGGATGTCAAGTTCTCATTCACTCCTGTGAAGAGTGATATGTAGCTCTGGAAATAATGATCAGAATGTCAACAAATTTGAACTGGATGTTCACAGCCAGTTATTGCATCAAATAAAGCAAATGTTTCATCAACACCTTTGTTCATTTTTGAAATGCATACAGTTAAACAAACTAACTATAAGCGGAAAGTGAATAGGAAACTAAAAATCCAAAAGCCATGTTTCTCCACATTATCATAGTAAGGAGACTGATACTGATCACAAAAGAAAGTCATTGATACCAAAGACTGTCATCTTATCATAAAAGTAGGTTGTCTGATTATTCACTTCACCCTCTGATGTCACCATTTAAATGTTGTTTGAGATGGCTGAGGGGAGGAAAGGCCAAAACGGGAGCAGTTTTTCTGCTGATAATACTCGCAGAAACAACAGCTTCCGTACTATCGGCTTCACATTTTGCCTTTAAGCCTAGTGATCAGAAGCATCTTTTAGTTCAAGTCAATACAAGCTTATTTTTTTATAATTATATACCATGGAGTAAGAACACATCCTTTCCTTAAGTAAAAGTAGCCTCCATCAAAACAGTTAAGGTTATAATATTGCAACACTCCTAAAAACTACGTTCCCCCAACACTAAAATGTATTCTCAAATACGTTTGACCGGAAACGTATTTTCTCCCTGATTACGTTTGTGTGTGACGTTTTATAAATACGTTTAGAAGTATCTTTGTTTGTTTTCTTGCGTTCCTACAATGCACCACGCGTCGGGCTGTTAAAGACTGTATATATTAACGTTTGCACTTTTGTTTCTGCATAGATCGCGACACCATTATTATTTGCGTTTCATAAACGTGGATTTGCATACCCTAGGTGTTACCTCCAGACAAGAGTGTGCACCACTCAAAAAGCACTGCCTGTCAGGTGTATCGGTAAGATTCAAAACACCATTGGCAGCAGCATTTATACCCAGGGCAGGAGGCATAGATGTATAAAGAACACATCCATGGCAGAAGGACCATGGGTGACGTGTGGCTCAGTCGGAAAGTCTGCCTGAAAGGCTAAACTTAGGGCAGAAATGGAGTATACGGTTTCAAATATATTGTTCATCTGTTATTGAAATAATGCAACCGAGTCGAATATAATCGCCTCTCGCTATTAAAAACATCCTACTATCCATGTAATGAGCCCCATATTGTTTTAAAAGCATGTGCAATTAGCTGGACTTCAGTCTCCATAGTTTAATTTAAACCGGACTCTTATTTTGAAGTTAGACTGAGTTCCGGTGTGCAGCGCGCGACGTTTGTTTTCTAAGCAGGGCAACGTAAACTAGCTAGCAGGTTGACTCTTATTTAAACTTCTGTATCATTTTATATCGTGGTTTTGTGGAATGTCGTCAACATTTTGTCAATAGTCGCATTGAGACATGCAAGTCAACACTACGCCGCCATGGTAAGTTAGACTAACGTAGTTAAAGTAAGTAGTTACATCTATTGTTGCTCTGTTTTCTTTTTGTGAACGTGTAACATTAGCAGTCGATGTAAGTTAACCTTCATGATGCGTGAGGGGTTTTCTAGGCGTTGGCAACCAACTATAACATTTGCCATGGCTGTGAATCCAACGTTAGCAAGCGTTACTTTGTCGCCATTTTTTCCGAAGTATTTTTAATGTCAAGTTGAGTTACCTAACGTTAACGAAAGCTGATGGAGTTGATCAACGCTAGCAGCTTGCCCAAGGCTGTCCTTGCCCACCCTGGGGAATGTATACTAACGTTGACTGAGATAAGTTTTAAACTTTAACTTGTGATACTTTGTCCTCGCAGCTGTGCCACATAACAAAGTTGAAGGGTTACTTAAATCACCTGGAATGGACTTAACCTCTAAAAACATGTACGAGACATTTAAAGATGAAATCTGGAAAGGTAAGACGTCTGTGTTTACGTTACAATAAAACGTAAACATGACAAGCTACACAAAGATTGTCCATGTTGCAGGACTGTCATAATGCATTACAGTGTGTCTAAACCTTTAAATCCAGCAGCATAATCAGATAATGGTACTTTTTGTGCAATCACAACAGACTAAACATAAAGGTTGTGTTCTCATTGCTCTTCTTCATATCATTATTCATTTTCTAATATAGACTTGGGAGCCTTGGATCCCGACTGGTTTGAGACACTGACATCTCAAATGTTCACTGAGGGCAATGTCTCTGATCAAGATGACCTGTGTGGGAACCAAGAGGCCAACTTTAAAACACCCTTTGACAAAACTGCAGTAGACAGCCAGATGTTCTCAACCCCCAAAGTCTTCAGGCACAGACGAGTTGTGTCTCCTGAAACTGAGGATGAGCAGTCATTCACTGGTGAACGAGGTTATGTTTGATTAAAGTGCGACAGTACTGCATGTCTTTATTTATGTTATTATTCCTCGTACATACACTCGTGCTAAGCACAACAAGAATATGGATGTCTGCATGGGACATTATGAATTAATTGTTGTATATTGTAGTAATCTACTTGTGTCTGCATTGAAAAGCTTTCTTGAAGTTGCATCTAAAATGAATGTTTCTCTGTGGTACAACCTAGAAAAGGAAACATTGCCGTGGGCGACAACCCAAAGTCCATATTTGTTCCAGACGTCAAAAGAGAGGTGAGTGCAACAACTCTGAGACTTGACTGTCTCTGATATATATATATATATATATATATTTATTTATTTATTTATTTTAAATTGAACTGTACATAGTTCTTATTTTCATGTTATTAGGCATTCTGAAGGGCTTTTCAGTTAAAGCAAAAAAGGAATAAATATTGTTTTATATATCTCTTAATGGTGAAGAATTGTTCTTTGAGAAAATACTACAGAAATAATAATAATAATAGAAAAAGTTCACATCTAAAATATATTCCCGTACTTTGTTAATTCAGTGTTTATGGAGATAATTTAAAAGTAATTTTGCCAAAGTCATGTTTTGTCACTGCAGTTTGTGATGTCTGTTGTGGTCTTTATAGGATCCCAGGTGCAAAATATGGAGGTTTCCATCCTCGGAGTCAGGACCGTTTTGGTGAGCTGTAAATGTGTCTGTATTTCATCTGTTTGGATTATATCTGGAAAAAAAAGATGTAATCATCTCTGGTTAATTTGTTTGCTTTTGTCATACGCACAGATCTGCTTCACACCCCACACACATCCCCAGTAAGTGTCCTGAATCTAACAGTGATGTTCGCTTATTTTCAGCAAATGTCAGTATGTGAATGTGGAGAAGTGGATAACATTAATGTTTCCCCTCTTTATTCTGTTTTTTTGAATGATACAGGTCAGCTATGACAAGCAAATGTCTGAATGTCTCGGAGCCCAGCTTCATCCTGATATGTCATGGACCAGTTCTCTGAATACCCCACCAGCCGTACCATCCACCCTCATTTTGTGTAAGCAAATCACACAACTGGTTGTTGTTTGTAAATCTAGATATGTGAATCACATGTAAATAATTGTGTCTTTATTTTATAGCTAAAAGTGATGACAGTCCCTTTCCAGTGAGTGTTTCTGCAGACAGAAATGTTGTGGTGAGTACTTTGTCCAGTCCAAACATGCAAGAGATATATCTCCCCAATTTATAGAATGGAGAAATAAACGAGTTACAAATATTCTGCTTATTCTATATTTCATGATCTGTATCATCATATCATATGAAATGTCAATAGATAAGGGATCAAGAGGAAGAAAAAAGGCAGATGTTCACATTAATTTATGTATTTTATATTTTTACAACTCTTTATTGAATTTTCCGAGTTGTATACAAAAACATCCCAACACACACACACACACACAGAAAAACTACATCCTAGCACACACAGACACATATCTGGCCTCTGAAACGTAACCTGTCCCTCCCTCCCTCCTAAGCTACAGCGAGAGGAGTCATGTACTCTAAAGTGGAGGGTCCAGATCTTGTTCCCAGTGTACAGTAAACACAGTGAATAAGCCGGTGTGACAATTCAAATTGCTTCTGTTTTTGTCTCTCTCAGTTTGTACGGAAGCTTTTTCCGTCTCTTTCAAATGCATCCAGAGTTGGAGCGGTGTCGCCCAAAAACAATGACCTACCTACCATCCTCCAAGGTACTGTGTGTTTTCATTACAATTTGCTCGTATCCAAGATGGTGCAGTAGCTCTGAATATGAATTACAAAACTATGAATTGCAACAAATTGATACTTATTTTCCCATTGCACAGGCTTTTAGATGCGTAATGCAAAATGATACTTATTGCTTGTCTGTAATCAACAGGTGCGGTTTCCCCTGAGGCTGTTCAGAACACAGAGTCCCACGACTCCCCCCACAGCTCACTGAATCACAGCGACCTTGTGTGGAAACAGACTCTACCGGATGCTATCGAGGATGGAGAAATTCGCAGAACAGTAGCAAGTGTTCTTGATGGAGCTGAAAATGTTCTGTCTATATTTTTCACCAACAGTAGCTCAGCGCTGAGGAAAGTGAAAACTGACAGAACCAAAAGAAAGCACATCATTCCAACAAAAGAACATGGCTGCAGCTCTACGGACGTCTCATCAACAAACAACGCTGCGTCCAGTAAACAGATAACAGCTGATCAGCACCCTGGCAGGCTTCCCTCACCCCCACCGGTGAAAACTGTAGAGAGTGGAATCACCCAGTGGTCTCCGTTGAGTTTATCTGAACTCCCACCTTGTACTGTGCAAACTTCTTGCCATGATGATAGTCCTGCTCTACAAGTGCAAAACAGTATTCCAACAGAACACCTGCAGCATGACTCTGACTCTGGCCAGCTGGTAGGCAGGCCACCTATGAAACACACAGACTCTGGATTTACCAAGAAAAAGAGAACATTTGTTTACACTGTTGAGACCTCAAAACTGCAAGTTCAAGGAAAAGAAACGCAGTGTCCGAGGATGGACTCATCACCCGCAGTTCCAGATTCTGGTAACGCATGTCTCATGCATGTTAAGTGTAGCAATGCTAAAGTAGATTATGTATTAACATGATAAAAGCCCCTTCTCTACAGTAATGGAATTTATCTTTTTTTTCATCCTGCTTTTTCAGGACAAGAAGTCAATGTGAAGCGGTTGAAAGCCCCGGACGAAGCGGACTGTTGCAGTATCGGGATGAATGAGATGCAGAAACGGGGAAATCTCCCCGTTGATGTAAATCTACGTCCTTCTTTACAAGCAAAAATCCAGGATCTTGACATGTCGCAGCTTTGCAAAGATTTCGCACAAGATTTCAGTCAAATGTCCGACCCCTGTAAGCTGATTAAAGTACCAGAGGATGCTCCTGGAAACGGCTTCTCTCCGTCGGCTTGTCTGTCGGCCATGAAGCGAGCCAAGCAGAAAGCAATGCAAGCAAAGCCTCACCGTGACGGCGCCGGTGACAGAAGACACGTTTCTACCGCTCATCAAAACAACACCATCAAAGAGGGAACAATAAGTGACGGTGGATTCCAGTCTGCTGCTGCAGATAGCGCTCACGGTACTGCACCGTCTTTTGTTCTTCCCAGCTCAGAGATCGGTGGTCGTCAGTGGGCCGATAAACAAAGGACCGCTCCTGTCACATCTACAAATAAAGGGGACGGAAAAGCCCATCTGGATGATATTTTACAAGCGGCCGAAACGGATGCCAAGCGGCCCAGTGCAATCGGGGAAAGCCAGACCCTGGGCCCTGGCAGAGAGAGTGAGTTGCACATAGAGAGCACATCAGCACGACGGCCCAGCAGTGCAAAAGAAGCTGTCGAAAACAGTAATCGCAGTTCACTTAATGGTCAAGCTCGTGGCAATCTGCCAGAGAAAACGGTTTCTCTTCCTTCCGTCCATCCATCAGGATTCAAAACCGCTTCAAATAAGGGTATACGCATTTCCTCAACCAACCTGGAAAGAGCCAAGCGTCTCTTTGAAGAGACTGAAGGGGGAAGAACTTCGAGTGGCCGGCCCACCAAATGTGCCCACGACACTAAAGAGGAAATGAGTCCCGGATCAGTGAAAAATCCACCCGCTAACTCAAACCAGCCACTTTCTGCAAGTGAAAGAAATGAGGATATCGGTTGCCAGTTAACAGCTTCACAAAGAGCTGATGTGACGGAGCTGTGCACTCTCTTGGAAGAAGCAGATAGCCAGTTTGAATTCACGCAGTTTAAAACTGAAAAGCCGAAACAAAACTGTCCCGATAATGCCTTCTCTCCCCTAAAAGTTGACAGAGAGCTTGACCCACATTTTCTTTCGGGTATAGATTTTGATGACAGTTTTAGTTCAGAAGCTGAAAAGGCAGCAACCGTGATGCCTGACGAAACGACCTCCATTTCAGATGGTAAAACGAACCGTGAAACATCCGACGTCGCGTGTAAATCCACAGGTTTGTCGTTGTCGAGCGTGATGAAAAAAGAAAACTCCTCTCCTGACGAGGTTTCTACCTCTTCAAAGCACATCTCCGAAGGCAGTCGTAGTGTTATGTCAGCTGGACCCAAAAAGCTTGACGGAGCTGTGCACGGTGAAACGAGCAAGCTGCAGAACGCACATCCTTTCATGCTCGGTGTAGGGTTCAAGACCGCAGGAGGAAATGTTTTGAGGGTTTCGAAAAAGTGTCTGGGCAAAGCTAGAGCGTTGTTTGCAGATTTGGAGGAGAATCTTGTGACGAGTCAAACGGCACCGGACAAGCAAAGTAGCGAAACGGATGCTAAAAGACAGCCGAGGCACAGTGTGGATAATCCCACGGGTAACGTTCTGCCTCATGGAGAGGATGATTCTACGTTCACAGGTTGTGGTAACGATGCTGAGGGGAGGGTTCAGGGCGGTTCTTCCAACACGAAGGACAGACGGGTCACAGGCATTAGAGATGAAGAGGCTGCAAAAAGTTTGATGAACAGCAAAAGGGACACAGTCGCGTGTCAAAGCGGGTTCCAGATGGCCAGTGGGAAAGGGATTTCTGTTTCAGCTAAAGCTATGCGAGAGGCAGATGCTCTCTTCAGAGACTGTGATGCAATTGACAGTAACGCTGGCGTGTCAGTTAAACATAAAGAGAGCTTAGAAGCCTTGCCCGGAAGTGTCGGTCATGAGGAAACCCTTCCAACAAGTGAAGTTCAAGGGATGAAAGTAAACTTTTCTAAAGAACCAATCGGTGAGTTTGAAAATGTGAGCGCTGGACCAGCTGCGCGCATTACAGAGTTTGTACAGCATAACGAGGAGATTCACAATTTGGGTTTTACGAAAACACTGGCTTTAACAAACCCGTCTGCAAAGGCACTTTCATCTCTCTCATGCACAACATCGGAGAATATCGGCTCCTCTACCATCAATACATTGAGCAGTGTTGGTGAATTTTGTACAGCCAGTGGGAGCAAAGCGTCCATGTCAGCTGACGCACTGAAAAAAGCAGAGCGTCTCTTGAATGAAAGTCGTACACCTGAGGACGCAAACAAACAACTGAAAAGAAAAGGGGATGCTTTAAGAACCGGCCATCTCTGCAACCAAAGTCAGGTTTCAACACCTAGAAGTGGTGGATTTCAGACAGCCAGCGGCAAAGGAGTGGCCATTTCATCCGCAGCTCTCAAGAAGGCAAAATTGCTGTTGAGTGAATGCGATGAAGTTGAGGATCACATCTTTGTTAAACCAACCCATTCCAGGATGCCGGTTCCTGGTCCAACACCCAGGAATAGTGGATTTCTTGCAGCCAGTGGGAAGCGAGTGGCCTTTTCATCTGAGGCCCTCCAGAAGGCAAAAGCTCTCTTCAGTGACATCGGGTTCAATGCGGAGATCCCAGCTGTTCCAGATGCAAGGAACGGAGACGAGACACGAGACAATGCCGACAACACAGAGAAAACACATTGTGGTTTCACAACTGCAGGGGGAGCAAAGGTCCACGTGTCACAGAAAGATCTGTCGAAAGCAAAAGACCTTACGACAGGATTCGATGACTGTTCTATTTCAGCAACAGCAATGCAAGAAGCGGACGCTTTCTTCGAGGACTGTGCCATGATGGATGGTAACGATGGCATGTCGGTAAAACAGAAGAAAAGTAAAGCACCTGTGTGCGGAAGTGGCAGCGAGAAGAAAAACCTTTCAAAATGTAAAGAAGATCAGAGGTTGGACAGAAACATCTCTGAAGAGCTCGGAGGGGGACACACTGAGTTTGAAAATGTGAACATGGGGTTAGTTGAAAACCATGAGAAGATGCATCCTGATGATGTGGAGAGTCACAAAGGTGTTTTTAAGAATACATTTGATTTTTCCAACGCAGCTGCTTTACATGGAAACCCATCTTTGGTGACGAAGACTCTTTCTCCCCTGCTGTGCACAACATCAAAGAACAGTAGTTCCTCCGCCATGAATGAGATGAGCAAAGCTGGTGGATTCTGCACCGCCAGTGGGAAAACAGTATCCGTGTCTGATGACTCAATGACAAAAGCAAAGTCTCTATTGAATGAAAGTGCTCCATTTGAGGACACAAACAGACAACTGAAACAAAAAGAAAACACTTTTCCACCACAGAGTGGTGGATTTCAGACAGCCAGCGGCAAAGGAGTGGCCGTTTCATCCGCAGCCCTAAAGAAAGCAAAAACTCTGTTGAGTGAATGCGATGAAGTTGAGGATCACATCTTTGTTAAACCAACCCATTCCAAGATGCCGGTTCCTGGTCCAACACCCAGGAATAGTGGATTTCTTGCAGCCAGTGGGAAGCGAGTGGCCTTTTCATCTGAGGCCCTCCAGAAGGCAAAAGCTCTCTTCAGTGACATCGGGTTCAATGCGGAGATCCCAGCTGTTCCAGATGCAAGGAACGGAGACGAGACACGAGACAATGCCGACAACACAGAGAAAACACATTGTGGTTTCACAACTGCAGGGGGAGCAAAGGTCCACGTGTCACAGAAAGATCTGTCGAAAGCAAAAGAAAAACTGACAGATTTAGCTGATGTTGAACGTCATGATTCAAACTCGACAAGCCTACATGACGGTAAGTCAGATCTATCAAAAGTGAAGGGTGTGAAGACACCTTGTAATCCCACCACAGCCAGGTACAAGGACAGGTTTAGTGCCCCTCACGTAGTTAAGTCTTTATCCTCTTTGCAAGAGACTCACCATGAAAATAAAACAAGTGTACCCCGTTGCATTTTTATCAAAGACCAGGAACATGCAGATGCATGTGGGGTCAGAGAAGACAAAATGACCCCACCGGTGTTGGGCAACCTCCATGATGGCCCTGTAGAGGAAATGTCAAGTGTAAAGCAGACAAGCAGCAGAGCGGGATCTACGGTCAAAGGGCCACAGGTGTCTTCAGTTCTAAACTTCCAGTCACTTCACCTGAGTGGCTGCACTGAAACCCAGCAGAGGTTCTTCGCCCAGGAAGCGCTGGACTGCACTAAGGCTTTGTTAGAGGACGAAAGTCTAGCTGCCCAAAGTCTCTCAATGACTTTAGAAAATGTGCCACTGCAAGAAAACCCCAAATCCAGCCAGAGGTCTGTAGAGGAACGACGGGGCACAGACAAAAGATCAATAGAGGACCCGGATATGACTGGTAAGTGTTTATCACTCAGACCTTTAAGTAGTACAACATGTTTTTGTTAATGCTGCACAGATTGTCTAAAGAACTTATTGAATCTGAATTATTTGCTTACATAGATATTTCACTGCGGTCTTCAATGGATATTCTAATTTAAGCAGATTGTTCCCACTGTTAACCATTAATGGTTTCCTGACTGTTGTGAAACATTCTAGGTCAGCCTCCCCTGAAAAGACGATTACTGGAAGAATTTGACAGAACTGCTGATGGTTCAACACTCCATCCGGAAAAGAGTTGTCCAAACGGTAAATAACGCTGTAATAACATGATATCTAAAGAAGACATATTGTGTCTTGTACAGTAACTGATCTGAGTTTTATCTTGATGAAGGTGTGATGAAAGACAGAAGGATCTTTAAGTACAGCGTCTCTCTCCATCCAAACATCACGAGGCCACACACGTAAGTACAAGTGATTTACTCGGCCATGTTTGCAAGCGGCTGACACGCTTTTCAGCTCTTTTGTGATGTATTTTTTTTTTTTTGTGTGTGTGTGTGTTGCAGCAATGGAAAAAACTATGTGGAAACCAGATTGCAAAATACAACACCAACACAATACTCCACCCCAGGAGAAAGCAGATCGGCACATTCCAAGAAGCCAGCGTTCGTTCCTCCTTTCCTCACCAACACAAAGACAGAGAGTCACAAGGACACGATGCTCAAGGACAACATGCGAACACCTTCTGCATTTGTTCCTCCATTCAAAAGACAAAGACCTGGTGTCCAAGAGAGCTCCTCTGAACCACAGGTGGAGGAGAAGGAGGATAAACACCACCATCCCTTTGTGATGCCCTTTAACAGCAACGCTTATGTACCGCCCACTAAGAAAACACAGTGCACTACAGGATTAACTGGTCATAAAAGCACAGAAGACGTTGAGGCGGTGGCCTTGGCTGACAATACAAGTGTCAAACTGATGAATCAAAAGCTCCCTGTTGGCTGTGGATCAGAGGACACTGCTGCAGAGACATCACATGTGGAGGACTCATTGTCCACATGTCAAGGTGCAGTAAGCTTGTTGGACAAAGTCAGCACTATAAATAGCTCTGCATACCATAGGTAAACTAATGATGTGTTTATGGTCGACAGATATATTTCAGAATCTTCATAATGTCGAGCTGGCACGAGATATGCAAGACATGAGGATCAGGAAAAAGAAGCGACAGACCGTTCGACCTTTGCCGGGAAGTTTGTTTCTAACCAAGACCTCGGGAGTGACGAGGATACCGTTGAGGGCTGCAGTGAACGGAAGGCCTCCTGCAAGATACACCCCGAAGCAGGCAAGGCCAGAAGCGTTGTGTCGGTAGATTCTGTTGTGTTTGGTTAAAAACGCTAACGCTTTTTGACACGTTCTTGTTCTTCAGCTGTATGGACATGGAGTTCATCAGCATGTGTGTGAGATCTCCAGTGAGACTGCAGAATCTTTTCGCTTCAGTTTGAAGCAGTTCATCAAACGGGAAGCTTTTCTCGACGGAGGCGGGGTTCAGCTTGCCGATGGAGGATGGCTGATCCCCAGCAAGGATGGGACGGCAGGGAAAGAAGAGTTTCATAGGTATTATTGATTTTTAGTTGAGTTTAAATCAGGCTTCGTAAGTTTTGTGACACGAGGTGTGTCTTTAAAAGCAGGCTGATTGTACTGAATACCATCTTATTCTACGCTGTCCACAGAGCATTATGTGACACCGCAGGTGTGGATCCTAAACTGCTCTGTGAGGGCTGGGTGGACAATCACTACCGATGGGTTGTGTGGAAGCAGGCGTCCATGGAAAGATCATTTCCAGAAACAATGGGCAGCCTCTGTCTCACCCCAGAGCAGGTTCTCCTGCAGCTCAAGTACAGGTGGGAGGGATTATAGCGTATTTTAGTTCAATGTGTTCCTGTTGTTGAAGTTAATTTCATCATGTTTAACGAGACATCCACACCCTGAACTAACAATGATATCAAACATACTACTGCCATTTTGTGAAAGATTCAAAGGCCGGATTAATTACATTCTATAAGGATTGAATTATTTTCATTTTGTATTCATACAATCAAGATAATCCAATGTGTTCTATGTATTAAATTTAAATGTCATTTTGACTAAATTCATTTTGTGTCAGATATGACGTCGAGGTGGACCACAGCCGCAGGCCGGCTCTGAGGAAGATCATGGAAAAGGACGACACGGCAGCCAAAACCCTCGTCCTCTGCGTCTGCGGGGTCGTCTCCAGGGGTCAGACCCCCAACAGACGGAGTTTCAACGACACCAAGACCCCACGAGGTGCCGACGCCAAGGTAGAAAACCCCTCTGCAGTTGTCTGGCTGACAGACGGATGGTATGCCATTAAAGCCCAGCTGGATGAACCTTTGACCGCCATGCTGCACAGCGGTCGCGTGGCTGTCGGTGGCAAACTGATCATCCACGGGGCTCAGCTGGTGGGATCACAAGAAGCCTGCTCCCCTCTGGAGGCCCCTGAATCTCTCATGTTGAAGGTACTTCAAGAAGCACAAGTTATTCTGTCTTTTCTACGAGGCAATCGTATAAATTGGCTTATTTGTGGTTTGTGTTTAGATTTGCGCCAATAGCAGCAGACCCGCACGATGGGACGCTAAGCTGGGATTTCACAAGGATCCAAGGCCGTTCCTGCTTCCTGTCGCCTGTTTGTACAGCAGCGGAGGACCAGTGGGATGTGTGGACATTGTCGTACTGAGAAGCTACCCCATACAGGTGCGTTTAGTCTTGCATTGATATATTGTCACTGTTACACCTGGGAGTTTATCATGTCCCACTTATGACTGAACGCTTGTCACATTGTGCAGTGGATGGAGAGGAAACCAGACGGAGGCGTTGTATTCCGATCCGTTCGTGCCGAAGAGAAGGAGGCGAGACGATACAACGGCCTCAAGCAGAAAGCGATGGAGATCCTGTTCGCCAAGATTCAAGAAGAATTTGAAAAGGAGGACAAAGGTAGGAACTGTGATTTCACCATGTTGGGTACAGGTTGAAATGGAATTAGTTTTAACACAATTATCATCTTCAGGTAATAATAAACCTCAACGTGGAAGACGGAGCATCAGTCGTCAGGGTGTTGCAAGTCTTCAAGGTGGAGAGGAGCTCTATGAAGCAGTTGGGGATGACCCAGCTTACCTCGAGGTGATAAAGAAATTTACTTCACAGATTGTTCACTTAATGTCTCTTTTGAACAGAGCGTTAACTGTGCGCCTATTTCTCTTGCGTGTCCAAGGCTCATCTGAGTGACCAGCAGTTGGAGACTCTACGCGCCTACAGGTGTTCTCTGATGGAGAAGAAGCAGGCCGACCTGCAGGATCGCTACCGACGAGCTTTAGAAAGTGCAGAGGACAGCGAAGGGAGCTGCCCCAAGCGAGACGTTACACCTGTGTGGCGACTCTGTGTCGCTGACTCCACGGACCAACGCGGCACTGGTGTGTTTTTGTTCATTGTAGATGTGCTATGGTTGTATATACTATTGTGTTTTCAAAATACTGGTTTCAAATGATGCTTTTTTTTTTTGCTTTTTTTTTAGTTTACCAGTTAAACCTTTGGCGACCGTCCTCGGATCTTCAGTCTTTCCTGAAGGAAGGCTGTCGATACAAAGCCTATAATCTCACCACTTCGGATGGAAAGAAACACGGTGGCAGCACGACTGTTCAGCTGACTGGGACAAAGAAAACGCAGTTCCAGGACCTACAGGTACTGTGGAAACAAACTGTCTTGACTCGTTGTCCATGATGAACTGTAGATGCAGTATTTATAAAGTCAGATAGATGATGGAAATAATTTACAATATGTAATATTTGTAAATCATTCAGGCTTCTCAGGAATGGTTATCCACACATTTTCATCCGAGGGTCTCTACCTGTTTTGTGGATCTTCAAAACCCAGAATTCCAGTCGCTGTGTGGAGAAGTTGATCTCACAGGATATGTAATCAGTATCATAGATGGACAGGGTAGGCTTTTTTTTTATCCTACCAGTTCCTGCCATAACTCCAGTATATTGTTTACTAAATGATTGTCTGTGCTTTTGAACACAGGTTTCTCTCCTGCATTCTATTTGGCCGATGGGAAACTCGACTTTGTCAAAGTGCGCTGTTTCAGCAGCTTTGCTCAGTCTGGCTTGGAGGATTTGGTAAAACCACGTGTCCTGTTGACTCTGAGCAACCTGCAGCTGAGAGGTCAGTCCACGTCTCCCACTCCTGTTGTGTTCGCCGGAGATCTGACCATCTTCTCAACAAACCCCAAGGAAGGCCATCTACAGGAATCACTCAGCCGAAACAGAAACCTGGTCCAGGTACAGCAGCCGACGTGCTTCAGAAACAGTGTTTTACCATTCACTCAATTAAAGACGCCTTGTTCTTTAAAAGGCTGGATGCTCTCGCAGCCGAAGGGCTTCATGTTCTGAAGAAATCTGCATATTTTCAACAAATGCATTTCAAAGTGGAAACGTTTTAATCAGTGTAGCCTTTTATAATGACCTGTTACGTATCTTATATAACTTCATTTCACACTTGGAAAGAGACAAACTTACTTTGATCAGTATTCTATAAAGCACAGATGCAAAACTGCATACAGACACATGAGACATGCAGGATATTGGTACGGTGTAAGTGCCGAGATATGTAATATTCTAATGATCTGACGAAGATTGTTAAAGGTTTAAGATTGTTAAAGGTTTAAGGTTTAAGCTTTCTCGTCCTACTTTTCTCCACCTCCTTGGTTTGGATACAATAAAATGTTGTAAAATAGGAAAATGACATAACTTTTACTTTCATCTTGTGTTTTCAGAGTCAGGAAAACTTCTTTCTAATTGCTGAAGAGAAGCTTTCATATTTAGTCACATCTGATGGCCTGAGGTCCATCTCCTCTCCAGCTCTGCAAACACGAGCCCCAGCTTTTACAACGGTCAGAAGACAAGACACAAAAGCAAGTGTGAGTTCATGTACTTGCTCTTCCATGCATTTGCTCTCATGACCACTTCATATTCATTCAAAACTAAAAATCTGTCCTTTTATGCAGGTGACTTCTCAGCTGCCAGTCAGAAGCCTCGGATCCTTCACACCTGTCAGCAGGAAACCTCCTGCAGCAAACTGTTCGACAGAGAAAGACCCTATCGGCGTGAAGAGGAGGAGAGCTCTGGACTATCTGTCTCGTATCCCGTCTCCACCACCTGTCCTCCATCTGGGCCCAGTGGCTTCTCCATGTGTAAATAAGACATTCAACCCCCCTCGGAGGTCTGGGACACCTAGCACTTTAAAAACTGTACAGACTCCAGCTCGCAAACCTGTCAATTCACCGGTGGAGGATGAATGGGTGAATGATGAGGAACTGGCTATGATTGATACTCAGGCATTGCATGTTGGTGATTTACTGCAGGTACATAAGACTGTATGATGCCAAACACACTACAACTTTTAATACACTGTACAAATAAATGAATGTTCAGGCTGCATATGGAACATATTTTGTGGTTGTTTTTGTTGTCCCACTGGACAAAAAGTTTAAATCACTTCAGATTAGTAAAATCATGTCATTGCTTCATACTGATCTTCATTCTTCTCGTCTGTCTACTTTTTCTTTTGTCTACTGTAAAGTTGAACTCTAATTTATAATTTCATTCCTGCAGTTTAGCTCCATGATTCCCTATTTGTGCTGCGTTTGAGGACAAATAACAGAGGTCTGATCAGGGAGTCACACTTGTAGATAATGACATAGGTCATTTTATTTCATTTTTTTAAGTGAATTCTAAAATGTTTACATATACTATATCAGGGTTGTTATTTAAAGACAAAAATGTAAAGTACTTCAAAATGGAATCCTCCATCAATATAGTAGTGAAGTTGCTAAATAGTAGGAAAGACTACTACACGCTATGATGCTACAAAATTACCAAATGCAGAAAAAGGTTATACTATGTGTTAAATCAGTCCAAAAACGCTGATTATTAGTACAATTATAGAAAATTGCCCCAAATTCTCATTTTAAGTAAAATTATAACTTAAGAAGGTTAATGTCGTCAAAATACTTTTATATGTTAAACTAACCCAGTTTGCCTTAAATTAAAATGTCTTTTACGCCTAATAATCAAGCCCACTTCCGGTAATATTTTGTTTTGAAAAGGAGAAATAGGGGAAGAGAAAGCAACAACATTTTATATTTTGAATACTATTACGATCATATTTTGTCAACGACTCGTTCATGGATTTATTTGGGTGATGTCTATTGTGTCACACTCCAGTCCAGCTGGAGGTGCTGACGCACTCTTTAGCTGATTCCCCGGCCAGCCCTACTCTGCCTCTGATTGGCTAGTTCTGGTTGCAGGGTAAGCCGGGCACACCTTCGCCCCCGGCTGCTAAGGAAGAGAAGAAGAAGAAGAAAACGTCACTTCCGTAAACACAGGCACCTGCTATGTGAAACTCGTGTTTTTTGTTAATGTCGTTATTTCCATCATTTATGCGTCCTGAATATATACAGTGAGTATTGATGAATAGTGACATATACTTTATGTTGAATATTAAGGTGGTAATAATAATATATTACATATAATAATATTATAACGTTGTGTTTTACGCCGTCTTCCGTGTAGCTCGTGCGATGACATTAGCTAACCTAATGTTTTAGTTAGTTTCGGTTTCAGCCTAAGTGCACTGATATACCTACTTATTTAACTGTTAGCTACTCACGTACATTGTAACCATGTTTTCTCAGCACTAAAGACTGAATTTGTGTTGTTGTCCAATGCAGATGTCTCATAGTGGATCCTCCTGTACGACCTCGCGCATAAAAAAACCTTTGGTGGGTGTGGGTGGAAGAACCAATAATGGAAGAGATGGCTCTGCTGACAAAGACGCTAAATTTGCGAGCAATGTCAGTCAAGACAGACGTGTGAGGGAGCGAGCGGTAAAGCAGGTAGGACTCACCAGCACCACCTTCATCGGTCCAGCGTTTCCTCCTCCGAAATCCAAAAAGGTCAAGTCTGACATTGAAGATACACTGAGTGAGTTTTACAAAGAGCTTGAGAAGATTGATGCACCTGATGGTCAACCACCCATACCTCCCAAAACACCTACAAGCAAACACACTCGGGACGTAAGCGAGGAAAAAAATGTTTACACAAGCAGTCGTGCGGGAACAGAGGGCTTCCAGAAAAACAGTGGGCAGAATCAGCCGTCCTGGTCCCACTGGTATCAGAACGAGCCGTACCACCCTAGAAGACTGAGGCCAGCTGCTCCTGCTCAAAACCAATGGCATAACCCTCAAACGTTGAACAGACCACCAAACCCAAGATTTCACAGACCCCCATTCCATCGCCCACCACACCCAACTGCATTCCCAAATCCACAAAACCCACCATCCACCGCAAGTCCAAACTGGAGCGGTTCAGGCCCAACAAACCAGCACCAAGAGGAGTCGCATTTTCCAACATTTTCTGGCTTTCCACCTCCAAATGTATGCAGTCACCCCTCTCAGGGCTTTTATGGAGATTCTCCACACCGGTTTGACAGGGACGAACGGCGTAGCTATGACCGGCACTCGGATGATGTAAATGTTGGTAGAGAAGAAGAATCATGTCACTTTGTTGAAGATTATGACAGATCCCAGAGATACGACTCAGAAAATGAACCGTGGGAGCATCCTTGCCGACCTCCTGCCAACACTAATGCATTCCATTCTTCCTTGGTGCTGATCTTGATGAGGGGATTACCCGGATCTGGGAAATCAACACTGGCCAGGTACGTCTTTGTGTAATCTCGAGTCTCATAAATACGTGCATTGTCAGTTTAAAGGAATCTAAAACTCCAACTCTATACTTCCAAGCCTTGACGTTTTATTTTCATTGCACACTTGCGTCCCATCTGTCTCACAGGGAGCGGCTCTTCGCTGGTCCCAACGGGCTGATACTGAGCACAGATGACTACTTTGCTTACAGAGACGGGTACCGCTATGACCCAGGCCTTCTCGGTGCAGCGCATGAATGGAACCAGAACAGAGGTATTGTCTCCTTAAATGCTCAGACAGCTTAGATGTTATAAAAGTTATTTATTTTATGTTTTCATCACGAAGGCATTTCTGTCAAACCTCAATCAGGAGAGTCTTTACTGTGTTCTCTTCACCGTGAGAGTATTTCCAGACATGCATGGAGAGTAGTTAAGCCAGACAGAAATGCTAGTTCAGTGTCTCTGCCTGTTAAATGTCTTCTCCACCTAGACCCACACAAACTAACATCAGGCACTCTTTTAGCTCATGAAGTGGATGCATTATGAAAGCAACACATTATCTTTGGAGAATACTTCACGTCCCAAATGATCACAAATATCTCAGAACGCCTGGAGGTAATTTCTTCAAATTTGGCCCAAACATCCACTTGTGGTGAAGTGATTAGATTTTGGTGGTTAAAGGTCACGGTCGCTGTGACCTCACAAAGCATGTTTTGTGCCTTAACTCGATAATTCATACTCCAGTTATGACAATTCCACACAAATGTCTAAAAGGATAAAATGATGAAGTGATGACATTTTGGACACTATATGTAAACTGCAACTTGTCGGAGGCATACAACCACAAGGTGTAATTCAAGTTTTGTGCTTCGCTCTATGATCGTAATAATAATATCTTGTAGTGTGTGCATGATTGAGATTAGAGAGAAGAACATCTGTGAAGTTTCTCCTGATGTGTGTAGTCTGAGCTCGCCTTTAGGTGGATGACAGATTAGAAAATGGGATTTGATGGGATTTTTATTTTCCTGCCAGAAATCAATCTGTTTTTTTTTGTGTTTAATTCTCTTTCAGCTAAAGATGCTATGCATGATGGCCGATCTCCCATTATTGTTGATAATACAAATGTGCAAGCCTGGGAAATGAAGCCATACGTCCAAATGGTGGGTATGGGCTTTCAAATATATTTGTGTGTTTGATTATGGAGTACTACACCACCTTCATAGATTTCCTACAATTTGAACAGGCCCTGGAGAGAGGATACAAAGTGGACTTTTGTGAACCTGACACCAGCTGGAAGTTTGATCTTTATGAGCTGGAGAAGTACGATTCCTTAATTATCATATTAAAATGTACATGCCAGACGTTTAATACGTATAGATGCTAACATCACCACACTGCACTCTCTTCCTCCAGGAGGAACAAGCACGGTGTCCCACAGGAGAAGATCGCACGGATGAGGGATCGTTTTTCATTTCCAATATCTGTGGACATTGTCATGAGTTCACAAGAGCCCGCTCACGTGAACCAGAGGCAGCGACCAGAGCAGCCACAGGCGATGACGAAGGACCGAGACTTCCGTTAGTTTTTCACAGGAACTTAACCAGCGAAATAATTTGCCTCGAAGAACAAAACCTTTGTAATGGAGTAAATATTGTTAGCTACTCTTTCTACGGGATTTTTTTTAATCATTTTTTAAAATATTGTAAATTAATGTAAAGGCAGAAGAAATCTATTTTTTCTGGAGGGATTTTCATAATTAAATTTTTACAAGTCTGCTTTATTTTTGTATTTGATAATTGGTATTTCAGACGTGTCCCTTTTGCAGATTGTGTGTTATGTACAAAAAGCAACAATATGGAAAACCAGCTGCCTCGAAATCAGCAGAGGAACTGCTACAAAGTTGTTTTCTGGTAAACCACAAGTTTCATAGTTAATTTACCTCTTTGGTTGTGCCAAAATGTTTCTTTAAGGCGAGGACTTGTTTTTTGCATAAGGCCTGTAAGGGGCACCGAAAGGCCATTTTCCATTCGTCTCCCAGGAAGTGCCAAATATCCGAACATTAAAAGCATGCAGGAGTGTGTTGTGTATTGTGGTATATATACACTTATAGTACACCGTAGTGCTGCCGCCACGCTTGGAAAAGGGAGGGTTGAAGGGAGGAGAATAACAGTGAGTGTGGAGAGCTCTGTCTGATGGCATTCATTACTGTGTCTTGCCGGAGATCACATTTTGCCTTTGTATTCCCTCTGGTGTTCATAAAAGCAACACACTTCATGTGTTGTTTCACATCAGTGAAGTCCTCCGGAGAGATAGGAATCATTTATCTGTGTTGACTCAAACTCATGTCTCCATCCGGGCATGAAATTATGATCCCGTTGGTTTGGAATTCTACACAATAGATGGTAGTTAAGAGAAGTCTTTATGTTTACGTGTCGTTAACCACGTTGAACACCAGTGTTTCATCGTTCATGTTTTTCATGTGACAGATCTGGGTTTACCTTTCCTGTCCTCCGCTCCACTATTTCATGTCTAAAAATAGAAGGAAGGATAAGAACACTGACAGTGGGGTGCACGTGAGTGGAGGCTTGAAACACTAACAGAATGGGGTGGACAAAATAACAGAAACATCTTAAGTTAGTAGCTGTGAGTCAATTTGATGAAGCTCATTGTTTTTGGTTTTTGTTGATACTGTCCATGGTCATTTTGAGTCTGTAGATCGTATTGTTGTCAAGCAGATATGCTTGTTAAAGTCTCATTTAGTCTGTGATGGTGAGGGTCTGCTGTTTCATTGTTTTGTCTCATGTCGTGATGTCCAACTGCCACGTTATTTAATTTGGCAGCAGTTTTCCAGTCAATGTGATATTCGCTGCCCTTACATTGTTCTGTATCGTATGCTATTTATATTAATTCACCCCTCTCCTGTTGAACAGACACAGATTTCAGCAGCTCTTTCATCTTGCCAGCTGTGCATTTTTCCGTTGGACTTTGTGCTGTTTGGTTTTGAAGGTTTTTCACATCCCAGAAGCTGTGATTGTCTGAGGATCTTGAAGTGGCTTTTCCTTCATAATAACAATGGAAGTTAAGTTTGGTAACCCTTCAGGAATCGTAAATATGCCTCTTGACACATAGATGACTCAGATTGCAGTATGCAATGTACTGTTGTCCACAGCTTCCTGTCTCTTCTCCGGAGGTTTATTTACACAGCGCTGACCTTCATCGACAGAATCCAGAGCTAATGTGCAAGACACCTGTTAGTGGTTAAGGAAATAATGTGAATCACAGCTTTTACTGCAGTTTATGTGTATCAATGTTTGGGATAAATGACTTGGGAACAGGAACAGGTAAACAAAGTACAAAACTACTGAATTGATGATATTTGAAACAAAGAAAGGGCCGTTTTATTTTGACTGAGGGTGAAGTCATGAGCATTTTGTTTAACTGATTACAATCAGTAAGGAAAATCCAATTAGTGCATAAAGGGTTGCAATAGAGTATGCATGGTAAAATTATGAAGAGAGAGATGCAAGGAAAGATGAAAGAAAACCGACGCAAGCGTGGTATTTCCACATTTGTACTCAAGTAAATGAAAGCTGATGAGATCTTGGTAAATCGACTTTCAGTAGATATAAAGGCTCAGCTGTTTAGTGAGATCTCCCTGAGATAGTGGTGACCTTGTGTAAGATAATCAATGTGGAGGCAGTTTTAAAGGAGCTTTTAACCGGGTTTATGTCCCTCATGTGGATGGCAGTGCCTCCCTTTCTCCAATTAGCAGTTTGAGTCATTGAGTGGTGCTGATGGATCTCTTTTCCAGTCTGGAGCAATAAAAGAGATCCGTCAGTAAGCGAGAAGGACCGAGGGACGTTGACTACAATTAGGCCCAACTTGTTTTGCAGTGACAGACTTTAAAGACGATGTGGTTTATATGTGTTGGTGTATATAACCGTGCCCCTCATAGACATTTCCGAGGCTTTGATGGTTCCATCTCTCTGGTTAGAATATATAATGGAGAATGAAACAATGTATTTGTGATCTAAACCTGAGCCAACACAGAGAATACTGTTTGACCGAAGACGGAGAAGCTTAACACAGAGCTCCTAAAACAGGTGGTCAGTTTGTGACTTCACATAGGAAACACCGTGCTTTATTTGTCGGTATTGAGATTTCTACTTCAACTTGGATAACAATGAAATAAAAGAGAGGTTATGCAGACCGTGAACTGTAATTTGTGCAACAATGACATAATATCCTGCTGTGTTTTAACAACAGGATGTCAGACGCAGGAAAAGTCATGCATCTGAATCTGTGGAGGAGCTTTCTGCTCTCCCTGTTCTCTGAGCACTTAGATCACTACGCAACAATTACATCTATAAGGAAACGCTGGTCAAAGTGCAGAAGAGGATCTTTTGTACCTATATTTTGATGTGTTTTTGCTTTGGAGGTTTTGTTCCTAATGTATATACAGACATAAACAATACAGAAATATAAATGGACATCAATGGCTTAAATCAACAAAATGACAATATGGCTCCTCTTTTTGGCTATTCCTCCTCTCTGTTGTCTTGCATTATCACTGTGCTTTAGTTTCCTCAGCCAGAGAGACTCTTGGTTTCCCCTCAACCTGTGAGATTATGTATGCCTCTGACTAGCATTTGCAGCTGTATAAAAACACCAATATTCATGCTGGGGGGGGGGGGGGGGATGGTAGAGTCCTTGAAACATAAACAATGTGAAGGATGGTGCCATGCCTACTATGTGAATCCCTCATTGAATAGATTAAACAGAGCGTCGGTAAAGAGGCTGACAGTAAATGCAGCACTGCGGAGGTGAAGTCACTGTTGTTTATGAGCCTCTAAACCTCACTTGCGGGGACACGTGTGTTTTCAACAGCTCTCCCTGTTCATTGGCCCACCGTGTGGGAGTGTGCTTTCAGCTCATACTTCTGCCAATGCCTGTAGTTGTAATGTGAGGCAGTGCAGCAGCCGTAAAAGAGCATGTGTGCTCTGAATGGTGATGACGTGAGGGAGATGGGATGAGGGCTTTGTGCTCTCTGAATGGCAGTGATGAGCCACAACTAAGTCACTGCCATTAACCATCTTAGGGACAGAAAAAGCACAGATGAAATCAGAGCTGATGCACCTATGGGAGGCAGAGGACAACAAAAACTGGATACGACATGATAATGTGTGCTAATTACTACTCCACCAATGCAAAATGGTTAACTCACTGCTCACTATATTTTTTATTATTACGGCAGTTTTTGCATTATTATGACCTCCATTTCATTTATGTCTTTGCAAAATCCAGTACACTGATGCACACTGTAGCTCACTGTGTTGTCTATGCTTGGTGCCAAAGAGAGGAAGTGGTCACTGCATGGCTTTTAACAATATATTATTTTGTTTTTCAAAACACGCAGGTCATAGCCCTCATGTGTGTCGTAGGTCTGTTTGCCACCATGTCAGCTATACTGTCAAACTAAATACTGTAGATTGCAAACTAAACTGAGTTGCAAACAGGGATTTAACAGAGATTATAAGACATTGAGTCTGAGAGGGAATGAAGCATAACATTTAGTTTATCACGAGAACCAAACAAATGTAATGATAATGTTTTTTGTTTTTGTTTTACAACTAAATGCATAAACATTAGCCTTTCCTGGATACTCAGACTACAGAGCACGTTATTTAGTTTGGTTGTCACGTGACCTTGACAGCCAATGACAACCGTGTTGTGCAACCGCACAGCGTGTCATCTTTTTTACACACCGCCAACCAATCATCTGGCTCAAGTCCACCACAATAAGACAGGACACTAAGCCTTATATTCTTCAAAATAAAAGCGTAAACTTGTGTCATTTTGACTAGAACAATGACAAGTAGTGAAAATGTACGGTATACAAATCCGTACAGTTTAGTAAATACTGGACAGGACTGAAGTTAAATACAATAATGAAAGTGTGCTTGGCTGAAATAATCACACTTTTTTGTTCACTTTTGATTTTAGTTTTATATTAAACAGAGAAACCATCTCTTCTAGGAGTCCGCATAGCTTTGCTTTTGGTTTATATTGGTAGTTACTGTGGTCTCCATGTACTAAAAAACGATTGGACACTGCAGTCAATCATTGCATTTAGTGGCATTCTTCAAGCATGCACATTGTCTTTATTGTATTCTCTATTATCTAGAAGGGTGACAGGCCTATGTTCTTCAATCTACTCAATCAATATACTGAATAAACTTAATCATCTTACATTTGCTTTGCCTTTATCTCATAATATACAAATGTAGGCTATTGCCATGATTCCATGATTTGGTGCTTTGAGTGAAAATCACAAATTTTAAAAGGTATATAATTTTTTTTTTACCTGCACACAGAAATATACATTTGTTATGTCCAAAATGTTGGGTCAGCACTCAATATTTAGGCTACTTGGTCATCAACTGTTTCAGGCGACTCTCTCGCCAATGAGGCTTTAATTTTGAAATATCATCATCGGAAGTTTTCCTTTAATAGCTTTCTACCTTGACAGGTGTGGGGCTCAACATGTTATGGATATGATAGCGTCCAGAGGGGGGGGGGGGGGGGGCGGTGCGCTGCTGGCGGCTCCACACACGGCAGGGACCTCACTCCGCTCACGTTATCCGTCCGCACGATGTCGTTGATAATGTGCTCGGTGCCGCCGCGTCGAGCGCGTGCCTCTGATCCTCATGGCAGATCGATCATTTAGATCAGAGAGGGGCATTTACCTCCAGCGACCCGAGCATAGAGGCGGATACTTGCGCGGCGGTTCAGGCTACACGTTGTACGGTAAGAGGCTTTGCATCCTTGGTGGATCAGAAGGCTGCAGCAGAGGATGTGCAAATATATACACCATTGTTGCATTTTGGTTGTTTAAAATCTGACCTTGGTTATATGTATATATTTTTTAATCTAGATTTGAATCAAGTCATTTAAACAACTTTGATGGGACATAAAGTAGTACGCTAGTCTGATTCTTAAATTGCAATACATTTGGCTATAATTTGGAATACCTGATACAATTGACATAAAAAAAAAAAATGATTTAGATTTAATTAAGTTGCACTTTATCTGTCCAATGACTGTGCTTTCTATAGCCTATGAATACCTCAACTCAATATTTTCTGCATGTTATACTTTGCAGTGTGAGAACAATATGTGCTTCCAGCAGTGAAGGGAGTCTAAGTTTAGCAGACTACCTCTCCCCACATGTTGAGTCATTAACTGCTGGCACACTTGATGGGTAAACCTGTTCTCTGTGGTTCCTCTTCGTGCAGCGGTTAGTGTGAGCTGGCAGCATGACTGTGCAGCCCTGTCTGCTCGTAATAACACCACTAATCTCATCAAAGTACTGCTGAGGTCTGACCTGAGGGCTCAGTTCTCCAGAAACATTTTGTCTATAAAGTTAGATGTGTGCAGAACTGTGCAACTTTAAAGGCTATAGCCCGCTGCTCATATTGTGAGCTGTATGTGTTGTGACAAAAATATATTTATATGTATTTTCTTATTTGTGGAGATTCATCAGGGATGCTAAATTCAAAAAAAGCAAAGGCTAAATGTATTGGCTGATTTGATCTCCATCCAGTGAATGTCCTCTACCTCGGACAAATCTGTGTGCCAGACGTTACCTCTGTCCCCTTGATTTAATTTGAGTTCCCATTGTCAGTCAGAGGAAGTGCTCTGAGCCTCCCCAGCTGCCACTTACATAATGTCAGCCGAGGACTGTCACATTTCACTGAGCAGACGGGGGGGGGGGGGGGGGGGGGCACTGAAGGAGGCCAGGTTTACAACATTACATAAGAAATGTTTTCCTTCCACTTGGCTGGGAGGATGCAGATGATGGTGGTCCAGAAATAGGTCTGAGTGGAGGAAAGGGGGATGCTGCACACACTGTATTTACCAACGGAGGCGTACGCAATCAAGCCTGGTAATGCACTGTCAGGGTACGGGTCTGGCTGTTTATAGAGAGAAATATTATTTTCATCTAGCACAGGCTGGCCTGTGTTACTTATATCCGTTATATCATTACTTATAGCCGTTAATGTTGCCATTTATATATAGTTTTCATTGTGTACAACGGTGCACACAAGGGGTATTACATTCAAGGATGTATATCAGTCTAATATCTTTTAAGAGAGGTGTGTGTGTGTCTGGATAACCTCATCAGCAAAGTGCACTGTGGCAGTACATGGTTCACTAGGTTGCATCTGTTTTAGATTTGATGTTGTGAATTTCTTAACAGGCAGACATGCTTAAAACAGAGGTAGATGTCGACTGGAAGGACATTCTACATTTCTAAATGTGCTGCTATCTAATAGAACGCTAAAAGCAGACTTTCACACTGTGGAGGAAGCTGGATGTGGATGGTAGATGAAGTGGATCGCAATTAAATATTTCATTATTTTCAGCGCTTATTGATTTTGCAACATACGGCGGCTGTATGATGGCAGTGATATACGACGCACACTGGTGTGGGTCGGCATCGACAACTTCCATCCATCACATGTGATTCAAAATGACAAATGATCTGTATATCACACAGAGCAGAACATCTCCAGCCTCAGAAAGCAGCAAATGCACCCGTGTTGTTTGTGCATTGATTTTGCACTGTGATTTAGTGATGATGTGTTGCTGAATAACAGTGTTTGTACCAATCAGATGTAGACGAAGACAAGAGGGCTTACTTCTCCTCTGGTCTTATTCAATTGTTAGAAAGACAAGTTTTTTAGCTACTACCACATATAAAATGCTATTGTCCTCATCAATTGCAGACTTAATGAACTTCTTCAGGAGCTAAGTTGTGGATATGCAGTCTACAAAAGATAAAGAAAGCAAGATATTTCTAGCAGCCCACATTTTGAAATGGTCAAATCACTGTGAGGTTTGACGAGTCACATGTCAAAATGACCTATCTGAACCGACTAATGCCATGCTGCAAAGCATGTGATGAAGTTTTCGGCAAAAAGCTCTGAAAATTGTTTGTGTAAATGAGAAGCCTGCATGTTGAGATCTCTTTTTTCCTAAAACAACAATGTTATTCTTTCGATAATAACATCGGAAAAACTCTTTGTGCAATATTGCGCTCGAGGGAGCCGCAGCAGCACTGCAGGAGCTGTGGGCTAATAAACTGAGAAGCCTGCAGTGGGAAATGTAAAAAACAGACATAATACAAACATCACAATTCCATGATCCCCCAAATCACTTCTGAAATTCTGTGATGCATCTCTGAACGTTTAACAGTAAAATCCTCATTAACATGATTTTACAGTTTTTCAAACCATATTAAACTCGCTTCTCTGCTTTTGGCTCGACTACATAATCTTTTCTCACAAATTATGAGAATTTTTTTAAGAAACTGTGAAATGACACACACGAAGGAAGAATTTTGTATGAAATGAAAAAAAATATATTTTTTATTTGACCAACAGTAATAACCTCAACAAAAGCTGTAACACAGTTTAGTTGTATTCAGTTATGCAATGCTGTCAGATGATGGAAAATAATTTATGATTTATGAGTTGACCTTTTGTTTCTGCATTACGGCAATTTGACACGGCTGCTGTGGACATGGACCTGCTGATTGCTCTGTGAGACGGGGACTGCCGCCTTGCTGTTACCTTGTTAGTTAATTTATGATGCCCCCGCTCTGTTTCTTTCACAGTTGCAGACGATTGACGACAGATTAAACACAACTTTGTACTGATAGTGCTAAAGATCAGTCTGTCCTTCAGGAGGACTGTGGGCTGGATGTGCGAAGAGTGACCGATGATGACCGCAGCGCGTACTTGAAGTACAAAGCGGAGGGTTTAGTGTTGAATTACCGCCACTGCTCGTTTGAGTGTGTCTCTCCTGATTAAGGTTTCCTCTGTGCTGTTCTCTCCAGGGGGTCCACGTTGCTATATTTTACTCTCCTATAGGAATAGAGTGAACGTTTGATGGATGATTGGTTTGGGGACGAGCAGTTAGATGTGTTTTGTCCCTGCAGGCATGATACTGTGAGGCCGCTGCATGAGGCAGCCTGGACGGGCATGATGGAGGAGGCTGCCAGTCAGCTCGAGAGGGACCATGTGCACAGTGTCTACGACAAGATTGCTCCATATTTCAACGACAGCCGCTATAAAGCCTGGCCGAAAGTCCGACAGTTCCTGCTGGACCTGCAGCCGGGGAGCATCGTGGCTGACATTGGTGGGTGTCCCCTCCAGCAGTGATGTAATCTTGGCCATCCCGCGAGACTTGATCGTTAAAACATTGTTTGTGCTTTATTTTTATGGAAACACAAAGTCATTTGTCGTGTCATTGGCAGGTTGTGGCAATGGCAAGTATCTCCACATCAACAAGGAGGTGTTCAAGCTGGGGTGTGATGTTTGTCACCCCTTGGTGGACTTTGCCTGGAGCCAAGGACACGAGGTCCAGATGTGCGACGGGCTGCATTTGCCTTACAGAGACGGCTGCTTCGACGCTGTGCTCTCCATTGCAGGTAATGGACAAACACACACACACACACACACACACACACACACACACACACACACACACAGTTGAAAGGAGGTTTTGATGTTGTTGATTCCTTCCATTCGGTAACGAATCGCTCCCTTCATATGCATGAGGTGACACTGCTGTAGCTGCCATTTGCCTCAAATTCAATGAACTCATAACAATGATAAACATCAGCTTACCACAGGCTTCTGTTGCCTAGCCAACGGTGTGAGATAATTATTGTGTCGTCCAACAAAAGAGTGCAATTAGGAGCAAAGACGTCAGCAGACGCCCACATTATTAATTTGTGTTGTGCACAGTGTGCATAATGTGTTTTGTTGACTGCAATGTGCTGAATGTGACTTCATAATGAATTAAATGCCGACTCATCATCCTACTTAATTCTGACAAATTAGTGCTTTTCCCATTTTTCACAGTCATCCATCATTTGTCCACCAAAGAACGTCGTATTCGAGCAATAAAGGAGATGGCTCGCACCCTGCGAGTGGGTGGACGCATCATGATCTACGTGTGGGCCATGGAGCAGAAACGTCGGAAGTTTGAGAAACAGGACATCTTCGTTCCCTGGAACCCCAACCCTCACTCGCCCTCCGATTTCACCAGGGAGCACGCCAACCCCAGAAGGAGGGCCACAGCTCAGAGTGTGAGTGAAGCCATAGACAACACTGACAAGCACAGGAAGGTTAGAAGCACATCCTCCGTGGCGGACGAGGAAGATCTGGCCAGTGCCACGCCCCAGCAGAGCACACAGAGACTGTGGTTCTTCTCCAGGTCCCTGGATTCTGTGTTTGACTTTGGAAGCCTAGCCATCTCCCGGTCGTCCTCCAGAGACCTGAGCGCTTTATCTTCACCCGCGGGAGAAAACGAGGGGAACAAGGCCAGCCGGCGCGGGAGAGGGCGAGGCCTCATCAAACAGGTCTCCAGCTTCTTTTACCCGTCGCCTGTGATCGGATCAGAGGAGGACGTCTTTGACTCCGTCACAGAACTGCACAAGGGACAAAATGATCCCGGAGGCGACAACAACAACGACGGCAAACAGAACCAGAGTGTCTCAGTATCTTTAGCCCGGGAGTGTGGCTCTCTGGCCCTGCCGGATCTGGTCCCTTTCCTGAAGGAGCACCTGAAGCAGTCTGGAGATGAAAGAGGAGGAGGGCTGCAGGGAAAAGAGCAGCAGGAAAGCACAAGGAGTCCTCAGGGGAGCGAGGGGCAGGTGGAGGGCTCCTGCCTGAGGTACTATCACGTCTTTAGGGAGGGAGAACTAGCAGAGCTGATAGAGAACCACGTCGAAGAGCTTCATGTCAAACACGCCTACTTTGATCACGCCAACTGGTGTGTGGTGGCAGAGAAGGTTCGGTTATGGAAAATATGATTTTAACTTGTTTGATTTTATTTTCTCGCGTCAACTCTGCCTCAAGTTTTAGCACTGAATCACACGTTTGATGATTACGCCATTCTTGTGACTGAAAGGTGAATATACAGATGTAGCCGTTGTTGAAAGTACACTAAACTACTCCTTTGCTGCAATTCTCTACTTAACTTTAGTGTAACTTAATAGTTTCTGGTAGTACTAGAGCCAGCTGTGTGACAGACCTTTTCATATCTAGCATTAAATATCATTTTAGATGGTATCGTGGTAATGGTTTTGCAGCGGCAGTAGAGGTAGGTGTTCAACAATGGCCATCACTGTACACTATACCACATTTTTTAAGTATTTATTCTATGTCGATACATGAAACCACATGTCCAGTGTGTGTTCCCTTTTAGTTTTAGGAATTAGTTTTAATTACCACAGCGAGCTCCAGCGCCGCTCATGATTTGAACGCTTTTAAAAGAGCATTTCTGCACGAGAGATTTTAACAAAAGCACTGTTTCTCTCTTTGGACTTTTAATATTAGCCAAAGAGGGAATTTGTGGGAACACAGTTCACTCTTCCACCTGCTCTTAAATGTTTTAATGCATTTATTAGTGTAAAATTCGTACTTAATTCATTGTTTTACATGTTCCTTGACTCTTGAATATGAGCTAAAGTGTCTGTTATGGACTGCTTGGTGGGACTCCTTAAGCTGCTCTTGTGTAATATCTCATAACACTATCTATAAGAAGAGCTGCAGATTATCTTCCAAAGCATTTGTGCGTCTGCATTTTATTCTCCAAGCGTTTCTAAGAGCGTGCTGCCAGTGTGTGTGTGTGTGTGTGTGTGTGTGCGCTTGATGTTTGTAATAGTTGTATACAGTCTTGTGTTGAAGTAACAAATACACTGCCTCATATACTGTGAATAAACATTGCACTGTACCACAAATACGTCGCTGCTTGATGTCGGTGAATGACATAAAAACACGGTCAGATCTGAAACCTATGTGCCGAGGACGGTGCATATCCTGATCAGTACAGCGTGCGTCGACCAGCTGTGTTTGTTCTGAAGTGACACTGGTACATTCATGTCTCATGTGACCTGATGTAAATACTTTTGAGTTTTTTTTGGTTTTCCTTAATAAATATTTTTGTTCATGAGTGGTGTTGTGCTGCATTTACTGTCATGAATGATACCTGTAATAACTTGGAGGATTCTCAATTTGTGTTTATTAGTTCAATAGTTACACAGACAGTTGCTACTATAGAAGTACTGATGCAGTATCTTGATGAGGTAAACGGCATGTTAAATCACTCTTCAGACAAAACATAGCACACACTGTGATAGTCACTTGCGTGACCATTCCCAAATTAAAATATCCTGAGTAGAGCTCAGATACTCTGAGCAGACGGTAGAATCAGTTAGGAATGAATCGTGCTGCATGTACAGAATAGATATACAGTATATAAAACAAGTATTGATTCATATAATGTAGAATTACCAGGTCTTTTACTTCCGAAATATAAATATTGGCTCCTGAAGATCAAGTACGGGTTTGGCTCTGAGGCTCCTCTTGATTTAGGGCATAAAGGTTTCACATTCCACACTCCCTCCACACCTGAAATATGAAGAGCATTAATGCAAAATCCACTCTTGTTCACTGAAACAGTTGACATGTTGCAGACTGTTAAAGTAAACACTTTTGTATGAAAAAGCCTCATCCAACATCTGGTTTTTCCCCCGTGTACCGTACCCGAGTTGCTGCTCTGTGAACGATGGAGTGTCTGACGGCCAGTTCGTCGATGTCTCTCGAGTATCCTCCTCCGATAACGGCAGCGAGAGGAACGCCTCTGCTCACCACGGTCTTCATCACGTACAGATCTCTCTGATACAGCCCTAGGAGATACGCACAGTCATCCAAAAATAGTCTAGAAATGACTTGTAGGTGGAGACACTCGGGTGTCAAAGCTTATCGGTCACCTTGGTCGGTCAGACGGAGCCGCCCGAGTTCATCCTCCCCATGAGGGTCGACGCCTGCGTCGTACAGGACCAGGTCTGGACGGAAGGTCTCCAGCAGCCGGGGGAGGTGGGCCTCCACTGGAGGGAACATCAGACATGCAAGTAAGTTCATGGAAACACACTCTTCATTCAGCATTTCATTTAGCTTGTTCATTTTAAGCCTCTTTTTACAGCAGCCAAGAGAAAAAAGAAACACATGTCAACTTAGAACACAGCAACACTATCTGGATCTGAACTTTCAACACATGTTATAATGAGGATTATTATTATTATTATGGCCTGTGTGAACTTGCCTGTGGAGAGGTACTCCTCATCTCCCAGCCCATCCTCCACGCTGACATCTAGGTCACTCTGTTGTTTACGGAGGGGGAAGTTTTTCCCACAATGCACAGAAAATGTAAACACACACGGCTCCTCTTTAAAAATGAAAGCAGTGCCGTCGCCCTGTTGGATGCAAGAGATGAAAGGTTTACCGCTGGCGTAAAGCTGAGCTGCTCGTCGGAGCGAAGAATGACATATTGGCAGGACATTGAAAGCAGCAGAGACACGTTAACGCTACCTGATGCACATCTAGATCCACAATCAGAACCTTCCTTTTGGGCGAGGAGCTGCCCATCAGGTGTTTGGCTGCAACTGCCAAGTCATTGAGGAGACAAAACCCTGAACCGTAGCTTGGAAACGCATGATGGGTTCCTCCTGCTGTGCTGCAGGCCAGACCCCTCTGCAGAGCTACTTCAGCAGCTAGAACAGTCCCACCTGTCAACAGCAGAGAAGGTGACATGTGATGTGTGATCTTTCCGGGGCACATTCAGCTGCTAGACCGCCGAGAGGTGTTCTTCTCACCTGTTTCGTATCGACAGCGTCTCACTATACCTTCACTCCAGGGGAAACCTGTCCTCCTCTGTTCTTGCTCATTTGTTTTCCCACTCATGAAGTTGTTGAGGTAGTCCTCAGTGTGCACACAGCTGAGTAAATCTTTAGAGGCAATTTCGGGGACCCACACCTACTGCGAAGAAGGCAATTGTCATCAGCGGGAAAATGTGAGAAAATAAGTGATGTCAATGGAAACAATGATTTTTACTCATCAATCCATCGGTATATTTTGTATTGCTATTAAAAAAATTGTACAAGCACCCAGGGTAACACCTTTAAATGTGTTAATCGATTGCATTTGGTGACATGTCAGCACTTAAATAATAATATTTAGAATCACGACATGAATGAGTCGCTCACCTGTTTCTCTGTAATGACTTGATCTTTGATTAAATGGTGCAGAACCCGGGGGAACTTGCCCATGGGAAACCTGTGGTTGGGTGGGAGGTCGCACACATACTTGCTGTGATGAACTATCGGAAGTCCGCTGGATTCGTGTCCGACCTGCAAGGTGAGGAGTCCCACTGCAAGGTCAGTGTGAATGCAGGTCACTGCGTTGTTAGTGTACTCAATGAATATGAAGTTCTTACTGGTTCTGTGTGGAAACATCTGCAGGCGGTCAAAGCCGCACCGACTTTTATGCGAGGTCTTCTAGAAAACATGAGTGTAATGCGGGTCATCGCTCCGCTGAAAGACTGACTAGCACTCTGCAGGGAAACGTTGAATGTTCTGCAGTTAGATGTTATGAAACGGGACAGTAACCGTGCAGAAGGCGTCCTGTTTTGTCGGCGGATGTTTCACTGTGTGTGTCCTCTGTCCCGCCATCTGCTGGGGTGGAGTGAAAACAACACGGAGACGTGTGTGTGTGTGTGTGGGGGTTACACGGTGGATCATCACCATCTAACGATGCGGAGTGAATACTGCAGATGTACAACATGATGGTGAGAAGTGAAAGTGAAGAATCAGTCAGACTCAGATATTTCACGCGTTCATCTCTCTAGGAATGCAAGGCAACTTTATTTCATACATCAGGGCAATTTAATGTGGTTTACAGGGTAATAAAATACAACTAAAGTAAGTGTAACAGTACAGGTAAGTGACTCATTAAAGTATAGTAGTATTGTTTGAATCAAGTAAAAATCAAATAGATTTAAAAAACAAACACAGCACACTCCCACATTAATATTACAGGCTATTTTAAAAATGCTAAGAGGATACTTTTTTTAATCTTTGCTGGGTAGTTGGCAATGTAAAGTAGATGTGTTTTTAGCTTTGACTTTAAAGTGGTCAGAGTTCCTGCTTTTTAGTCCTAGATGTCCTCAGGGTTCTAGGGGGTTCATATGGCGCAAGCATATCAGAGATGTATTGTTGGGCCCTGAGCCACAGAGGGATTTGTAGACAAGCAGCAAGATTGTGAATGCAGGAATGCATCACATGTCTCCTTCTTCTTATACTATATTAAGTGAGGCACTTCAGATTCTTACTAAAATTGATTTTTTTTCATTTTTGAGTTCGTTTGTGACAGTGTGTGATCCTATAAAGTCAATTATCACCAACAGACTCAATAAAATAAAATAAAAAGGACATATGATTCTTTTTCTCAGTAGTACACAAACAACATTTTTCTTCATTTTCTTCATCCTTGAGTGTGAAAAGTATCACCTAAACTCAGTGGCGGCTGGCCAATGGGGCCTGGCCCCACCATCAGCCACAAAAAAAAAAAAAATAATAATAATAATAATAAATTATACAAATTGTCAATATTTGTGTTTTTGAACTGTGGAATGTACCCAGTAATATGTGTAAAATGTGATATCTGCGCAAAATATATGCTTTTCCTGCTCGTCCTCTCCGCCTGTATGCTCGTCTGCTCGTCCTCTCCGCCTGTGTGCACGACACGTCTCAGAACGCGCAGCTAGGGGGGCCAAATCGTTTTTGCCCAAAAGAGGCGGGTCTATGAAGCAGTTTAGCCAATTGCTGATTAAAGATATAAATGAGTGACATACAATTTAGCCAATCAGCGCCCTCAAATAGATTCAGTGTGGGGCCAAAACTATTTTGCCCCCCTAGCTGCGCGTTCTCGTCAGGAGAAGTCTCTACAGGCGAGCGCGAGCGCCAGCGCGAGCACTACACCTCCAAGTCTCGTTTGAGAGGAGAACTTTGGCGGAGATTCTGCAGGCCAAAGAGCTGATCCCAGATCAGCCTGACCTCACAATCAGACAGCAGACTAGCGGGAAAGGGAAGCAGTACATGCGAAGCTTCTGTACTCGCTGTACACCAGACAGGTTTGGCTAGCTGGATGACGTCATGCTAATAACTTATTTAGCTTTTTAAAACAACGGGGACAGATCTAGCACGGACAGTTACGGGAGTGAGGGATGAGGAGGTAAGGAAACATGAGAACAGCAGGGTAGGGAGTGAGGGATGAGGAGGTAAGGAAACATGAGAGCACCAGGACACACATGGAGAACTCTGTCAAGCTACATATTAGGCAAAGTGAACATCTTTTCTTCTCCATAGTTGTCCTCAGTCTCATCTGCTTAACTTGGTCATGGAGGCATCAACATTTAATTGAGATGGTAAATTAACAGTGAAAACTCATCATAGCTTAATTTAACATTAGTATTCATAATTACACTTCATGTTTACTTCTCCTGATCTTTACCTCCTATAACAAGGTCCATAGGGCATCTCAATAAATAAACATGTTCTATTATATAAGTGTTATTTACTGCTTTTTTTCGTGTTGGAATAAATGTTAAATATTTAACTGGAAAGTAGTAATGTGTGTTTGATACTTTAATTTTTTTGCATTAAATCATACTGGGATGTTTGCTGAAATTGATAGGATGGCCCTACCTAGAACATTTTCCACCAGCTGCCACTGCCTAAACTTGAGATCGGGATAAAGGCTCAGCACTAGAACTGCATCACAAAATGTAAATGTCAATTTGAATTGAATAATCTGTTTTTATTCACAACCCACCAAGGCATTTAGCCTTACATTCATCTGTCTTTTCTGTTCTAATTATTCCTTATTGGAACAAATGAGACAGTGAGGTTTGAATATCCAGAACATAAAATCTGTGGACAATTTGACTGGATCTTGTTCTGTCCTATCTGATGACATTGTTCTGCATCTATACTTATTTCTTTCCGAGAGCAAAGTCAGGGTGAGTGGAGACCCCATGCAAAGGCGATGAATTTATGATTTTCATTCTCCTCCTGATACACCAAATGATCAAAGCTATTTTTACTTTAAGCTCTTTTAGCGTATTTACATAAAGCTATGAGAGTATTGTTTTCTCTGCATTCATCAGATTTCCTCCTCGTTGTTTATCAGTATACCCTCACCATCTGTATCCCCTCCTCCTCTGCAGCCTTCATCTCCCCTCCTGTCAAGCCAGAGCGAGGTGGTTCATCACAGTTGTCGAGGATCATTTATGGTGTCACACTGAAATCATGTCACACTCGTAGCCCTCACCGTCTCCACTCTCTCGTCGTGGTCCAGTTTCAAGTGACAGTGGACTCTGCCCAAGGGTAAGTGATGTGATGCAAGTAATTTACTTGCATTTTACAAGTTCACAAAATCGTCAACATTTGCATTTTGGTGCTTTTTATGGTTGAAAGATGTATGGTTTTTTTTAGCTATAAAATGCCATAGTTTACTTATCACTGTAATGAGCTGGGATTAGCTACTTTTGGGGCTGGTTTTGCCTCTCGCATCTGTCACTGTTTTACATTGCTCGCAGGCAGCTCAAGGCACTGTCTGGCGTACTTTCGGCTGCATGTGTGTGTGTGTGTGTGTGTGTGTGTGTGTGTCTGTATAAAGAGTCTGGTGAATGGGGATTAGTGCACCCCCACTGGGTAGGGCTAGTGTGCTCACGGGCAGATGACAATCTGCCAGATAAGAAGAAGAGATGAGAGCGTTGGCCCCAGGTGCACAGGAGAGATCTCATAATGGAGAGAGGAGATTAGAGAGCTGAAATCGATTACCGACTTCAGCTTTGTGAAAGAGCATTTCAAATAGGGAGAGAGGAAGGAAGGGACTCTCTTTCTCCATGAAAGACTCCAGTATATCCTGGCAGAAACATTGTTTGCTTCCTGCAGTAGATAAAGGTTATATTCATTTATTAACATATTGATTTCTCTAATATTTCATCTTATCTTTTTAAAGGCCCACACCACTGGTTTTGCATGTTTTGAGCTTCACCTTTACTTTACATCACTGGTAATCGGTTTGCAAGCCATGCTTCTGTTTTTCTAAAAATATAGCAGAATTTTAAAATGTTTGATTTGTGTCTCAGTGAACATCAAGTCTGCATTTATTTTTGTTACAATTTTTAAAATTCTTGTTTGCCAATCCAATCGTTTCGGTCGGTGGCATCTTCACATGCTTCTTTTGCACGACTAACAGTCTGAAAGCACATATACTCAATTTGTTATCATGAAGGACTAAGAAAACCAGTAAATTATCCACACTTGATTAATACATTTTTTTTCAAAATAGCTGCTGATTAAATTTCTGTTGATTGACTGATAGATTATATGTTTCAGCCCTATTGCAGAGCCTTCTAATCAGTCTACATGTAAACTGTAACTGTAATGCAGACTGTGATCGATGGCCCGAATCAAGCAAGTTTCAAGAATATGCTAATAAATTGTCATACCATTCAGAAACCAATGAAAACCAATGGATGCCCGAAACAACAGTAACGGTACATCCAAAAACCTAAAACTGGAAAGGATGTATTTGAAAATGGTCAACAAAATGTATTTGAAGTAAGAATTAAAAGCTGCAAACACGCTGGCGTGCTTCTTTAATATTTAGCACCAGTGAAAGAGAAACCACAGCTGACAGTCAGCTGTGAGTGAGCAGCAGTCTGCTTCAGAGCAGCTGCTTTCAACGCCTTACAGCTCCTAGCAAAGATAAAGAAGAGGCTGACAACTGCTCAGCTTTGATCACATTTTCTCTTCTCTCATCGGGCAAAATAAGAGCATGCCGACTTAAAACAAGTTTTTCTAAATCTCAGCATTGTGTTGTCATAAATTACAGTCAGATTGTCTCAGGTGTTTCCCTGCTTTGAAGGTAGAGTTAAAGTTTATTCAACCAAAAAAGCCACATGTTGGACTTGGCTTAAAGAACGTGTTGGACACATATTGTAGGCCTTTAGTTTACACAAGCATGGGAACGATGACTTGCTGCACGCAATGCGGTTTAACCGAAAGAATAACCCCGTCATCTCTGAATAGCCCTGTCATCTTGGCATGTATCTTCACGTTCCTGGAAGCAAACATGTTTGTTATCCGACCCCAGTGGGGGCAGTACTATAGGCGGTGTGATGCGTGCATCAGACACTGGATTCAAACATACCTGTCAATTACACAACAGCACAAATCACAACGCCGGGGCCCGCAAAACCCCCCGGTCCTCACCCTCCGCCTCACAACGCAGAGCGGAAGGAATTCGCTGGTTGATTGCGAGTGCTGGCAGAGCGTGTTGCAGCAGGCGAGGACTGGGCTTGTTGTTGGAGGGAATTCATTTGTAGCTTCTCTCTGGGTGCTACGGTGACGGCCTGCTGCCTCGTCCCTCCGAGGCAATCCCCCCCCCCCCAAAAAAGGCTGAGCTGATTCACCACTCATCATCCCCGGCCTCCTATAATCACATACGTGCTATGAAATCATTGTGCAGTCGTATAATTCACCCTCGATGTTTACACCCGTCCTCGTCCTCACTGGATCTGACAAATTCTCCAGCACCACTCATTGTTTGGGAATGTCCTGTCCTCACAGCTGTTCTCTAAGTTTTGCCATGTTGTCGTGTGGCTGTTGCGCGGTGAGCAGTGGGTGCTGCTGCTCGCATGTGTTGTCAAAAAGCAGTAACGTGTGAGCCAATGAAATATCAAGAGTTCATGATTAGGAGCGAGGCCAAGAAATATGCACATACCCCAATATTTGCCAAGCCCCAAAGCGTTTTTTACATAAGGCAAAAATATATTTGTTGCAAGTAGTTCATCCGTTGGGTTTTTGTTAAGTTCTGAATGGGAACATTGCTCTTGGTGTTTCTTTCTGGTTTGATCGTCTGAGGTCATAAAGTTTAGTGTTTAATCAGCTTTTTAACTTATCAAACACATTTATAAAAATAATAGCTCTCATGGTGTTATAGAAGCAGTTGGGATTCTAATTAATGATGAGATGTGTGATTTCAAGTCCATGCTGGTGGGAACACTAATTAGATGATGGTACCACAGTCCACCATTTTACATGAAACACTCCTAAATACAGATGGAAATATGAACTTTGGGGATTTTGGAATACTTTAATGGAAACTGGTTGAATTTGATATCAGATTCAACATGAATACGAGGTGACTTTAGTCTCTTAGTATTCATCTGGGACCCAAATTAGACTTTTCCCCAGGAAGGTTTTTACACTTTTACTCTTATTGTAATCTTACACATCAAAATGCTATAAGACAAAAAACGTCATCATCCTTAGCTTCATTGTGGATGTCGTCTCCTGCTGAGTGAAAACATACATTTCTCATTTGATATGATTGTTGATTATATTTACAGTCAAATTATGATTATCACCTCCGTGAACACCGCCGTAGTTCTACATTTGCTCATTGGTATTTATGCAAAAAAGATTTAAATTTACACCTCAACGACCTCTAACACAATCTGAATAGTGGGAACATAAAAGCCGTTATCTTAGTACCCACAACAACTCGGTGATGATCTGATCAGCTCTTGGGATAGAGACAAAGTGAGAATGCAGAGAGCAGCGATCATGCAGAACATCTGCCCCGTGGTCTGTGGTATGCTTGGAATGCAGAGATATTGAGTCAGACTGTGGCATTGCTGGAATGTTCTCTAATGATGTCTACATCTTGTTTTATACCCGTCTGTTTTCCACAGTTGAGTGGTTCATGTTACATAAGAGTGCTGCAAGCAACGGCAGAAAAAAAGCCCACTGAGATAGATGTGCATGCTTTTACACGTATACTATCCTTCGATAGAAATGAATGTTATCCGTGTTGCGGGCGCAGATGAAATGTGATGATGTTCCATACTGTATAGATGCAGCTTAACCCTGTCACTGTTTGCTGCCTTGACAGACTCACTCTTGTTCTGTGCAGCTGTAACATGTTGCGTTGCTTGGCAGGCAAACCCGCGACCATACACAGCCGCATGTTTCATCAACACAGCTGGCTCCATTCTCTTCCCCTCGCTTTAATCTCCCTGTGCCATGTGAAGACCACAGGCCATTCAAAACGTCTGCCCCGTCTCGACAGCCGTGGTGATAGCGCTGATAAGGGGACGAGGGAGAGAAGAGACAGCAAGTGAAATGACAGCGCAGAAGGTGTTTCTCCTCGTACACTGCAAAACATTCTCACGAGCCGTGAACCGTTCAATGATCGGATGAATAGTTACGTAATATAAATCAAAACAATTACTTTAGTCAGATGTGTAACAGGTTTATTTTGCCACTAACTGTTTTATTTTTATTTTGTTAGTTAAACAATTGCTCCAAAAGTTAATATTGCATTTTCATGATGGCGTGTGCTCAAATATGAAAATGAATGTCTAAAATTGTTGCACCAGAGGCAGAATCATCCTAACTTTTATTCCGACATGTGGCTCAAACTCCAAAAAATGTTTCTACTTTTCCCATAATGCACATTGACGGCGTCTTTTTGTTAGACCATCATGTCTCTGAAACTAATCTGAAACTGATGTTTTCACTGCAGGTTCTAATAAGGTAGTTGATATAAACTCTCTAAAGTAAATGTTACTGAAGCATACTGTCTTCAACAGATCCATAATAAACGTGACAGTTAGGTTAGAGAGTGAAACATAAACCTTTCAAACGTCCACGCACGCTAAAAATGATAATTGTGAGAAGTTCATATTTACTAAAAGCTAACTGTAGTTGATTTGAGGCACTGAGATGTTTTGATGAATCATTTTTACAGTGTATCAGATGGCTGTGTGTACTCGGGGCTGAAATATCTTGCACAAGCTTGAGTCAGGATGTCATACTGTCATATTTTATAAAGTCTAAAATGCAAACAGACCAGAATAATTCCAGAATAGAAACAAATGTGTTTTTTTCCCCGCAGATTCAAATGTCATAATAAAAAGTGTATATGTCTAGTCTAGCTTGAGATTGATTATTCTTTGAAAACGTATTTTGTACCCTCAGGTTGTTGCAATTCTTTAGTGAATAGTTCATGAACTCTGTCAACTTCAATCTGTTACACTCTTCCAGCTGAAGTGAGCGGTGAACAGAGCGGCAAATTACCATTCTTATCGCTCTCTAAATCAGCCAAAGACAAACAGTAATATTCTCTCACACTGGCATTTGCTTCTTTCTGGAGGGGTTGGCACTGAGCGTCTCCGCCTGCTGAGGATCTGCGTCCGGGCCTTGGTATGCCTGCCATCTCTGGCACTTTGCTTTGGCAGCTTGTCCACAACCCCCCTCCTGTCTTGAGATAGTTGTCACAGTATAGTAATCTGCAGCAGGAGCCCTTGTCTTGCTTTTATGTGGGTCAGCACAGCTGAGCTGCTGTTGGAAAAAGTTACATTTAGGAGATGAACATTTTCACTCAACCTCTGGAACGAAGAAAACAGAAGCTCAAATGGGCACACGGGCCCCAGCATGTCACAGTGAGGACTTTTTAGGATGATGAGATTTAGATGTAAATATACTTTTGTATTTGAGTCATGTCAAGTCAAATGTATTCATAAAGCCCAATATCAAGATTCACAAATCTGCTTCAAAGACCATTATAATCTATACAACATCCGTCACCCTCTTCCTTAGACCTGCAATTCATATCAGGGACATTTAACTTTGTCCAGAACTTTGATTTATGACTGAATGCCTGCAAAACACATTACATTCCTATCAACCTCAGCTGCACTTTGAGAGTACAGTCTTCACTCTGTAAGATGGTGAACATCGTATACCTGCTAATCACCAGCATGTGAGATGTTGTCATTGTGAGCGTGTTAGCATGCTAATGTTAGTATTTAGCCAAAGTCCAGATTTACAGTGTCACTAGCATGGCCATCGACTCTTAGTCTTGTTAATAGCTACATTACCCAAAACAGCAAATTCTTTTTTTTATATAAAAGTGAGATTGTGAAACTGGTATAAGACTTTTGACATAACACAAGTGTAAAGAAGAGTCATGGTGGAGACAGTTGAACACACTTGACTGAAGCGACAGAGCTTTGGTGTTTGGCCGGTGTGAAGTGACTAAACCTACAAAGGCCTTGTTCTCTTTTATTCCCTCCCTCCTGCTCCAGGTGCTGATTCTGCCCTCCATCCCCGGTGGAAGTAAAGTCAGTGTTTTTCTTGCAGTGACACAAACAAGGCTGTTTTTATAGAGGCGTGGGCAGAGAGGGGTCTCCTAGGTTAGCGTGAGAACATCCAGCCGTGTTTGAGCCGAACTGTTCTCACTCCCACTGGCCTTGGACTGTTCACTTGCACAGCTCAGAGAGACCAGGCAGAGAAAAGGCTCATTAAGTGCAGCCAGTTGTTCAAGTTGGTGTTTCTCAAATGTTTTTTTTACTGTAAGAGCCGACACAGGGGACACACACATTTTCTCTCTGTTCCTGTGTTCCCTTTCTGTCTCTCTCCTGCTCCTTGTCTCTCGTCCACATGCGCCTGCATACTAGTGTTACCTCTCTCAGACAGAGTCAACAAGACCAGAGCATATTTTCTGCGAATTGCGCCAAATTCATGTTGTGCACACATTAATGTGACTGTACACAGCCTAGGCAAAATTATTTTCGGATGTCTTTTAGTGTTAACTGTGTTTTAGGAATTGAATAAACAGATTACTAAGGAGTTTGGTTTTCAGGGACGATTCTTCTATATGATTAGTCGGTATGTGGGCTAAACCTCCCGCTTGCCTCCTGCAACCTTTCCATGCAACCTTTCAGACAATAGGGGGAATGTAAACACAGATATCCAACAAGGACATCAGGAATGTCACTCGCTCTGAACAAAAGATCAGGAAACAAACAAAGGTTTGCACACATACCTTATCTCACCGCTCAAACAGTGGATTTATTGCTGCTGCATGGCTGCTATGTCGAGTATGGCTCCGTGAGTGATCCCAAATACGCCACAGGATATTTCTACCTTTTGTCTTTTATGACTTCTATCTGAAATTTAGTTGGAAAACTACTGTTTTCTGCATCTTGTTAATATATAAGTACAGAAGTCAGTACAGTCTGAAGGAAGACAAGGCCTTGTTGATGGGTAAAGTGAGTAGATGTTTTCAGAAATCAAGGCAGATGCTAAAGATGACTTGTAAAAGATATCAAAAAAAGGGGGGGGGGGGGGGGGGGGACAAGAAGAATCTTTGAAGCATTGCCGAGAGAGAATGACAGCCCCGGGCAGATTGCAAAGTATTTCTCCCCACTGGCCAGAGGTCAAACTGAGGCCAAGTGATGATCTGTGGCCGTGGCTTCACCACCTCTCTCCCGGTGAGGGGACTGAAGGGAAAAGTGAAGAAACAAATTAATGAATAAAGCCCCCCCCCCATGCTCAAAAGTCAAGGACTTACAGAATGTGAACCCAGAAATTCTTTCTTCAGCATTTCAGTCCTATCAGGGAGCCCAGGGGCTGCATAAACAACTAGTCCTCAGCCAATGAACACGCAAATGCTCAGACCTGCCCCTCTACTCTCTGTGCTCATCTCTCACTTTCACTCACTTTCACCCACACATCCCTGTGTGTGGTGTACTTGGCTCTTCACCACATGCATTTCTAACTCTAAATCACAACAGCTCCGTTGTTTACTGAGGAATGCCTTGATTCACGTTTGCAGGTTCATTTATCATTCATCAGTCAAAGTGAGGAATCGCTCACAGCTTCTGTTCGACTGATTGTGAATGACAAGCAGAACACGAAGTAGAACGTATGTAAATATTACAGGATTATCAAATCCAGGATTTTTGAGAAGGAAAATGTTTAACTTCAGTGTTTTCGATTATTTGGATATTCCCTGATTGTTCAGGATTTGTTTTGGACACTAACAGAATGTGTATCAACTATCAGACGCCGCAAATTGGCTCGCTCCTCAGTGGCAGATTTTCTATATATAGTGTTGCACACAAACTTGAGGAAACATGCTTTTGGTTTCACTTCAGCATCAAATCCTCTTGTGGCGATATCACCTTAATTGTGTAATGTTCCCCAGTAAATCATGGTGCTTCGCAGCTTTCCCCTTTGACTTGAAAGCATTCCTCAGCCCGCTGTTTTGAAGCGATAGTTCAGGGCTGCAGAGCATCTTGCTCCTGCAGAGCTCGGCCCGGTGAAGTCAGCCATTCCTCACAGCCTGTTTGTGAGGGCTGGAAACCTATAGTTCACCTTGTTACAGTGCCAACCACTGCTGCTCCCTCCAACGCCCCCCCCCCCCCCTCTGTCTCCTTTCTCCTCCTCTTTCCATCTCCCAACGCGTACACATACTCCCTGCTCGTACGCATATTCTGAATGGTTTAGTCACTGCTAGCCCCCCAGGGGAAAACACAAGAGGAGGGGGTGGTGGTTGTGATGACAAGCTTGCCAGTTAGAAGAATAGGCCTATGGGGACATAAGTGTGGCTCTGCGAGGGGGCAGTCCAACCCTCTCTGCTGTAACAGGAGCGAGCCTCACTGCCACTGTTGTTGTTTTTTTTAGCCATATGCTCTCGGTGACACTGTTTGGGCAACACGGACAACTTTTTTTCCACCCTGCAGGTGAGTCTTTTGTTTTCTGTTTACCTGTGAATCTGACTGGCATGTGCTTATGATGGAGAAACACATTAAAACTCTCAATTCCTCTCTTTGCTAATCCTCCTTCGCTGAGTTGAGAAAGTTCTGCTATAGATTGTTTCTGCGTGAGAGGACTTGTTCGGGACGTTTCTGTTGAAAATGATCCTAGGTGATTTTTTTTTTTTTCACTCTCCTAACTAATTTGTGGTTTTGGCTTGCAAGCCAACACTCCCAGTTCATTTTCAGTCTGTGACTTCTTCCCTCCATTTGAATCTGCTCTGCATTCATTTGAGAATAATGAGACCCTCTTTGCATAGTGCTTTTTTAAAAGAGGGGTTTCTTGGAAGGAACCCTAATCTCTTGTACGCTCTCGTTCACACTCTCCATGAAGGCACAGCTTTTACAGGAGGCACTATACGCCATTTCATTTACTTATTATTTATGCTGTATTCATACTGTATTTCTTTCATCCAGTCAGATTTATAAAACATATCTTCAGAGTCAGATTTTGTCCTTGTCCGAGGTTGTTTTATCTGCTTGTGTCCTAAAAGCGAAAGATTGCGTGTGCGTGTGTGTGCGTGTGCGTGTGCGTGTGCGTGCGTGTGCGTGTGTGTGTGTGTGTGTGTGTGTGTGTGTGTGTGTGTGTGTGTGCGCGTGCGTGTTTGGGTGTGTTTCAAGTGTCTCAAGGCCATGGTAAAGGCGCTGCCAACTGCAGCTTTCTCACAGTAACAGCAGAGACATGTGTGTAAATGAATGGAAATGAATTAACTCTATGTAGCTGTGTGGAGCATTTCAAGAAAACTCACTGAAATAGCTGATTGTTTTCTGGGCTTACATTTATTCGATCAGGTGTTTGCTGTTAAAACATGAGGGGGAAAAAATATTGGACTCAGGTTGTTTATTTTCAAAGTTTATTGGTTCAGTTGCACTGTTATCCTCACTAACAATTCCCTCTGAGGAAAGATTTAATGGTTGAACAAGATGATAATCATCTGTAGCGGCATAATATTGCAATTGTTTGCTTTTCCGTGTGCTCTTTGGATGTCTCAAACCTGTCAACGGTGTGTTTTAACAAAGGGCTTAATGAAGGGGTGAGCGGGATGTTAACCATAGTCGACTGGGGACATCTGCCCTGATGAATGGTGTAGCTCGTAGTAAATCACCGACTGGGGAAGAGCAGTCGGATTCCTCTGTGCAGTGATGTCACCACGACCGTGTGTGAAACAGATCCAGACTTGAACAGCCCAGCCTGAGCCAGATGTTGAATTTCACAGCACACTTCTCACTGGATAGTCAGAGCTGTTCAGGGCTGGATGTAGGAGCTTTACATAAAGCTCTGGTAGTATAGCGAGACTTCGACAATTACAGGACACAGAGACATCTAAGACGTATGTATAGTCCATCGTGTTGTTCCTGTGTTGTCTTTGGAATTAATCTTCATCTCGCTCGCTTGTCAGATGTGTTACATGCCATTCACGTATTTTCTTTTCTGTTTATTTCAGGTCATCTGCTGCGTGGCTTGACTGAGCATCTTGGGTTAAAAATGGCCATCCGATACATCAAGCACAAGTACCTGTGGATTTATGTTTTGAATTATGAAAAACTGTAGAAAAAAACAATAATGGAGATTCCACCTGTGGGGAATTTGGTGGACCATCAGTCTTGGACAGGTTCAGGATTACAGAACATTGCCTTCTCAACACAGGAGTTGACCTCAGAAAGCTCTGCTCTGTCGGCTAACGGCTCAGCAGACCGCAGAGGGGATGATTGTCTCCCTGAAGCCCAAAGCTCGCTGTTGGAGTCGGATGAAGACATACACAGGCTAAAGAAGAGTTTTATTTGTGTCAGTCATAACAACATTGAGTCTCATGAAGCTGTGTGCTTACAGGAGTCTCAACAGTCAGTCCTTCTCAGTGAAGCACCCTTGGACCCTGGTCCAGTGGCCTCAGCCCACCTTCATGAAGCAGGCATTGTGTCCACATTACCTAGGACAAATGGCAACTGCTGTTCGCTTCCTGTTCCGGTTGCAGAAGACCAGGTGGTTCAGAATCATGCTGGTCAGACAATAGATTTTAACTCCGAATGTGTAAAAACACACTTCAAGAGGTTAGAGCCAATCTCAAATGGCCATGTCTTTATGCCTCAAGGGGACCCGTGTCCCATCCTCAATCTTGACTCCACTCCTACCCTCACTGTCCCTGCAAATGTTCCTGATCCCGGCCTGAGAGTCCTGGATCTCCCACGCATTGTGAAGCACAAACCGAGCTCCATCACTTTCTCACACTACACCTGTCCCTCAGGAGCTGACGGCCATGCCTTTGTCAATGAGAGTTCTGACGATGGAGAGTCATCACTGGAGGAGGAGGACGATGATCACGATGATGGTGATGGTGATGATGGGGACGACGATGACGTGTTCTCAGAGTTGCCTCAGAGTAGAGAGTATGCTGTCAATGGCAGACAGAGGAGCACAGGCAAAGACAAACAGAAGAGGAGAGGAGCTGTGAGCGCCCGAGCAGAAATCAACCACACGGCCAGAAACTGTGGTTATGAGGCAGAGCGGGAGACCAGCAGTGAGGAGGTATGCTGCTATTCATTTAAAAGCATCCACTAGGAACCCTTTACAAATATGCACGTAAAATGTCAAAATGTTGGTTTTACATGTGATACAAAAAACACATGTAAGTTTAGATTTTCACACGTGAAATAACTCAAAACCATGGAAAATGTCCGAAAACCCTGCGTGCATAATTGCGAATTTATCTCTGCTTAATATACAAATTGTGTTTCACATATAATAAATCCACATGAGCTAGGGAAAATAAATAAAACATTTTAGATAGTAAAATAAAATATAGGCACAAGTAATACAGTTCTAATGCAGGTACTGTTCAGTAAAGAACTACCCCAAATTCCAGTCAAAGGCACCTAAAACTCTGTGTATAGAGACCTCGAAAACCTTGTTTCTAAAAGAAAATGGACTTATTGTGGCATTATTCAGCTTCATTTGGTCCGTTCAAATTGAGCTGACATCATTACTCTGTGAGATAATGCATAGTTGGTATCCTGAAAGTGTGTAGGAGTACACTGACTTCACATTTGTACCGGTGAAAGGCAGATCCAGAAGGAATGCAAACGGCCTCTGCTTTCTCTCCACTCCCTCAGCAGGCAGCGGTGTTTTGACAGATCCCATTGCAGGCCGTACGAGCACTGAACATCCATTACTGAACGGCTCTCTTAATCTTCAACAAAAGGCACATTTCAGTCTCTTTTTCACACAGCCTCTTGCCTGACCTTGGTTGTAACCATCCTCTAAAGTCTAAACCCTCATCCCTGATTTTTATTCCCTTTAAAAGCCTCATGTGAACATTCATGAATATGTTCAAATCCGTTACAACTGGTGGGAACATATCCAATAACGCATAACTGTCATGCTTTTCTAAACAGTCTGCAGATAATAGTGCACATGTAAACAGGGCGTCGTAAACGGCTGGTGGAGATTAGCTTCTCTGTCTGTTGGTGTGGTTAGATGTTGAGGTAATGCCAGCTTTGTGTGCCGAATGACACTGCTCTGAATGAGCTGTCTTGGAGATAAGTTGAGGAATGCATGGAATCCAGGGAGCTTGTTGTCAATAATATCCAAGGACTGCAGGTCAATGCTTCTCATGTCATCCCACCACAAGCTCTGTTATCATAATGGTGGACTGCGATGTGGCCATCGCTACAGGGAAGTCTACAGTTTCATGGAACAGGCTGGAAAGAAAAAATGAAAATGTATATGAGTGAAAACGAGCTATTTTTCTCAGCTACATATCACTTTATACACACACACACACACACACACACACACACACACACACTAGATACTAGATAGCTTATCCAACCACAGAACCACACAAATGAGGCCAATCATTTTATGAAAGAGCTTATTAAAGGAACAGTGTGTAGCATTTAGGTGGATCTATTGGCAGAAATGGGATTTAATATTGTAATAAATATTCTAATCACTTGTAAATAAGAATTTAGTTTTTGTTACCATAGAATAAGTCGTTCATGTCTGCGTTCGAAGCTGGTCCCCTTCAGAGAGCAGAATGAACTGAAATAGCCACGAGGTTAATTAGGTCATTTTTCTTTAAAAAGACGACGCTTAGAAAGAAAAAGACACTAAATACGAGCAAAGTACTAATATTCATCGTGAATGGGACATTCATTTGCATAAAAATAACACTTGAACTGCATCCTTATTACAACCCCACACTGTAAAACTTTACAAAATGATGACAGCAATTAAGACCAATATTCATAATTCATGCATGCATAAGTTTTTATCAATAAATTGATAAAATTGATAATTTGTCCAAAACGTATTGAGCAAATTATCTGAATGCAGAAGGCCACAACAATTATTGAACTAAATGTTTTAGTTTTGTAATTTAATCTGTGTTTAAATTTTGTGAAAATATTGAAGTGGGGTAAATGCACATAGATGCAGTAGTTGAAATTGACCATATGAGGGCACTGTGTGCATAGTGTTGTCATCTCATGACTCCCCCCTGCTTGCATCATTTAGCTCAACTTTGACTAAATGCCCCTAGAAATACACTTTCCTTCACCTATCCTTCCCGCTCCACAGACACGGTCGTGGCTGTGTTCAGTTGGTGTTTTGCATCGGAGGATATTAAGACTGTAATTTATTCCTCCGAGTAGCCAGGTAGCCGATGCCCTTTCGCATGACCGCCTGCTACATTTGGATACCTCCATGGTGATCGCTGGCACTCTCTGTGGGTGGCGCAGTCTAGGCACCGAGCCCAGAGCTCACACACTTAACTCCTCATTTCCATGTCAAAGCCGCTGTGTTGGGGTTCACAATGTGGCCAATTTGCGCTGATAAAGTTATAGTGGGCTCACATTTTGTTGTCCCCGGAAGATAACATTAATGCATTTATCTAAAGGATTGACTCATACCAGCTCAGTTGCCATGGTGTGAAGACTTCACACAATTGCCGGGGCCGGATCGAGGGGAAAGGCACCAAGAGATGAATCAAGGGTAATGTCTCACTTGAGCGTCAAGCCCTCTCTGGAATTTGTCTCATTCTAAGTAGAAGTGCCGACATTCCTGACCAGCACCTTGTGGGGATGTCACTGAAAAGAGACAGTGGGAATGTGTTCCAGATTTGGCTTGAGCATGTGCCAGAATGGGGGCATCCGTTTCTTGCATTTCTGTTTGTCTGACTCCAGGGGTTAATTAGGAGTCCAGCGCCCAAGATCTGCTGCTTCTTTCATTTTCTTTTCTCATACAAAAATACATTTTCAGTCATATAACTCAGAATATCAAGCGTTTTTTCAAACGTATATCTTGAAAGATTACTGAGGTGCAGCTTTTTGCTCTTGATCTGAAGAGTTATAATCATCCTTTCTCACACAAACATACACCGAAGCTCGAGGCTAATTTCTTGTTCACGGGTGCTTCAGCAGGATTGGTGCTTGCCATCATTACAGCTTGATTCCAGATGAACTCAAGTCAATACATAATATCCATATAGACTCACAGTCGAATCGGTCTCTGTCTTGTGTTTAGGAGGAATGTACACCCACTGAGGTGCAGACATCAGGCTTTGTTCAGAACTCACACGTGATAAAATTGTATACGCATATGCTTTTCGTTCCTTTTGATTTGGTGCTTAAAGGGTAACTTCAGTATTTTTCAACCTGGACCTTATTTTCCCATGTTTTTATGTCTAAGTGACTAATGGGGACAACAATTCTTAAAATTGGTTCAGTATTGAGCAACAATGCTGCAGACTCTAAACAGGCTGCCATGTAAGCACTCGGGGCAACTCCTCACCGGTCAATGTTCGTCCACTAAAAATGCTTGTTTCTGCCACTGGCAGGTTCAGATTATTAAAAGTGTCTGACAACATCATGAAAAGGACCCTACAGAGAAATAAAACATTTTTCTTTACCTTTCGCTTGTTACGGCCTGTTGTTTATTGCGTGTCTCGCTCGAAGAAGTCTTGTTCGGAAATCTCGAGTCGCATCCACATTGTCAAAATCATCTATGTCAATGTCAACCATGACATTGAAGATCTTTTAGACAAATCTAAGCCACACTTTCTTTACTTCAACACAACAAACTCTGACAACACTGGCATTCCTTTCACCAACTCTCACTCACCGTTGCCTTCCAGCAACACGTCAAATGACACAATAACAAACAGGCCGGATCAAGTGAAAGGTAAAGGAAAAGGTTTTATTTCTCTGGAGGGTTCTGTCCATAATGTTGTCAGACACTTATAACAACAATCTGAGCCTGTCAGCGGCAGAAACAAGCTCATTTAGTGGACGTACATTTACAGCGAGGAGTTGCCCCGAGCGCTTACTGGACAAATTAGAATTAGTTTTTTGTCCCATTTTAGTCACTTCGACACAAAAACATGGGAAAATAGGGTCCAGGTTAAAAAATGACCCTCCAACTAATTTTACAAAAACGTCTTGGCTTCATTGATTTCAGAATGATGATAAACGATGACCTTTCACAGGACCATATAACCAACCATATCACCATTATTTTTTCAATTACAAAAAATGTTCATCAAACAGCATCATTCTTTGTATTTTTGTGATTCAGAGGTATGTATCAAATTACAATATAGAAGGAAGTATTCATGTCTCTTATTTCAACAATTGGAACAAGAGTCTTGTCCTTTTATCTGCGATGACACTTCGATGCTCCCTGGAAAATATCTTGTTAAGATGGAAACAGAAACTTAAAGTGCGTTGGAGGACTTTCTGGAAAACAGTGCTCATATCTTTGAACAAGAATCCTATTATAAGGCTTACATGGAGAGGAACGTTTGAGCAAAGGTTCATCTACAGTATCCTTGTCTTGCTTATTACAGGGGTAGCGGTAGAGTGAGATGGATGGATTTGTTATTGATCAGTCTTCTATAAAAAGTATGTGAAGGCCTTATATTTGTTGAGCAGACACAGAGGATTGAGCTGTTTAAACATACTGATCCCATGTCAAACCTGTTATATTCCCTGGTCAGCTTGGAAGGCAGACATAGCAGAGAAGCGTAGCATTTTGTTTTCCTCTCAGTGACCCCAGGTGACCCCTCAGGGGTCAGCAGGGGATTGGCCAGATTTAGGTCATTCCTGAGAGATTGAGTGGTAAAAGGCATTCTCTCCCAGTGCAGAGTCAGTCAGCTGACACTGGGTGGTCAGCGGAGTAAATGGACCGTCTGGTGTCTGGTCACTTAATTCCTCCCAATTTAGGGAGAATACAACGTAATATAAGTCTGTCAGTGCCTTAACTTGTTATATGATATAGAGGTGTTGCTTCACGAAGAATGATTTTCATGTTCACAGCTGTAGAAAGGCATACTACTGATATACGCCAAATAAAGACATTTACAGAGATGTATGTCACCAAACACACTTTTTTTTTAACTGAATGACATTTACAGTTATGGGAAGTCAACGGTTTATGGATTGCAAACACTCTCAAAATAGGTCACATGGTTGGCCTGTCCTCATTTGGACTCCAGCTCTTTTCGACAGTGAATCAAGGAAAATACGACAACAAGTGTCATACGCCCTTCGCAAGATGTTTTGGGGATTTCCCATGAGAATATGTATTGACGAGTCCCTTCAATGAAATGATTGTGCATTGAGAGGCTTGATGTTAAAAATGGAATAATGACTTGATTTAGAAGTGACTGGCGGTAGTCAGGGCTAAATTAGTTCTAATTACAGAAATGGAGTCAATTAAACATTAAAGAACCATTGACTGTAGAAACACATAGATGTGGCTATCTGTTATGTCATCCATATTTATCCATATTTTGATAATTTACTTTTTCATTCTCATTTACCTCCCCATCTGACCCTCGTTGCTGCCATACAGTCCTACTTCCTGATGCAACCATATTCTAGGAGGGGCTTCACAGGAAATATCGTTACTACTGTGTCAAAAACTTTGGAAGAGAAGCTCAAGAGAAGAAAATCCACTCCTCAATAGTTCTGGGATTTCACTCTGGGATTCTTGAAAATGTTCCACAGCGATGCTGTAGAAGAGGATGCATCATGCAGCAGCTTGTGTGACCCTCGTCCAGGATTAACAATGTTAATTTATGCTTTGGTGACTGAGGAGCATCTCGCTGATTTACGAGACTGGACCTCCAGCTCCTCAGACACAGCTCCTGTCTGTGTGGGGACGGTCTATTTATATACACGGTGCGTCTGGGGAGTAGTGAAAGCCAGTGCAGGGAATTCCATCATGCTCTGTATAGGGCACACATGTCTGGAGCCCTCCTCCTTTGCTCTTTCACCCTGAGACACAGCAGAGGAGATCACATTTCCATGTGTGGCAGCAGTGAAGTCCACTGATGTAGCATCTGCAATTTACAAGATACTTTTTTGGGGTTTGCCTGTAACTCTTTTTGAGTTCGGGGCAGTGTGGTAAATCGACAGAGCTCTCACCTCGCCGAAAGCTCTCATGTGTTAAATAAGTCTGGCGAGGATGACAGGCAATCACTGGACTAACTAATGAACCTGATTTTACCCCTGATTTCAATTACTGTTACTGCGGGTTTGAAAGTCAGATAAAGAAATTAGTTTCTGATTTTGATTGGTTTAGCTGAAGCGTATAATTAAGATACTAATCGATTTTGATGATGTGTCAGCAGCTCTACTTGACGTTAACCTCAAATGACTGAAAACTCACATGTGTAGCATTTTGTGCATGTGTAGCTTACATAAGAACATGTGTGTGCATAATGTAGTTTATGTGATGAAATAAGGGAGTATCTTTTCCTTTGATTATTGCTGTGAATTGAACTTTCCATAATGCAGAAATGCTGCCATTTTGGGGAGGAATCTGAAAAATGCACATAAAATGAGACACAACATGAAAAACGTATTGATATTAAAGTACAAGAAGTTATGTTAAATTGGTTCAATTCATGATCCAAAATAAAATGAAATCATTAAGATTTAACAAGACTAAGTAGTTGTGCTTAAATACACAAATTGCAAACAAAATTGCAAACAAAACCTTGTGAATTGTATCAACCTGCTGCTATTGGCTCAATGCTCTTATAGCAGCAGTGGCTTGCCTTCGCTTAAATCAGTGCTTCTCTGATTACCAGCAGGTCAAGTCCCCCTGGTCTGAGTCAATGAGCCAGCTGATGAGGACACTGGACCAGCTTAATATAGACATAGAGGAGGCGCTGAGTGCAAACTCCTCCCCCTCCGACACACCCTGCACCACCCGCAAGAAACAGGTGAGAGTGTGTTCACGCAGCCCTGCATCCTGACTGCTGTCACTCAAGTTAACACCATACTTCCTGAGGGGTTTGACAAGAGCTTTGTACCTTATACTTTGATATAAACGCAGAAATGAACTGTGTTATAAAGCAGCATGCGGTGCATAATGGTATGCGTACTGTCACGGTTGGTACTGTACACATTCCTGTGAATCGTACGCTGCATACTTGGTCATGCTTGTAAACTCCGCCGAAATCAATTTACTTTGCTCTGTGGGGAGAAAGTCCTGCTGGATTATTTGGACCTGTGAGAAACAGGTGTTCATCGTAACTTTATGTCCTGCTGAGCTTTAAAAGTGTTCTACATCAGGTTTGGATTCAAACAAGCTCTCTCTAATCCATAGACCCAGTATGTGAGAGAGGAGATCCAGTACGCTGATCTCTTGTGAGTCGTATAACTGTGTCTGGGACTTGTGACATATGAGGATATAGTCTGTCTGCAACACTACGCGCTTTGTCAGGCCACCTTATAGTGTCCTTCTGACTTGAGTCTGTTTTATGATGTAGGTCTGCCGCTCTTAGATGTGATACTGGAGTGTACGGGGCTTTAGCCGGGTCAGAATGGTGCGGCAGGAACAGACAGCCATTGTGCGTTTGAGGTTTTGCGACTGGGACCAAGCAGCTCTGTCCCAAAAAAAAAAAAAAAAAAAAAAAAAAGGGCTCTTTTCATGGTGGCATGTTTCATGAAATATCCCACCAGAGTTAGCATTTGGGAACAAAAGTGCTCTTTCGGCGTCCATATGTATGTACCGCACAGAAGAGCTATTGTACTGAAGGGAGTTTGTATGATTTGGTCCATTAGGAATGGTTACGAGAGGCTCACATGCCTCCCAGGCATCTGCATAACCATCCCAGGCATTCACTATTACTTGCTTTAAGTAATGACAGGCGACTGGGCAGGACAAGACATCTTTACTGGGATATCTGACGAGGTCATAATCTCTGTCCTCTCAAAAGAAGATCCGCACATACGGGCTCTTTTGTGTATTGAGAGTGGAGACTTCACTTCCCCAGCAGTTGACCTCAGCCTCTTGTTTTCTTTTCCGCTGGCCACCGTTGAGACCATCCTGTCCCCAGCCTGCTCGGCCGGACAGAGACGGACCCGATCTTTGATTGTTGTTGTGATGTGGTTGCAGAGTGGTGCCGTTTCAAAGTCCACGTTGAACCAAGCCCTGAACCACCAAGTTCTCCAACGACCAGACAGAGGGGAATGTCCGAGCCAGGACAGGTCCTCCGCTCCTCGCAGCGCCTCGATGGGAACAAGAGCAACAACCAAGAAGACGGTAAGTTTCTCTGAGTATAACAGCTTCCTGCAGGGGTCCCACGGTTTCTGTGAGTCAAAGAGAAATCATACAGTACAGGCAGTGTGTGTGTACAGTACCTGCAAACTTGTTTTTAACATCTCATCTTTAAGGCTGTGAGCTGCTAAATTCCTTCGAGTCTAACTCCACAACTGGTTGCACATGTTTTATTTTTTTTAGCTCAAATATGGCTTTTGCACTTTTGGGGGACTGCAATGACCTGTTTACTTCCTGGACTGCACTAAGTATTTCTCCCCAGCCAAGTCAAAGGTCTTGTAGATGAAACTGAAAAGAATCAAATTTAATTCAGTTGAACCTTTCGTCTTTGTTTGCTGAACAGTTTGGATTTAGACATATGATTTATGTTTTTGAAAAGATGCTTTATTGTCACCCAGATCCAATCTAGATGCTCTCGATGCTTAAACACCTTTTTTGTTTTGAATTGAGTATTTTTTTTTATTTTTTTTACTGAGGGTAAAAAACGAAATGACTGTAACACTGAGAGAAGGATTTCAACTTTTACAACATATTTCATAAGCTTTCTTATTAGTTTCCTTCATGAGAAGAATCCCACTCTGTGAAACCTACATTTCACAATTATAAATTTGACCACTATGTCATGATCACTGTGTTAACAGAAGAAGAAGAAAAATCACAGATTTCTTAAGATAAATCCAACTTCAGTCTGCTGAAATTCAGACATTCACATCTTTTCAGCTGCTCTTCCTTCTACATCAGCAAATATTTGAGGTTTTCGGTGAGAATAACGTCAGCTTAGGCATTCTTAAACAAGCAGGACTCACTTCGGCTGGACACAGTATATAATTGTCACCATTCAGCGGCCCTAAAAGAAACAGACAACTGAGAGATTTGCAGAATGCAGGGCGGGTTTAAATCCGAAGCCTTTCAGCTTGTGCTTTGTGCTGTCTCGATGGCTCTGCTGCGATGGGATGGCAAACAACCTGCTTATAAGAGAAAACTCCAGACTCTCTTCACTTTACAATTTCATTTCACCATGTTGCCGTGTGATATTTTTGATACTACATTTTGTCGACTGCAGAAGGCTGGAATCACACTGAAGTTCCTTGGGGTGAGACAGAGTTGAGCTTTACGGAGATTATTTTGTCTCTGAGCACTGGGTACTTGAAATTAAATGATGCTTACTTCTCAGATGTGTTGCCATCTGTCTTTCTTTATGGAACCCATAAGGGAAAATGAAAGCAGCATGGGTTAAAATGTGGCCTGAGGACAGCTGGGAATGTACACGTATGTTAGAGACAAGAGTATTTTGACTGCAGTGTAACCTTGAGCATAATGAGATCACATGTTATTCAACGGTGAGATGTTTTCGGGTGTTTGATGATTAAATGTGATACAGTTTCATCATAAATGATGAAAGAATGAATTTCACAAATACTGCACTCAAATGTTCATATTCTTGTAGGTGTTGAATTAAAATGTGGATTTGTACAACTCTAGGTTCGTAGGCCGAAGTGATGTCTGAGGCTGACCATTTACTGCATGGGAAACTGGGTGCTCTTAAGGCTGAAAATGAGGATAGGACCAGAGGATCTTATCAGTTTAAGAATAGTTTAAGTTTGGCGTTTTGGGAAATATGCTTATTCGCTTTCTGGCAGAGGTTATATTACTTAGCGTAGAATAAAGACTGGAAACAGGGGGAAACAGCAAGCGTGGTTCTGTCCACAGGTAACCAGATCCCCATACCAGCAACTCTACACCAGCACGCAAATGAACGTATTCCCCAAAATGCCAAACTATTCCTTTAGGTTTGTGCACTGGTTTCAGCGGGACCCTGTAAAGTTTCCAAAAACAGATGAGACGAAATGTCAGCAGCTTTGCACATGCAGAGAGTTCCTCCTCTGAGGCTTACATAAGAGCTCTGGAAGACCGTATGAAACCTCTGACAGCAGGGAGCGAGAATGCGATACAGATTAAATCACAGTCTTGGAGTCTAAGAATAAACAGGCCGAATGTGTGAGCCAGTACACCCTGCCTGAACAGCAGGTATGGATTTACTGAGCGATGCTTTATGGATGTATCTGGTAAAGGTTTTTGGCACCTGCCCGATAACCTTTGACCCCCCCCCGCCTCTGGATGATCTCTAAAAACTGGAATGCACTTCATATCTCCCTAAATCTGCTGCACATCATGCATGCAGAGCTAATCTTCGCTGGAATGTGTTGGATGTTGACAAAGATTTTGTCTTGTGCAGGGAGATATGAATATGTATATATGTTTGTTTATTCTTCATATCATTACTTACACAATAATGTCTATAAGGTGATGGTATGCACCTTTAGTCAACAGACTTCGGAACAGCCATTGTTTCAATAGCAAAGGCAAAATGTCTCTCTCTCTCTCTCTCTCTATATATATATATATATATATATATATATATATTGTTCCTTTTTGTAACTTTAAATATCTTTGTTGTTTGTCAGAAAGACAAGCAATGTGAAAACATAATCTTGGCCTCTGTAGAAACATAATTGTCATTTTTCTGTATTTTCGAACATGTTATGGGCTAAACAATTAACTGGTAAAATAATCAAGACATTTATCGAAAATGAAAACGGTTTAGCTCTTATCGTATACATCTTGTTAGTAGTTATCTTGACCTTGCTGCTCAGCACAATGCTGAGGCCGGCTCTTTAATGTCTTCTAGTATTGGTGAGTAGAGATGTATTTGGATGGAGGATTCTTACTGTAATTGGTGTTGACAGAGATGGGCAGAACAGGGGACACGCCGCGCTGTCATTCGGACCGACCGGTCCTGTAACTGCCCTGCTGACTCTCAGTCAAGGTGTCATTCACACAGCTATCATTCACACAGGCAGACCTGTCACTCCATGTAAACATAGTTGTTGGTGAAAGCAAAGAGGATGTCACTTTTCCTGACCTGCAGCCATTGACATGTGTCCACCATCTGACTGCCACTGGACTGAACTATACGCCGATGTGTTTAAAGTGGGTCAGCGCTCTATCTATGCCAGGATGAAATACTTTCTCTTGGCTGTTGAAAAAGGGAGAGTTAAGTGTTGAAGCCTTTGAAGCCTTGTCAAATCGGCACATCTCCACTGGGGCCCGGCATCCGGTTTTTGGAGTGCTAATTTTTGCAAGTTTATTTCTGGAACTGGGTCTAAAGTTGGTCCGTGGAGATTAACTTATCAGGTCCGTTGCATTTCCCTCCCTTCAAAGACACATGTGGGTTTTGAATGCACAGAGATGATGGCCGTTCATGATTCTGTACATTAAACCCTGCCTTTGAGCTCTGTTACAGATTTATATATGTGATGAAATTCTGCCAGACTGTGCCAAATCTCACAGTCAATAATGAGGGTTACATCAGTGGCTGCCCCTCATAGTTTTCAGAGACCCCGCTCACCTCTTCCATATTTAAACGGAGGTAAAAATACATCTTTAAGGGTCTGAGTCATACGTTTATGACTTGTTTTTCTTGTTTCTCTGTTAAGTAAGAGTCAGAGACACATACTGGAGTGGTTGAGCATGCTAACCCTGGAACCACATGGACACCCTTGGTGGTTTAATATAACCTGCCAGAAATCTCTTGGCTGGGACTCTCTTTGCTTTAAATCTTCCTCTCCATCTGAATAAATCAAAGCTGGCCCTCCAGGTGCCCGCTGTCCTCCGACCTCATGCCGTGTGACCTAAAAGTGTCAAAGACCGTGTAACAAAGACAGATTTGCACAAACAAAGCCACCTGTCCTGTTTAATCCAGCCAATCTGGTCTTTTTTTGTTGTTGTCACAGCAAAGTGGCAGCCATATAGGTCGCTCATCCAGCCAAGTGCTTCTTTACACTGCGAGCGTTTCTGCTGCCATGACCGCAGTGGGGGGCCGTGGCCCTCATGGAACATGCAGTACACGACTAACTTGTTATGTTGAGTCCAACTGACCAATGCAACTTATGCACATACGTTGATGGGAGTTTGAATCAGCACCACGTGGGCTGACTGCCAAGTGACCGTCCTGACGGAGAGTCGACCGTATTGCAAACCTGCAGGCTGGGAGCTTTTGCTGCATTTCATCTCTGCCAGGGTAGAAATGTGGAAACAGTGACAGCAAACAAGAGCGTAAATCAGACCAGTGGGGCACTGGAGGGGAAATGGAGGAGAGACTTTGCCAAGGGAGGGGAAGCAATCCTGACTGGTCCTGATTAGGAAGACACTTTCAGTGCTCTGGCTTCTAGCGGTCATTTCATCACTTGCAAAATGAACCATTAAAATCAAGGACCTCTATCACCCAGTGTTTTAAGCATAGATTATATATAAGAAGTGGACGTAGTCACCAGGACGTCACCTATCGGTTTGTGGACTGTGGTTTTTATAGCCTTAAGTTTGGCATTTTTGCCGTCGCCATCTTGTTTTTTGCAACCAGTGAACCAGCAACGGAGTGAACCAGTGACCATATTTAGACTGCGGAAGAGTGACGCCCTGTTAGAGACGCCGTATACAGCTCTGGTAGCGACCAATCGGAAGGTAGCCACACCTTAAAACGTACCCTGCTTCATGGTCTACTTTACTCTAAATGGGACCATAATTTACTAAATGAACATCATGCCAAGACTAGATGACTTCTGGTGACTAGTAGTTCTCTTGAATAGCTATGTTGAATACACTTATTGTAAGTCGCTTTGGATAAAAGGGTCTGCTAAATGACTGTATTGTAATGTAATGACTAGAAACTAGCAATTGAGACAATACATTCATATTTACAATGTTTACTGAGGTGATTATCCAAGGGAGAATCTTCTCTTTGCAACCAGAGGAGTCGCCCCTGATGGCCAGTACAGAGAATGTAAGTTTAAGGCACTTCTGCATTAGCTTCACCTTTCAGAATCAGAGGTTGACTGGTTTTAAGTGAGAATCAATGTTTTCTTTCATTTTGCAGGAATAGGTTGTATGTATCATCCATTTCCTTACACCACTTTCCCAAACGCAAACAATGTAACAATGTGTCTCAATAAAATGTCCTTTAATCTTCAGCTAAAAGTATGAATCTCATGGTGTTTCCTGTCTTTTTTTTCCATTTCCTGACTTAACAACAGATAATTTGAAGTTAACGAGTGCTAAATCATGCCACCATCCCTGCTGGAGATTCTCTTTATTGACTTAGTCATTACGACAGTGATTGCACTTTAATGCAGGGTGACATCCTGAATTCAGGGAACTGGGTGTGTGCCTCTAATGGTTTTCACAGCCAAATAATGTGACATGCTTTTTGAGCTACATTCAAATAGCCAAAGCCAAAATCTCAATTTTATTGTCGTTGCTCTAATCCCTCTTCCATGGTTTCAGCTATCCACCTCCTTGTGATGAGTAGCCTCCGCTCAAAATGATCTTACTGTCTTACTAATGGCTTGTTATTTCTTTTGTCTTGTAGATGTTCAATAAGATGACCAACGCAGCAGGGGCAGGTAAGACTTTAATCATATTTCTTTCCAGCAGTTTTTTGATGCAATGTGCTTACATTGCTCCCTCAGAGGTCAACACTATCACTACACATAAGAACGAGTCAGTTTAGGTCTCTGGGTCTTAAATATGTTGTCCCTCTGTCCGTCACGAGCCTGAGATGCACTGACAACCTTGTCCGGGTCTGTTTCTCTTCCTCTGTGCTCTGTGCATGCTGGGACAGCACCCAGTGACCCAGGTCTAGCAGGTAGAAACAACAGATCAGTAAATGTGATAACAGTAGTGACCAAATGGATATTAGAAAGCTTGATGAATATGTATCTGTATGGCAGAGACCTTTAGAACTCTGCACACTTTGCCTGCATGTTTATACTGTATTACCTTCAATGGTAAATACATTTACATTCACTGGAATTGAAAAGGAATGTCCAATCTTGGCACTGATGCCCGGGTATATTTCTGTTCCCATTCCAGCAAGAAAAGGTGCTCAAATGTAGAATTTAGACACTGTTGCATTGTGAAATTTCCGTTTACACAAGCTGAGTATAAGAATTATTAGTGTTGTTGACTGAACTTCATGTCTAAATCCGTTTTTAAGCTTGATCTTTTATGGGATCTGTTCAGTGTCGGTCTGCAGTCAGCACTGTACTGCGATTGAAACACTGCTGCTCTGCTGTCGGGCACATCATGAAAATCTCCCTGCAAGTTGATCCTGCACTGTGTCTGGGCTTGAACGGTGGCATTGCTCAGGCCTCAGACAATGTTAATAAGACTGACAGCCACAGGTGTCAGCTCCTTCCCTCCCTCCCAGCCGGCGTCTCAAGAATGTCTCTTATTTTAAAGGCCTTCTATGTATTGGTCACTTGGCGGGATGCAGTTCAAATTAGGCAGCGTGCCAGATCATTGTTTTATGTTTTGCTGAGGGGAAATATTTGGCCTGTGTGATGTGGCCCTTGGGGGGCAGCTGCGGGATTTGGATAGATGCCATTTTGGGCTCAGGTTGCACTCTCACATGACCTCTGTTGTGCATGATGGTAATGCACAAGTGGACATTATGGTCTGGAAAGATTCCATGTCACTTTTATGCAGCAGTTAACTAATGTGTGGTCTGCTGGTGTGTATGAGATATGCGCTGTGACCGATCACTGGTCGTTCCTGACTGTAATTCTTGGAAACCATTGTGAGACCACCGTGAATAACATCAACAAGTTTGTCAACACGGCTATGAGATTCTCCTCAAACACATTCATCATTCTATTTTCCCAACCTATGATTTTTATAGCAAGCTGCGTATTAAGCCACATGCTTTCTCTTTTAGCCGGCTGTCTCGGCTGAAATAAACCAGACTAGAGACGGTGACACAGTCAACTTTATATTTAATCATGAAGTTAATGAAGTCAACATATGGTTTCAACTGGACTCTAATAATAATATAACTGAATGAGAGTGATGAATGTTGTAAAAAAGGACAAAGCTGGCAGAGAGTCAGACACATTAGGTGTGATATTCCCTGTTTGTATTTTACAGCTGGGCTAAGGAGACCTCTTTTATGACACGGATACGAGGTGGCCAGATGGTTCTCAGTATCGTCCATAACAATGCTGTCCACCTCGTTAAAATGACATTGTCCAGGAGAGGAAAGCACATTCTCTGGGTCCAGATCCAAAATAGCAAAGCAGCAGTGAGAAAACCGTTGGTATTCTGTGCTTTGAATGTGCAGCGTCTTTTTATTGCTCTCATATGCACATGGTCTGCACATGGTCTGCACATTCAGTGTGTTTGCAAGAACACACACATTTCCTTCGACAGCTGCCCATAAATAAAGCAATCTGGTAAACAATAGCAAGCTATTAAAGAACAACATGTGCAATGAGTATCCATTTCAAATCTTGAATATAATAAACAAAACAGGAACATGTATCTTACAGGCTCCCAATTGATCCTTCGTTAAGTCCCGCCTTTGAACGCAGTCTGGCCAATTACAGCGCAGCATCGGCAAAACGTTACATTTTTACCTAAAAATGTGTGTAGCTGAGGTTTGACCAATAATCTACAACAAGAAACAACCTGTGCGCTTACTACGACATGAAAACAGACACATGTGAAGCTGAAACATTGATTGGTTTGGTCCAAGTATTAACAAATAGTTGTTTAATTTATGCAATGGCAACATTGTTTTTAAATCTTTGAGAGGCAAATAAAACTCTGAGCCTTTTCTTTGCAGGTCGTCAAACCTGAAAAGATAACGTCAGCGGCCTCGCCTCTCTTTTTACGCAAACGTTAACCGTTCTCCGCCCCGTCCCGGAAACACACCGACATCAAGTCAACTTCTGGAGTCTGATCACGGGTGATCAACTGCAAATGTAACCGCAAAAAAATAAAATAAAGTGTGTAAGTAGTAATGCAATGCGGTGAAAAGTCCCTGTTGGTCGTTTTATTCTCCCACACTTACCTTTGTTTGAGTCGGGAGTTTACCTTCCCCTCTGTCTGTGTGCCGCTGTGACAGCCGCGCCTCGTGAGATGCCAAACCTCCATCTCTCGGGATCGAGCATGCCCAGAGCGGCGATCACGCGGTCAGCTGATGTGCTCGAACACATAATAGGCCAAAAATTGTAGGCTTAACCCTGAACACTATATCATTTTAGCAACTCATAGGTTTTATGTGTAAAACTGAAAAGTAACTAAAAGCTGCCAGTTAAATGTAGTGGAGTAAAAAGTAGCTACAATATTTCCCTGTGAAATGTAGAGGACTGGAAGTATAAAGTATAGCTCAAAATGGAGATACTCAAGTACGTAGAAGTGCACAAAAATTGTAGCCTACTTCAATTGTACTTTAATATCGAGAGTGAACATACTTCGTTACTTTCCAAGCCTGAACCTTTACAAACATGGGTGTGTCGTCCACATGTAAGTTATATTCTTGATAAAAATGTGGATGTTTAAAGCAGTGATTACCAACCGGAGGACAAGATAATTAAAGAATCCAGCATAAATAAACAGACTAAACTTTATATTTTTCAGACTTTTATCTAAGGTTTTATTTCCTTTTTTTTTAATGAAATATTGCATATTTTCTTCTTTGAGAGGCATCTAAAAGCTCTTTAAATTAAACAATCTCAGAGGGATTTATTTTTATTATTTAACTGCTCAAGTTCATTTCCACACTAAGGCTATTTCCTGTGATGAGGTGTCACACGTAAGCAACTACATGCTAAAAAGGTTGGGAACTATACATACAAAGCCTATAGTTTTCAATTTCTGTACTCCCCCACATTTAAAATCTACACTTGGACTTATGCCACTTACTTTAAACCTTTGAATAAGATAATGGTTTGAGTTATGTAACTGTAGATATAACACAAAAGATCCCTTTCTGAATGATCTTTGATTAAAGACCAGGGCTAGTTGAACTTAAATGTTAGACAACTTTTCACCCTTACTAAGTCATATTTAGGATTGTCTTGAGGGTAAAATATTGATCAGTTTCTTGGTAATTAGCTTTTAGATGGCTTGTTCTTTATGTCATCTGACTTTCAAGATGTGAAAGAAAGGCAGAATAGTTGTTGAGATTTATTCACACCTGAACATTTGTTTTCCCTGTTGGCCCTGCTGACAGGGAAAACAGGGAATCTGGCCCTCTTTGAAAAAAGTTTGGACACCCCTGGTTTAGAGAAAACAAATACATTCGAGACTTGGTGTGCATGTCGGGTAACACCCCACCTTTAGCTATTAGAGACAGGTGATGTAGGTGCTGTTTCAGTGAATGCTGATAAAAATCCAAATCCATTGATAAGATGGTTTCACTTATAAATGTTTTAGCTGCTGTTAAAATGAGAAGAGTATTTCACAGCCTTGATAAATCTGTGCCCTTGAGGACTTTTTAGTGTTTATTCAATGAAATAGTGTTTAAACTCGGCCCGGGCCCGGCCCGCCGCCCGGTCTGCATTGCACCCGACCCCGATGCTTGTCCTTGAGGCTGGTGGGTCCACAGGGTGGCTGCTCCATGTTGTTTCTTCGAGCTGAGCCCCATGGGCGAAGGCCCAGCTACCGCTGACGAGCTACCCTCCTGGGTCTGGCTCCGGGAGGGTGCCCCGGTTTCCCTGGTCCGGGCGAGGTGGCTGAAGTCTGTGGGCTGCTATTCATAATTTTTGAACCGCTCTTAGTCTGGACTCTCCCCTGAGACCTGTTTGCCTTGGGAGACCCTACCAGGGTCCCCGGACAACATAGCTCCCAGGATCACTGAGCCACTCAAACTCCTCCACCACGTTAAGGTGGCGATTCGCGGAGGAGGTGTGTGTGTGTGTGTGTGTGTGTGTGTGTGTGTGTGTGTGTGTGTGTGTGTGTGTGTGTGTGTGTGTGTGTGTGTGTGTGTGTGTGTGTGTGTGTGTGTGTGTGTGTGTGTGTGTGTGTGTGTGTGTGTGTGTGTGTGTGTGTGTGTGTGTGTGTGTGTGCCTAATGTGCACACACATGATGTGTGCACATTAGGCAATAATGACAGAATATTGACATTCTGTCAATATTCTCATCATTCATTATTCTAATGACAGAATAATGACAGAATATTGACAGAATAATGACAGAATAATGACAGAATATTGACAGAATAATGACAGAATATGGATAGAATATGACAGAATATTGACATTCTGTCAATATTCTCATCATTCATTATTCTAATGACAGAATAATGACAGAATATTGACAGAATAATGACAGAATATTGACAGAATAATGACAGAATAATGACAGAATAATGACAGAATAATGACAGAATATGACAGAATATGGACAGAATATGGACAGAATATTGACAGAATAATGACAGAATAATGACAGAATAATGACAGAATAATGACAGAATAATGACAGAATATTGACAGAATATGACAGAATATTGACAGAATAATGACAGAATATGACAGAATATTGACAGAATATGGACAGAATATGACAGAATATTGACAGAATAATGACAGAATATTGACATTCTGTCAATATTCTCATCATTCATTATTCTAATGACAGAATAATGACAGAATATTGACAGAATAATGACAGAATAATGACAGAATATTGACAGAATAATGACAGAATATGGATAGAATATGACAGAATAATGACAGAATAATGACAGAATAATGACAGAATAATGACAGAATATGACAGAATAATGACAGAATATTGACAGAATAATGACAGAATAATGACAGAATATTGACAGAATAATGACAGAATATGGATAGAATATGACAGAATATTGACAGAATATTGACAGAATAATGACAGAATAATGACAGAATAATGACAGAATAATGACAGAATATGACAGAATATGGACAGAATATGGACAGAATATTGACAGAATAATGACAGAATAATGAACAGAATATTGACAGAATATTGACAGAATAATGACAGAATAATGACAGAATATTGACAGAATATTGAACAGAATATTGACCAGAATATTGACCAGAATAATGACAGAATAATGACAGAATAATGACAGAATATTGACAGAATAATGACAGAATAATGACAGAATATTGACAGAATAATGACAGAATATTGACAGAATAATGACAGAATAATGACAGAATAATGACAGAATATGGACAGAATATGGACAGAATATTGACAGAATAATGACAGAATAATGAACAGAATATTGACAGAATAATGACAGAATAATGACAGAATAATGACAGAATATTGACAGAATAATGAACAGAATATTGACCAGAATATTGACCAGAATAATGACAGAATATTGACAGAATATTGACAGAATAATGACAGAATATTGACAGAATAATGACAGAATATTGACAGAATATTGACAGAATAATGACAGAATATGGACAGAATATGACAGAATATTGACAGAATAATGACAGAATATTGACAGAATAATGACAGAATAATGACAGAATATTGACAGAATAATGACAGAATAATGACAGAATAATGACAGAATAATGACAGAATATGGACAGAATATGGACAGAATATTGACAGAATAATGACAGAATATGGACAGAATATGGACAGAATATTGACAGAATAATGACAGAATAATGAACAGAATATTGACAGAATAATGACAGAATAATGACAGAATAATGACAGAATATTGACAGAATAATGAACAGAATATTGACCAGAATATTGACCAGAATAATGACAGAATATTGACAGAATATTGACAGAATAATGACAGAATATTGACAGAATATTGACCAGAATAATGACAGAATATTGACAGAATAATGACAGAATATTGACAGAATATTGACCAGAATAATGACAGAATAATGACAGAATAATGACAGAATAATGACAGAATATTGACCAGAATAATGACAGAATAATGACAGAATAATGACAGAATATTGACAGAATAATGACAGAATATTGACAGAATATTGACCAGAATAATGACAGAATAATGACAGAATAATGACAGAATAATGACAGAATATTGACAGAATAATGACAGAATAATGACAGAATAATGACAGAATAATGACAGAATATTGACAGAATAATGACAGAATAATGACAGAATATTGACAGAATAATGACAGAATAATGACAGAATATTGACAGAATAATGACAGAATAATGACAGAATAATGACAGAATAATGACAGAATAATGACAGAATAATGACAGAATATTGACAGAATAATGACAGAATATTGACAGAATAATGACAGAATAATGACAGAATAATGACAGAATAATGACAGAATAATGACAGAATAATGACAGAATAATGACAGAATAATGACAGAATATTGACAGAATAATGACAGAATAATGACAGAATAATGACAGAATAATGACAGAATAATGACAGAATAATGACAGAATATTGACAGAATAATGACAGAATATTGACAGAATATTGACCAGAATAATGACAGAATAATGACAGAATAATGACAGAATAATGACAGAATATTGACAGAATAATGACAGAATAATGACAGAATAATGACAGAATAATGACAGAATATTGACAGAATAATGACAGAATAATGACAGAATAATGACAGAATATTGACAGAATAATGACAGAATATTGACAGAATATTGACCAGAATAATGACAGAATATTGACAGAATAATGACAGAATAATGAACAGAATATTGACAGAATAATGACAGAATAATGACAGAATAATGACAGAATATTGACAGAATAATGAACAGAATATTGACCAGAATATTGACCAGAATAATGACAGAATATTGACAGAATATTGACAGAATAATGACAGAATATTGACAGAATAATGACAGAATATTGACAGAATATTGACAGAATAATGACAGAATATTGACAGAATATGACAGAATATTGACAGAATAATGACAGAATATGGACAGAATATGACAGAATATTGACAGAATAATGACAGAATATTGACAGAATAATGACAGAATAATGACAGAATAATGACAGAATATTGACAGAATAATGACAGAATAATGACAGAATATTGACAGAATAATGACAGAATATGGATAGAATATGACAGAATATTGACAGAATAATGACAGAATATTGACAGAATAATGACAGAATAATGACAGAATAATGACAGAATAATGACAGAATATGACAGAATATGGACAGAATATGGACAGAATAATGAACAGAATATTGACAGAATATTGACAGAATAATGACAGAATAATGACAGAATATTGACAGAATATTGAACAGAATATTGAACAGAATATTGACCAGAATAATGACAGAATAATGACAGAATAATGACAGAATATTGACAGAATAATGACAGAATAATGACAGAATATTGACAGAATAATGACAGAATATTGACAGAATAATGACAGAATAATGACAGAATAATGACAGAATATTGACAGAATAATGACAGAATAATGACAGAATAATGACAGAATAATGACAGAATATTGACAGAATAATGACAGAATAATGACAGAATAATGACAGAATATTGACAGAATAATGACAGAATATTGACAGAATAATGACAGAATATTGACAGAATAATGACAGAATATTGACAGAATATTGACAGAATATTGACAGAATATTGACAGAATAATGACAGAATAATGACAGAATAATGACAGAATAATGACAGAATATTGACAGAATAATGACAGAATAATGACAGAATATTGACAGAATAATGACAGAATAATGACAGAATATTGACAGAATAATGACAGAATATTGACAGAATAATGACAGAATATTGACAGAATAATGAACAGAATATTGACCAGAATATTGACCAGAATAATGACAGAATATTGACAGAATATTGACAGAATAATGACAGAATATTGACAGAATATTGACAGAATAATGACAGAATATTGACAGAATAATGACAGAATATTGACAGAATATTGACAGAATAATGACAGAATATGGACAGAATATGACAGAATATTGACAGAATAATGACAGAATATTGACAGAATAATGACAGAATATTGACAGAATATTGACAGAATAATGACAGAATAATGACAGAATAATGACAGAATATGGACAGAATATGGACAGAATATTGACAGAATAATGACAGAATATGGACAGAATATGGACAGGATATTGACAGTATAATGACAGAATAATGAACAGAATATTGACAGAATAATGACAGAATAATGACAGAATAATGACAGAATATTGACAGAATAATGAACAGAATATTGACCAGAATATTGACCAGAATAATGACAGAATATTGACAGAATATTGACAGAATAATGACAGAATATTGACAGAATATTGACAGAATAATGACAGAATATTGACAGAATAATGACAGAATATTGACAGAATATTGACCAGAATAATGACAGAATAATGACAGAATAATGACAGAATAATGACAGAATAATGACAGAATATTGACAGAATAATGACAGAATATTGACAGAATATTGACCAGAATAATGACAGAATATTGACAGAATAATGACAGAATAATGAACAGAATATTGACAGAATAATGACAGAATAATGACAGAATAATGACAGAATATTGACAGAATAATGAACAGAATATTGACCAGAATATTGACCAGAATAATGACAGAATATTGACAGAATATTGACAGAATAATGACAGAATATTGACAGAATAATGACAGAATATTGACAGAATATTGACAGAATAATGACAGAATATTGACAGAATATTGACAGAATATGACAGAATATTGACAGAATAATGACAGAATATGGACAGAATATGACAGAATATTGACAGAATAATGACAGAATATTGACAGAATAATGACAGAATAATGACAGAATAATGACAGAATATTGACAGAATAATGACAGAATAATGACAGAATATTGACAGAATAATGACAGAATATGGATAGAATATGACAGAATATTGACAGAATAATGACAGAATATTGACAGAATAATGACAGAATAATGACAGAATAATGACAGAATAATGACAGAATATGACAGAATATGGACAGAATATGGACAGAATATTGACAGAATAATGACAGAATAATGAACAGAATATTGACAGAATATTGACAGAATAATGACAGAATAATGACAGAATATTGACAGAATATTGAACAGAATAATGACAGAATAATGACAGAATAATGACAGAATAATGACAGAATAATGACAGAATATTGACAGAATAATGACAGAATATTGACAGAATATTGACCAGAATAATGACAGAATATTGACAGAATAATGACAGAATAATGAACAGAATATTGACAGAATAATGACAGAATAATGACAGAATAATGACAGAATATTGACAGAATAATGAACAGAATATTGACCAGAATATTGACCAGAATAATGACAGAATATTGACAGAATATTGACAGAATAATGACAGAATATTGACAGAATAATGACAGAATATTGACAGAATATTGACAGAATAATGACAGAATATTGACAGAATATTGACAGAATATGACAGAATATTGACAGAATAATGACAGAATATGGACAGAATATGACAGAATATTGACAGAATAATGACAGAATATTGACAGAATAATGACAGAATAATGACAGAATAATGACAGAATATTGACAGAATAATGACAGAATAATGACAGAATATTGACAGAATAATGACAGAATATGGATAGAATATGACAGAATATTGACAGAATAATGACAGAATATTGACAGAATAATGACAGAATAATGACAGAATAATGACAGAATAATGACAGAATATGACAGAATATGGACAGAATATGGACAGAATATTGACAGAATAATGACAGAATAATGAACAGAATATTGACAGAATATTGACAGAATAATGACAGAATAATGACAGAATATTGACAGAATATTGAACAGAATATTGAACAGAATATTGACCAGAATAATGACAGAATAATGACAGAATAATGACAGAATATTGACAGAATAATGACAGAATAATGACAGAATATTGACAGAATAATGACAGAATATTGACAGAATAATGACAGAATAATGACAGAATAATGACAGAATATTGACAGAATAATGACAGAATAATGACAGAATATTGACAGAATAATGACAGAATAATGACAGAATATTGACAGAATAATGACAGAATAATGACAGAATAATGACAGAATATTGACAGAATAATGACAGAATATTGACAGAATAATGACAGAATATTGACAGAATAATGACAGAATATTGACAGAATATTGACAGAATATTGACAGAATAATGACAGAATAATGACAGAATAATGACAGAATAATGACAGAATATTGACAGAATAATGACAGAATAATGACAGAATAATGACAGAATATTGACAGAATAATGACAGAATAATGACAGAATATTGACAGAATATTGACAGAATAATGACAGAATATTGACAGAATAATGACAGAATATTGACAGAATATTGACAGAATAATGACAGAATATTGACAGAATAATGACAGAATATTGACAGAATAATGACAGAATATTGACAGAATAATGACAGAATATTGACAGAATATTGACAGAATAATGACAGAATATTGACAGAATATTGACAGAATAATGACAGAATATTGACAGAATAATGACAGAATAATGACAGAATATTGACAGAATAATGACAGAATAATGACAGAATAATGACAGAATAATGACAGAATATTGACAGAATATTGACAGAATATTGACAGAATAATGACAGAATAATGACAGAATATTGACAGAATATTGACAGAATAATGACAGAATATGACAGAATAATGACAGAATATTGACAGAATAATGACAGAATAATGACAGAATATTGACAGAATATTGACAGAATAATGACAGAATATTGACAGAATAATGACAGAATAATGACAGAATAATGACAGAATATTGACAGAATATTGACAGAATAATGTCACAATAATGTCACAATAATGACAGAATAATGACAGAATAATGACAGAATATTGACAGAATAATGACAGAATAATGACAGAATATTGACAGAATAATGACAGAATAATGACAGAATATTGACAGAATAATGACAGAATAATGACAGATTATTGACAGAATATTGACAGAATAATGACAGAATAATGACAGAATATTGACAGAATATTGACAGAATAATGACAGAATAATGACAGAATAATGACAGAATATTGACAGAATAATGTCAGAATAATGACAGAATATTGACAGAATAATGACAGAATATTGACAGAATAATGAACAGAATATTGAACAGAATATTGACCAGAATAATGACAGAATAATGACAGAATAATGACAGAATATTGACAGAATAATGACAGAATAATGACAGAATATTGACAGAATAATGACAGAATATTGACAGAATAATGACAGAATAATGACAGAATAATGACAGAATATTGACAGAATAATGACAGAATAATGACAGAATATTGACAGAATAATGACAGAATAATGACAGAATATTGACAGAATAATGACAGAATAATGACAGAATAATGACAGAATATTGACAGAATAATGACAGAATATTGACAGAATAATGACAGAATATTGACAGAATAATGACAGAATATTGACAGAATATTGACAGAATATTGACAGAATATTGACAGAATAATGACAGAATAATGACAGAATAATGACAGAATAATGACAGAATATTGACAGAATAATGACAGAATAATGACAGAATAATGACAGAATATTGACAGAATAATGACAGAATAATGACAGAATATTGACAGAATATTGACAGAATAATGACAGAATATTGACAGAATAATGACAGAATATTGACAGAATATTGACAGAATAATGACAGAATATTGACAGAATAATGACAGAATATTGACAGAATAATGACAGAATATTGACAGAATATTGACAGAATAATGACAGAATATTGACAGAATATTGACAGAATAATGACAGAATATTGACAGAATAATGACAGAATAATGACAGAATATTGACAGAATAATGACAGAATAATGACAGAATAATGACAGAATAATGACAGAATATTGACAGAATATTGACAGAATATTGACAGAATAATGACAGAATAATGACAGAATATTGACAGAATATTGACAGAATAATGACAGAATATGACAGAATAATGACAGAATATTGACAGAATAATGACAGAATAATGACAGAATATTGACAGAATATTGACAGAATAATGACAGAATATTGACAGAATAATGACAGAATAATGACAGAATAATGACAGAATATTGACAGAATATTGACAGAATAATGTCACAATAATGTCACAATAATGACAGAATAATGACAGAATAATGACAGAATATTGACAGAATAATGACAGAATAATGACAGAATATTGACAGAATAATGACAGAATAATGACAGAATATTGACAGAATAATGACAGAATAATGACAGATTATTGACAGAATATTGACAGAATAATGACAGAATAATGACAGAATATTGACAGAATATTGACAGAATAATGACAGAATAATGACAGAATAATGACAGAATATTGACAGAATAATGTCAGAATAATGACAGAATATTGACAGAATAATGACAGAATATTGACAGAATAATGACAGAATATTGACAGAATAATGACAGAATATTGACAGAATATTGACAGAATAATGACAGAATAATGACAGAATATTGACAGAATAATGACAGAATAATGACAGAATATTGACAGAATATTGACAGAATAATGACAGAATAATGTCAGAATAATGACAGAATAATGACAGAATAATGACAGAATATTGACAGAATAATGACAGAATATTGACAGAATAATGACAGAATAATGACAGAATAATGACAGAATAATGACAGAATATTGACAGAATAATGACAGAATATTGACAGAATAATGACAGAATAATGTCAGAATAATGTCAGAATAATGTCAGAATAATGTCAGAATATTGACAGAATAATGTCAGAATAATGTCAGAATAATGACAGAATAATGACAGAATAATGACAGAATAATGACAGAATATTGACAGAATAATGACAGAATAATGTCAGAATAATGTCAGAATAATGTCAGAATAATGACAGAATAATGACAGAATAATGACAGAATATTGACAGAATAATGACAGAATATTGACAGAATAATGACAGAATATTGACAGAATATTGACAGAATAATGACAGAATATTGAGAGAATATTGACAGAATAATGACAGAATAATGACAGAATATTGACTGAATAATGACAGAATATTGACAGAATATTGACAGAATAATGACAGAATAATGTCAGAATAATGACAGAATAATGACAGAATAATGACAGAATATTGACAGAATAATGACAGAATATTGACAGAATAATGACAGAATAATGACAGAATAATGACAGAATATTGACAGAATAATGACAGAATATTGACAGAATAATGACAGAATAATGTCAGAATAATGTCAGAATAATGTCAGAATAATGTCAGAATATTGACAGAATAATGTCAGAATAATGTCAGAATAATGACAGAATAATGACAGAATAATGACAGAATAATGACAGAATATTGACAGAATAATGACAGAATAATGTCAGAATAATGTCAGAATAATGTCAGAATAATGACAGAATAATGACAGAATAATGACAGAATATTGACAGAATAATGACAGAATAATGACAGAATATTGACAGAATATTGACAGAATAATGACAGAATATTGACAGAATAATGACAGAATAATGACAGAATATTGACAGAATAATGACAGAATATTGACAGAATATTGACAGAATAATGACAGAATAATGACAGAATATTGACAGAATATTGACAGAATAATGACAGAATAATGACAGAATATTGACAGAATATTGACAGAATAATGACAGAATAATGACAGAATAATGACAGAATATTGACAGAATATTGACAGAATATTGACAGAATAATGACAGAATAATGACAGAATATTGACAGAATATTGACAGAATAATGACAGAATATGACAGAATAATGACAGAATATTGACAGAATAATGACAGAATAATGACAGAATATTGACAGAATAATGACAGAATAATGACAGAATAATGACAGAATAATGACAGAATATTGACAGAATAATGACAGAATAATGACAGAATATTGACAGAATATTGACAGAATAATGTCACAATAATGACAGAATAATGACAGAATAATGACAGAATATTGACAGAATAATGACAGAATAATGACAGAATATTGACAGAATAATGACAGAATAATGACAGATTATTGACAGAATATTGACAGAATAATGACAGAATAATGACAGAATATTGACAGAATATTGACAGAATAATGACAGAATAATGACAGAATATTGACAGAATAATGACAGAATATTGACAGAATAATGACAGAATAATGACAGAATATTGACAGAATAATGACAGAATATTGACAGAATAATGACAGAATATTGACAGAATAATGACAGAATATTGACAGAATATTGACAGAATAATGACAGAATAATGACAGAATATTGACAGAATAATGACAGAATATTGACAGAATATTGACAGAATAATGACAGAATAATGTCAGAATAATGACAGAATAATGACAGAATAATGACAGAATATTGACAGAATAATGACAGAATATTGACAGAATAATGACAGAATAATGACAGAATATTGACAGAATAATGACAGAATATTGACAGAATAATGACAGAATAATGTCAGAATAATGTCAGAATAATGTCAGAATAATGTCAGAATATTGACAGAATAATGTCAGAATAATGTCAGAATAATGACAGAATAATGACAGAATAATGACAGAATAATGACAGAATATTGACAGAATAATGACAGAATAATGTCAGAATAATGTCAGAATAATGTCAGAATAATGACAGAATAATGACAGAATAATGACAGAATATTGACAGAATAATGACAGAATAATGACAGAATATTGACAGAATATTGACAGAATAATGACAGAATATTGACAGAATAATGACAGAATAATGACAGAATATTGACAGAATAATGACAGAATATTGACAGAATATTGACAGAATAATGACAGAATAATGACAGAATATTGACAGAATATTGACAGAATAATGACAGAATAATGACAGAATATTGACAGAATATTGACAGAATAATGACAGAATAATGACAGAATAATGACAGAATATTGACAGAATAATGACAGAATAATGACAGAATATTGACAGAATATTGACAGAATTATGACAGAATATTGACAGAATATTGACAGAATAATGACAGAATAATGACAGAATAATGACAGAATATTGACAGAATATTGACAGAATAATGTCACAATAATGACAGAATAATGTCAGAATAATGACAGAATATTGACAGAATAATGACAGAATAATGACAGAATAATGACAGAATAATGACAGAATATTGACAGAATAATGACAGAATAATGACAGAATATTGACAGAATATTGACAGAATAATGACAGAATAATGACAGAATATTGACAGAATATTGACAGAATAATGACAGAATAATGACAGAATATTGACAGAATAATGACAGAATATTGACAGAATAATGACAGAATAATGACAGAATATTGACAGAATAATGACAGAATATTGACAGAATATTGACAGAATAATGTCAGAATAATGTCAGAATATTGACAGAATAATGACAGAATATTGACAGAATAATGTCAGAATAATGTCAGAATAATGTCAGAATATTGACAGAATAATGACAGAATAATGACAGAATAATGACAGAATATTGACAGAATAATGACAGAATAATGTCAGAATAATGTCAGAATAATGTCAGAATAATGACAGAATAATGACAGAATAATGACAGAATATTGACAGAATAATGACAGAATAATGACAGAATATTGACAGAATATTGACAGAATAATGACAGAATATTGACAGAATAATGACAGAATAATGACAGAATATTGACAGAATAATGACAGAATATTGACAGAATATTGACAGAATAATGACAGAATAATGACAGAATATTGACAGAATATTGACAGAATAATGACAGAATAATGACAGAATATTGACAGAATATTGACAGAATAATGACAGAATAATGACAGAATAATGACAGAATATTGACAGAATAATGACAGAATAATGACAGAATATTGACAGAATATTGACAGAATTATGACAGAATATTGACAGAATATTGACAGAATAATGACAGAATAATGACAGAATAATGACAGAATATTGACAGAATATTGACAGAATAATGTCACAATAATGACAGAATAATGACAGAATATTGACAGAATAATGACAGAATAATGACAGAATAATGACAGAATAATGACAGAATAATGTCAGAATAATGTCAGAATAATGACAGAATAATGACAGAATAATGACAGAATAATGTCAGAATAATGTCAGAATATTGACAGAATAATGTCAGAATAATGTCAGAATAATGACAGAATAATGACAGAATATTGACAGAATAATGACAGAATAATGACAGACTATTGACAGAATATTGACAGAATAATGACAGAATATTGACAGAATAATGACAGAATAATGACAGAATATTGACAGAATATTGACAGAATATTGACAGAATAATGACAGAATAATGACAGAATATTGACAGAATATTGACAGAATAATGACAGAATAATGACAGAATATTGACAGAATAATGACAGAATATTGACAGAATATTGACAGAATAATGACAGAATATTGACAGAATAATGACAGAATATTGACAGAATAATGACAGAATAATGACAGAATATTGACAGAATATTGACAGAATTATGACAGAATATTGACAGAATATTGACAGAATAATGACAGAATAATGACAGAATAATGACAGAATATTGACAGAATATTGACAGAATAATGTCACAATAATGACAGAATAATGTCAGAATAATGACAGAATATTGACAGAATAATGACAGAATAATGACAGAATATTGACAGAATAATGACAGAATAATGACAGAATATTGACAGAATAATGACAGAATAATGACAGAATATTGACAGAATATTGACAGAATAATGACAAAATAATGACAGAATATTGACAGAATATTGACAGAATAATGACAGAATAATGACAGAATATTGACAGAATAATGACAGAATATTGACAGAATAATGACAGAATAATGACAGAATATTGACAGAATATTGACAGAATAATGACAGAATATTGACAGAATAATGACAGAATATTGACAGAATATTGACAGAATAATGTCAGAATAATGTCAGAATATTGACAGAATAATGACAGAATATTGACAGAATATTGACAGAATAATGACAGAATAATGACAGAATATTGACAGAATAATGACAGAATAATGACAGAATATTGACAGAATAATGACAGAATAATGACAGAATATTGACAGAATATTGACAGAATAATGACAGAATATTGACAGAATATTGACAGAATAATGACAGAATAATGACAGAATATTGACAGAATATTGACAGAATAATGACAGAATAATGTCAGAATATTGACAGAATAATGTCAGAATAATGTCAGAATAATGACAGAATAATGACAGAATATTGACAGAATAATGACAGAATAATGACAGAATAATGACAGAATATTGACAGAATAATGACAGAATAATGACAGAATAATGACAGAATATTGACAGAATAATGACAGAATAATGACAGGATATTGACAGAATAATGACAGGATAATGACAGAATAATGACAGAATATTGACAGAATATTGACAGAATAATGACAGAATATTGACAGAATATTGACAGAATAATGACAGAATATTGACAGAATAATGACAGAATAATGACAGAATATTGACAGAATAATGACAGAATAATGACAGAATAATGACAGAATAATGACAGAATATTGACAGAATATTGACAGAATATTGACAGAATAATGACAGAATAATGACAGAATATTGACAGAATATTGACAGAATAATGACAGAATATGACAGAATAATGACAGAATATTGACAGAATAATGACAGAATAATGACAGAATATTGACAGAATATTGACAGAATAATGACAGAATATTGACAGAATAATGACAGAATAATGACAGAATAATGACAGAATATTGACAGAATATTGACAGAATAATGTCACAATAATGTCACAATAATGACAGAATAATGACAGAATAATGACAGAATATTGACAGAATAATGACAGAATAATGACAGAATATTGACAGAATAATGACAGAATAATGACAGAATATTGACAGAATATTGACAGAATAATGACAGAATATTGACAGAATATTGACAGAATAATGACAGAATATTGACAGAATAATGACAGAATAATGACAGAATATTGACAGAATAATGACAGAATAATGACAGAATAATGTCAGAATAATGTCAGAATATTGACAGAATAATGACAGAATATTGACAGAATATTGACAGAATAATGACAGAATAATGACAGAATATTGACAGAATAATGACAGAATAATGACAGAATATTGACAGAATAATGACAGAATAATGACAGAATATTGACAGAATATTGACAGAATAATGACAGAATATTGACAGAATATTGACAGAATAATGACAGAATAATGACAGAATATTGACAGAATATTGACAGAATAATGACAGAATAATGACAGAATAATGTCAGAATAATGTCAGAATAATGTCAGAATAATGACAGAATAATGACAGAATATTGACAGAATATTGACAGAATAATGACAGAATAATGACAGAATATTGACAGAATAATGACAGAATAATGACAGAATAATGACAGAATATTGACAGAATAATGACAGAATAATGACAGGATATTGACAGAATAATGACAGGATAATGACAGAATAATGACAGAATATTGACAGAATAATGTCAGAATAATGTCAGAATAATGACAGAATAATGACAGAATAATGACAGAATAATGACAGAATAATGACAGAATAATGTCAGAATATTGACAGAATAATGTCAGAATAATGACAGAATAATGACAGAATAATGACAGAATATTGACAGAATATTGACAGAATAATGACAGAATATTGACAGAATAATGACAGAATAATGACAGAATAATGACAGAATATTGACAGAATAATGACAGAATAATGACAGAATATTGACAGAATATTGACAGAATAATGACAGAATAATGACAGAATATTGACAGAATAATGACAGAATAATGTCAGAATAATGTCAGAATAATATCAGAATATTGACAGAATAATGTCAGAATAATGTCAGAATAATGACAGAATAATGACAGAATAATGACAGAATAATGACAGAATAATGTCAGAATAATGTCAGAATATTGACAGAATAATGACAGAATATTGACAGAATAATGACAGAATAATGACAGAATAATGACAGAATAATGACAGAATATTGACAGAATAATGACAGAATATTGACAGAATAATGACAGAATAATGACAGAATATTGACAGAATATTGACAGAATAATGACAGAATAATGACAGAATAATGACAGAATAATGACAGAATAATGACAGAATATTGACAGAATAATGACAGAATTTTGACAGAATAATGACAGAATAATGACAGAATATTGACAGAATAATGACAGAATAATGACAGAATATTGACAGAATATTGACAGAATAATGACAGAATATTGACAGAATAATGACAGAATAATGACAGAATATTGACAGAATAATGACAGAATAATGACAGAATATTGACAGAATATTGACAGAATAATGACAGAATATTGACAGAATAATGACAGAATAATGACAGAATATTGACAGAATAATGACAGAATAATGACAGAATATTGACAGAATAATGTCAGAATAATGTCAGAATATTGACAGAATAATGTCAGAATAATGTCAGAATAATGTCAGAATAATGACAGAATAATGACAGAATAATGTCAGAATAATGTCAGAATAATGTCAGAATAATGACAGAATAATGACAGAATATTGACAGAATAATGACAGAATATTGACAGAATAATGACAGAATATTGACAGAATATTGACAGAATATTGACAGAATAATGACAGAATATTGACAGAATATTGACAGAATATTGACAGAATAATGACAGAATAATGACAGAATAATGACAGAATATTGACAGAATATTGACAGAATAATGACAGAATATTGACAGAATAATGACAGAATAATGACAGAATATTGACAGAATAATGTCAGAATAATGTCAGAATAATGTCAGAATATTGACAGAATAATGTCAGAATAATGACAGAATAATGACAGAATAATGACAGAATAATGTCAGAATAATGTCAGAATATTGTCAGAATAATGACAGAATAATGACAGAATATTGACAGAATATTGACAGAATAATGACAGAATATTGACAGAATAATGACAGAATAATGACAGAATATTGACAGAATAATGACAGAATAATGACAGAATATTGACAGAATATTGACAGAATAATGACAGAATAATGACAGAATATTGACAGAATAATGACAGAATAATGTCAGAATAATATCAGAATATTGACAGAATAATGTCAGAATAATGACAGAATAATGACAGAATAATGACAGAATATTGACAGAATATTGACAGAATAATGACAGAATAATGACAGAATAATGACAGAATAATGACAGAATAATGACAGAATATTGTCAGAATAATGTCAGAATAATGACAGAATAATGTCAGAATAATGACAGAATAATGTCAGAATAATGACAGAATAATGACAGAATATTGACAGAATATTGACAGAATAATGACAGAATATTGACAGAATAATGACAGAATAATGACAGAATATTGACAGAATAATGACAGAATAATGACAGAATATTGACAGAATATTGACAGAATAATGACAGAATAATGACAGAATATTGACAGAATAATGACAGAATAATGTCAGAATAATGTCAGAATAATATCAGAATATTGACAGAATAATGTCAGAATAATGTCAGAATAATGACAGAATAATGACAGAATAATGACAGAATAATGTCAGAATAATGTCAGAATAATGTCAGAATAATGTCAGAATAATGTCAGAATATTGACAGAATAATGTCAGAATAATGACAGAATAATGACAGAATAATGACAGAATAATGTCAGAATAATATCAGAATAATGTCAGAATATTGTCAGAATAATGACAGAATAATGACAGAATATTGACAGAATATTGACAGAATAATGACAGAATATTGACAGAATAATGACAGAATAATGACAGAATAATGACAGAATATTGACAGAATAATGACAGAATAATGACAGAATATTGACAGAATATTGACAGAATAATGACAGAATAATGACAGAATATTGACAGAATAATGACAGAATAATGTCAGAATAATATCAGAATATTGACAGAATAATGTCAGAATAATGACAGAATAATGACAGAATAATGACAGAATATTGACAGAATATTGACAGAATAATGACAGAATATTGACAGAATAATGACAGAATAATGACAGAATATTGACAGAATAATGTCAGAATTATTTCAGAATAATGTCAGAATATTGACAGAATAATGTCAGAATAATGTCAGAATAATGACAGAATAATGACAGAATAATGTCAGAATAATGTCAGAATAATGTCAGAATATTGTCAGAATAATGACAGAATAATGACAGAATATTGACAGAATATTGACAGAATAATGACAGAATATTGACAGAATAATGACAGAATAATGACAGAATATTGACAGAATAATGACAGAATAATGACAGAATATTGACAGAATATTGACAGAATAATGACAGAATAATGACAGAATATTGACAGAATAATGACAGAATAATGTCAGAATAATATCAGAATATTGACAGAATAATGTCAGAATAATGTCAGAATAATGACAGAATAATGACAGAATAATGACAGAATAATGACAGAATAATGTCAGAATAATGTCAGAATAATGTCAGAATATTGACAGAATAATGTCAGAATAATGACAGAATAATGACAGAATAATGACAGAATAATGTCAGAATAATGTCAGAATAATGTCAGAATATTGTCAGAATAATGACAGAATAATGACAGAATATTGACAGAATATTGACAGAATAATGACAGAATATTGACAGAATAATGACAGAATAATGACAGAATAATGACAGAATATTGACAGAATAATGACAGAATAATGACAGAATATTGACAGAATATTGACAGAATAATGACAGAATAATGACAGAATATTGACAGAATAATGACAGAATAATGTCAGAATAATATCAGAATATTGACAGAATAATGTCAGAATAATGACAGAATAATGACAGAATAATGACAGAATATTGACAGAATATTGACAGAATAATGACAGAATATTGACAGAATAATGACAGAATAATGACAGAATATTGACAGAATAATGTCAGAATTATTTCAGAATAATGTCAGAATATTGACAGAATAATGTCAGAATAATGTCAGAATAATGACAGAATAATGACAGAATAATGTCAGAATAATGTCAGAATAATGTCAGAATATTGTCAGAATAATGACAGAATAATGACAGAATATTGACAGAATATTGACAGAATAATGACAGAATATTGACAGAATAATGACAGAATAATGACAGAATATTGACAGAATAATGACAGAATAATGACAGAATATTGACAGAATATTGACAGAATAATGACAGAATAATGACAGAATATTGACAGAATAATGACAGAATAATGTCAGAATAATATCAGAATATTGACAGAATAATGTCAGAATAATGTCAGAATAATGACAGAATAATGACAGAATAATGACAGAATAATGACAGAATAATGTCAGAATAATGTCAGAATATTGACAGAATAATGACAGAATATTGACAGAATAATGACAGAATAATGACAGAATAATGACAGAATATTGACAGAATATTGACAGAATATTGACAGAGTATTGACAGAATAATGACAGAATAATGACAGAATAATGACAGAATATTGACAGAATATTGACAGAATAATGACAGAATAATGACAGAATAATGACAGAATAATGTCAGTATAATGTCAGAATAATGTCAGAATATTGACAGAATAATGTCAGAATAATGACAGAATAATGACAGAATATTGACAGAATATTGACAGAATAATGACAGAATATTGACAGAATAATGACAGAATAATGACAGAATATTGACAGAATAATGACAGAATAATGACAGAATATTGACAGAATATTGACAGAATAATGACAGAATAATGACAGAATAATGACAGAATATTGACAGAATAATGACAGAATAATGTCAGAATAATGTCAGAATAATATCAGAATATTGACAGAATAATGTCAGAATAATGTCAGAATAATGACAGAATAATGACAGAATAATGACAGAATAATGTCAGAATAATGTCAGAATATTGACAGAATAATGACAGAATATTGACAGAATAATGACAGAATAATGACAGAATAATGACAGAATAATGACAGAATATTGACAGAATATTGACAGAATATTGACAGAATAATGACAGAATATTGACAGAATATTGACAGAATAATGACAGAATAATGACAGAATAATGACAGAATATTGACAGAATAATGACAGAATAATGACAGAATAATGACAGAATAATGACAGAATATTGACAGAATATTGACAGAATAATGACAGAATATTGACAGAATAATGACAGAATAATGACAGAATAATGTCAGAATAATGTCAGAATATTGACAGAATATTGACAGAATAATGTCAGAATAATGACAGAATAATGACAGAATAATGTCAGAATAATGTCAGAATATTGTCAGAATAATGACAGAATAATGACAGAATATTGACAGAATATTGACAGAATAATGACAGAATATTGACAGAATAATGACAGAATAATGACAGAATATTGACAGAATAATGACAGAATAATGACAGAATATTGACAGAATAATGACAGAATAATGACAGAATAATGACAGAATATTGACAGAATAATGACAGAATAATGTCAGAATAATATCAGAATATTGACAGAATAATGTCAGAATAATGACAGAATAATGACAGAATAATGACAGAATATTGACAGAATATTGACAGAATAATGACAGAATATTGACAGAATAATGACAGAATAATGACAGAATATTGACAGAATAATGTCAGAATTATTTCAGAATAATGTCAGAATATTGACAGAATAATGTCAGAATAATGTCAGAATAATGACAGAATAATGACAGAATAATGTCAGAATAATGTCAGAATAATGTCAGAATATTGTCAGAATAATGACAGAATAATGACAGAATATTGACAGAATATTGACAGAATAATGACAGAATATTGACAGAATAATGACAGAATAATGACAGAATATTGACAGAATAATGACAGAATAATGACAGAATATTGACAGAATATTGACAGAATAATGACAGAATAATGACAGAATATTGACAGAATAATGACAGAATAATGTCAGAATAATATCAGAATATTGACAGAATAATGTCAGAATAATGTCAGAATAATGACAGAATAATGACAGAATAATGACAGAATAATGACAGAATAATGTCAGAATAATGTCAGAATAATGTCAGAATATTGTCAGAATAATGACAGAATAATGACAGAATATTGACAGAATATTGACAGAATAATGACAGAATATTGACAGAATAATGACAGAATAATGACAGAATAATGACAGAATATTGACAGAATAATGACAGAATAATGACAGAATATTGACAGAATATTGACAGAATAATGACAGAATAATGACAGAATATTGACAGAATAATGACAGAATAATGTCAGAATAATATCAGAATATTGACAGAATAATGTCAGAATAATGACAGAATAATGACAGAATAATGACAGAATATTGACAGAATATTGACAGAATAATGACAGAATATTGACAGAATAATGACAGAATAATGACAGAATATTGACAGAATAATGTCAGAATTATTTCAGAATAATGTCAGAATATTGACAGAATAATGTCAGAATAATGTCAGAATAATGACAGAATAATGACAGAATAATGTCAGAATAATGTCAGAATAATGTCAGAATATTGTCAGAATAATGACAGAATAATGACAGAATATTGACAGAATATTGACAGAATAATGACAGAATATTGACAGAATAATGACAGAATAATGACAGAATATTGACAGAATAATGACAGAATAATGACAGAATATTGACAGAATATTGACAGAATAATGACAGAATAATGACAGAATATTGACAGAATAATGACAGAATAATGTCAGAATAATATCAGAATATTGACAGAATAATGTCAGAATAATGTCAGAATAATGACAGAATAATGACAGAATAATGACAGAATAATGACAGAATAATGTCAGAATAATGTCAGAATATTGACAGAATAATGACAGAATATTGACAGAATAATGACAGAATAATGACAGAATAATGACAGAATATTGACAGAATATTGACAGAATATTGACAGAGTATTGACAGAATAATGACAGAATAATGACAGAATATTGACAGAATATTGACAGAATAATGACAGAATAATGACAGAATATTGACAGAATAATGACAGAATAATGTCAGAATAATGTCAGAATAATATCAGAATATTGACAGAATAATGTCAGAATAATGTCAGAATAATGACAGAATAATGACAGAATAATGACAGAATAATGTCAGAATAATGTCAGAATATTGACAGAATAATGACAGAATATTGACAGAATAATGACAGAATAATGACAGAATAATGACAGAATAATGACAGAATATTGACAGAATATTGACAGAATATTGACAGAATAATGACAGAATATTGACAGAATATTGACAGAATAATGACAGAATATTGACAGAATAATGACAGAATAATGACAGAATAATGACAGAATAATGACAGAATATTGACAGAATATTGACAGAATAATGACAGAATATTGACAGAATAATGACAGAATAATGACAGAATAATGTCAGAATAATGTCAGAATATTGACAGAATATTGACAGAATAATGTCAGAATAATGACAGAATAATGACAGAATAATGACAGAATAATGTCAGAATAATGTCAGAATATTGTCAGAATAATGACAGAATAATGACAGAATATTGACAGAATATTGACAGAATAATGACAGAATATTGACAGAATAATGACAGAATAATGACAGAATATTGACAGAATAATGACAGAATAATGACAGAATATTGACAGAATATTGACAGAATAATGACAGAATAATGACAGAATATTGACAGAATAATGACAGAATAATGTCAGAATAATATCAGAATATTGACAGAATAATGTCAGAATAATGACAGAATAATGACAGAATAATGACAGAATATTGACAGAATATTGACAGAATAATGACAGAATAATGACAGAATATTGACAGAATAATGACAGAATAATGACAGAATATTGACAGAATAATGACAGAATAATGACAGAATAATGACAGAATATTGACAGAATATTGACAGAATAATGACAGAATATTGACAGAATAATGACAGAATAATGACAGAATATTGACAGAATAATGACAGAATAATGACAGAATATTGACAGAATATTGACAGAATAATGACAGAATAATGACAGAATATTGACAGAATAATGACAGAATAATGTCAGAATAATATCAGAATATTGACAGAATAATGTCAGAATAATGTCAGAATAATGACAGAATAATGACAGAATAATGACAGAATAATGACAGAATAATGTCAGAATAATGTCAGAATATTGACAGAATAATGACAGAATATTGACAGAATAATGACAGAATAATGACAGAATAATGACAGAATATTGACAGAATATTGACAGAATATTGACAGAGTATTGACAGAATAATGACAGAATAATGACAGAATATTGACAGAATATTGACAGAATAATGACAGAATAATGACAGAATAATGACAGAATAATGTCAGTATAATGTCAGAATAATGTCAGAATATTGACAGAATAATGTCAGAATAATGACAGAATAATGACAGAATATTGACAGAATATTGACAGAATAATGACAGAATATTGACAGAATAATGACAGAATAATGACAGAATATTGACAGAATAATGACAGAATAATGACAGAATATTGACAGAATATTGACAGAATAATGACAGAATAATGACAGAATATTGACAGAATAATGACAGAATAATGTCAGAATAATGTCAGAATAATATCAGAATATTGACAGAATAATGTCAGAATAATGTCAGAATAATGACAGAATAATGACAGAATAATGACAGAATAATGTCAGAATAATGTCAGAATATTGACAGAATAATGACAGAATATTGACAGAATAATGACAGAATAATGACAGAATAATGACAGAATATTGACAGAATATTGACAGAATATTGACAGAATAATGACAGAATATTGACAGAATATTGACAGAATAATGACAGAATAATGACAGAATATTGACAGAATAATGACAGAATAATGACAGAATAATGACAGAATAATGACAGAATATTGACAGAATATTGACAGAATAATGACAGAATATTGACAGAATAATGACAGAATAATGACAGAATAATGTCAGAATAATGTCAGAATATTGACAGAATATTGACAGAATAATGTCAGAATAATGACAGAATAATGACAGAATAATGACAGAATAATGTCAGAATAATGTCAGAATATTGTCAGAATAATGACAGAATAATGACAGAATATTGACAGAATATTGACAGAATAATGACAGAATATTGACAGAATAATGACAGAATAATGACAGAATATTGACAGAATAATGACAGAATAATGACAGAATATTGACAGAATATTGACAGAATAATGACAGAATAATGACAGAATATTGACAGAATAATGACAGAATAATGTCAGAATAATATCAGAATATTGACAGAATAATGTCAGAATAATGACAGAATAATGACAGAATAATGACAGAATATTGACAGAATATTGACAGAATAATGACAGAATAATGACAGAATAATGACAGAATAATGACAGAATAATGACAGAATATTGTCAGAATAATGACAGAATAATGACAGAATAATGACAGAATAATGACAGAATAATGACAGAATAATGTCAGAATAATGTCAGAATATTGACAGAATAATGTCAGAATAATGACAGAATAATGACAGAATATTGACAGAATATTGACAGAATAATGACAGAATATTGACAGAATAATGACAGAATAATGACAGAATATTGACAGAATAATGACAGAATAATGATAGAATATTGACAGAATATTGACAGAATAATGACAGAATAATGACAGAATATTGACAGAATAATGACAGAATAATGTCAGAATAATGTCAGAATAATATCAGAATATTGACAGAATAATGTCAGAATAATGTCAGAATAATGACAGAATAATGACAGAATAATGACAGAATAATGTCAGAATAATGTCAGAATAATGTCAGAATAATGTCAGAATATTGACAGAATAATGTCAGAATAATGACAGAATAATGACAGAATAATGACAGAATAATGTCAGAATAATGTCAGAATAATGTCAGAATATTGTCAGAATAATGACAGAATAATGACAGAATATTGACAGAATATTGACAGAATAATGACAGAATATTGACAGAATAATGACAGAATAATGACAGAATAATGACAGAATATTGACAGAATAATGACAGAATAATGACAGAATATTGACAGAATATTGACAGAATAATGACAGAATAATGACAGAATATTGACAGAATAATGACAGAATAATGTCAGAATAATATCAGAATATTGACAGAATAATGTCAGAATAATGACAGAATAATGACAGAATAATGACAGAATATTGACAGAATATTGACAGAATAATGACAGAATATTGACAGAATAATGACAGAATAATGACAGAATATTGACAGAATAATGTCAGAATTATGTCAGAATAATGTCAGAATATTGACAGAATAATGTCAGAATAATGTCAGAATAATGACAGAATAATGACAGAATAATGTCAGAATAATGTCAGAATAATGTCAGAATATTGTCAGAATAATGACAGAATAATGACAGAATATTGACAGAATATTGACAGAATAATGACAGAATATTGACAGAATAATGACAGAATAATGACAGAATATTGACAGAATAATGACAGAATAATGACAGAATATTGACAGAATATTGACAGAATAATGACAGAATAATGACAGAATATTGACAGAATAATGACAGAATAATGTCAGAATAATATCAGAATATTGACAGAATAATGTCAGAATAATGTCAGAATAATGACAGAATAATGACAGAATAATGACAGAATAATGACAGAATAATGTCAGAATAATGTCAGAATATTGACAGAATAATGACAGAATTTTGACAGAATAATGACAGAATAATGACAGAATAATGACAGAATATTGACAGAATATTGACAGAATATTGACAGAGTATTGACAGAATAATGACAGAATAATGACAGAATATTGACAGAATATTGACAGAATAATGACAGAATAATGACAGAATAATGTCAGTATAATGTCAGAATAATGTCAGAATATTGACAGAATAATGTCAGAATAATGACAGAATAATGACAGAATATTGACAGAATATTGACAGAATAATGACAGAATAATGACAGAATATTGACAGAATATTGACAGAATAATGACAGAATAATGACAGAATATTGACAGAATAATGACAGAATAATGTCAGAATAATGTCAGAATAATATCAGAATATTGACAGAATAATGTCAGAATAATGTCAGAATAATGACAGAATAATGACAGAATAATGACAGAATAATGTCAGAATAATGTCAGAATAATGTCAGAATATTGACAGAATAATGTCAGAATAATGACAGAATAATGACAGAATAATGACAGAATAATGTCAGAATAATGTCAGAATAATGTCAGAATATTGTCAGAATAATGACAGAATAATGACAGAATATTGACAGAATATTGACAGAATAATGACAGAATATTGACAGAATAATGACAGAATAATGACAGAATAATGACAGAATATTGACAGAATAATGACAGAATAATGACAGAATATTGACAGAATATTGACAGAATAATGACAGAATAATGACAGAATATTGACAGAATAATGACAGAATAATGTCAGAATAATATCAGAATATTGACAGAATAATGTCAGAATAATGTCAGAATAATGACAGAATAATGACAGAATAATGACAGAATAATGTCAGAATAATGTCAGAATAATGTCAGAATATTGACAGAATAATGTCAGAATAATGACAGAATAATGACAGAATAATGACAGAATAATGTCAGAATAATGTCAGAATAATGTCAGAATATTGTCAGAATAATGACAGAATAATGACAGAATATTGACAGAATATTGACAGAATAATGACAGAATATTGACAGAATAATGACAGAATAATGACAGAATAATGACAGAATATTGACAGAATAATGACAGAATAATGACAGAATATTGACAGAATATTGACAGAATAATGACAGAATAATGACAGAATATTGACAGAATAATGACAGAATAATGTCAGAATAATATCAGAATATTGACAGAATAATGTCAGAATAATGACAGAATAATGACAGAATAATGACAGAATAATGACAGAATATTGACAGAATAATGACAGAATAATGACAGAATATTGACAGAATAATGACAGAATAATGACAGAATATTGACAGAATATTGACAGAATAATGACAGAATAATGACAGAATATTGACAGAATAATGACAGAATAATGTCAGAATAATATCAGAATATTGACAGAATAATGTCAGAATAATGACAGAATAATGACAGAATAATGACAGAATATTGACAGAATATTGACAGAATAATGACAGAATAATGACAGAATAATGACAGAATAATGACAGAATAATGACAGAATATTGTCAGAATAATGACAGAATAATGACAGAATAATGACAGAATAATGACAGAATAATGACAGAATAATGTCAGAATAATGTCAGAATATTGACAGAATAATGTCAGAATAATGACAGAATAATGACAGAATATTGACAGAATATTGACAGAATAATGACAGAATATTGACAGAATAATGACAGAATAATGACAGAATATTGACAGAATAATGACAGAATAATGACAGAATATTGACAGAATATTGACAGAATAATGACAGAATAATGACAGAATATTGACAGAATAATGACAGAATAATGTCAGAATAATGTCAGAATAATATCAGAATATTGACAGAATAATGTCAGAATAATGTCAGAATAATGACAGAATAATGACAGAATAATGACAGAATAATGTCAGAATAATGTCAGAATAATGTCAGAATATTGACAGAATAATGTCAGAATAATGACAGAATAATGACAGAATAATGACAGAATAATGTCAGAATAATGTCAGAATAATGTCAGAATATTGTCAGAATAATGACAGAATAATGACAGAATATTGACAGAATATTGACAGAATAATGACAGAATATTGACAGAATAATGACAGAATAATGACAGAATAATGACAGAATATTGACAGAATAATGACAGAATAATGACAGAATATTGACAGAATATTGACAGAATAATGACAGAATAATGACAGAATATTGACAGAATAATGACAGAATAATGTCAGAATAATATCAGAATATTGACAGAATAATGTCAGAATAATGACAGAATAATGACAGAATAATGACAGAATATTGACAGAATATTGACAGAATAATGACAGAATATTGACAGAATAATGACAGAATAATGACAGAATATTGACAGAATAATGTCAGAATTATGTCAGAATAATGTCAGAATATTGACAGAATAATGTCAGAATAATGTCAGAATAATGACAGAATAATGACAGAATAATGTCAGAATAATGTCAGAATAATGTCAGAATATTGTCAGAATAATGACAGAATAATGACAGAATATTGACAGAATATTGACAGAATAATGACAGAATATTGACAGAATAATGACAGAATAATGACAGAATATTGACAGAATAATGACAGAATAATGACAGAATATTGACAGAATATTGACAGAATAATGACAGAATAATGACAGAATATTGACAGAATAATGACAGAATAATGTCAGAATAATATCAGAATATTGACAGAATAATGTCAGAATAATGACAGAATAATGACAGAATAATGACAGAATAATGACAGAATAATGTCAGAATAATGTCAGAATATTGACAGAATAATGACAGAATTTTGACAGAATAATGACAGAATAATGACAGAATAATGACAGAATATTGACAGAATATTGACAGAATATTGACAGAGTATTGACAGAATAATGACAGAATATTGACAGAATATTGACAGAATATTGACAGAATAATGACAGAATAATGACAGAATAATGACAGAATAATGTCAGTATAATGTCAGAATAATGTCAGAATATTGACAGAATAATGTCAGAATAATGACAGAATAATGACAGAATATTGACAGAATATTGACAGAATAATGACAGAATATTGACAGAATAATGACAGAATAATGACAGAATATTGACAGAATAATGACAGAATAATGACAGAATATTGACAGAATATTGACAGAATAATGACAGAATAATGACAGAATATTGACAGAATAATGACAGAATAATGTCAGAATAATGTCAGAATAATATCAGAATATTGACAGAATAATGTCAGAATAATGTCAGAATAATGACAGAATAATGACAGAATAATGACAGAATAATGTCAGAATAATGTCAGAATAATGTCAGAATATTGACAGAATAATGACAGAATATTGACAGAATAATGACAGAATAATGACAGAATAATGACAGAATAATGACAGAATATTGACAGAATATTGACAGAATATTGACAGAATAATGACAGAATATTGACAGAATATTGACAGAATAATGACAGAATAATGACAGAATATTGACAGAATAATGACAGAATAATGACAGAATATTGACAGAATAATGACAGAATAATGACAGAATATTGACAGAATATTGACAGAATAATGACAGAATATTGACAGAATAATGACAGAATAATGACAGAATAATGTCAGAATAATGTCAGAATAATGACAGAATATTGACAGAATATTGACAGAATAATGACAGAATATTGACAGAATAATGACAGAATAATGACAGAATATTGACAGAATAATGACAGAATAATGTCAGAATAATGTCAGAATAATATCAGAATATTGACAGAATAATGTCAGAATAATGACAGAATATTGACAGAATAATGTCAGAATAATGACAGAATAATGACAGAATAATGACAGAATATTGACAGAATAATGTCAGAATAATGACAGAATAATGACAGAATAATGACAGAATAATGACAGAATATTGACAGAATAATGACAGAATAATGTCAGAATAATGTCAGAATAATGTCAGAATATTGACAGAATAATGTCAGAATAATGTCAGAATAATGTCAGAATAATGACAGAATAATGACAGAATAATGTCAGAATAATGTCAGAATAATGTCAGAATATTGACAGAATAATGACAGAATATTGACAGAATAATGACAGAATAATGACAGCTTAATGACAGAATAATGACAGAATAATGACAGAATATTGACAGAATAATGACAGAATAATGACAGAATAATGACAGAATATTGACAGAATAATGACAGAATAATGACAGAATATTGACAGAATATTGACAGAATAATGACAGAATATTGACAGAATAATGACAGAATAATGACAGAATATTGACAGAATAATGACAGAATAATGACAGAATATTGACAGAATAATGACAGAATAATGTCAGAATAATGTCAGAATATTGACAGAATAATGACAGAATAATGACAGAATAATGACAGAATAATGACAGAATAATGTCAGAATAATGTCAGAATATTGACAGAATAATGACAGAATATTGACAGAATATTGACAGAATAATGACAGAATATTGACAGAATAATGACAGAATAATGACAGAATATTGACAGAATAATGTCAGAATAATGTCAGAATAATGACAGAATAATGACAGAATAATGACAGAATATTGACAGAATATTGACAGAATAATGACAGAATATTGACAGAATATTGACAGAATAATGACAGAATATTGACAGAATAATGACAGAATATTGACAGAATATTGACAGAATAATGACAGAATAATGACAGAATATTGACAGAATATTGACAGAATAATGACAGAATAATGTCAGAATAATATCAGAATATTGACAGAATAATGTCAGAATAATGACAGAATAATGACAGAATAATGACAGAATAATGACAGAATAATGTCAGAATAATGTCAGAATATTGACAGAATAATGACAGAATAATGACAGAATAATGACAGAATAATGTCAGAATAATGTCAGAATATTGACAGAATAATGTCAGAATAATGACAGAATATTGACAGAATATTGACAGAATAATGACAGAATATTGACAGAATAATGACAGAATAATGACAGAATATTGACAGAATAATGACAGAATAATGACAGAATATTGACAGAATATTGACAGAATAATGACAGAATATTGACAGAATAATGACAGAATAATGACAGAATATTGACAGAATAATGACAGAATAATGTCAGAATAATGTCAGAATAATATCAGAATATTGACAGAATAATGTCAGAATAATGACAGAATAATGACAGAATAATGACAGAATAATGTCAGAATAATGTCAGAATAATGTCAGAATATTGACAGAATAATGACAGAATAATGACAGAATAATGACAGAATATTGACAGAATAATGACAGAATAATGACAGAATAATGACAGAATATTGACAGAATAATGACAGAATAATATCAGAATAATGTCAGAATAATATCAGAATATTGACAGAATAATGTCAGAATAATGTCAGAATAATGACAGAATAATGACAGAATAATGACAGAATAATGACAGAATATTGACAGAATAATGACAGAATATTGACAGAATAATGACAGAATAATGACAGAATAATGACAGAATATTGACAGAATAATGACAGAATAATGACAGAATAATGACAGAATATTGACAGAATATTGACAGAATATTGACAGAATAATGACAGAATAATGTCAGAATAATGACAGAATAATGACAGAATAATGACAGAATAATGACAGAATAATGACAGAATAATGACAGAATAATGACAGAATATTGACAGAATAATGTCAGAATAATGACAGAATAATGACAGAATAATGTCAGAATAATGTCAGAATATTGACAGAATAATGTCAGAATAATGTCAGAATATTGACAGAATAATGACAGAATATTGACAGAATAATGACAGAATAATGACAGAATAATGACAGAATAATGACAGAATATTGACAGAATAATGACAGAATATTGACAGAATAATGACAGAATATTGACAGAATAATGACAGAATAATGACAGAATAATGACAGAATAATGACAGAATATTGACAGAATATTGACAGAATAATGACAGAATATTGACAGAATAATGACAGAATAATGACAGAATATTGACAGAATAATGACAGAATAATGACAGAATATTGACAGAATATTGACAGAATAATGACAGAATAATGACAGAATAATGACAGAATATTGACAGAATAATGACAGAATAATGACAGAATATTGACAGAATAATGACAGAATAATGACAGAATATTGACAGAATAATGACAGAATAATGTCAGAATAATGTCAGAATAATGTCAGAATATTGACAGAATAATGTCAGAATAATGTCAGAATAATGTCAGAATAATGACAGAATAATGACAGAATAATGTCAGAATAATGTCAGAATAATGTCAGAATATTGACAGAATAATGACAGAATATTGACAGAATAATGACAGAATAATGACAGCATAATGACAGAATAATGACAGAATAATGACAGAATATTGACAGAATAATGACAGAATAATGACAGAATAATGACAGAATATTGACAGAATAATGACAGAATAATGACAGAATATTGACAGAATATTGACAGAATAATGACAGAATATTGACAGAATAATGACAGAATAATGACAGAATATTGACAGAATAATGACAGAATAATGACAGAATATTGACAGAATAATGACAGAATAATGTCAGAATAATGTCAGAATATTGACAGAATAATGACAGAATAATGACAGAATAATGACAGAATAATGTCAGAATAATGTCAGAATATTGACAGAATAATGTCAGAATAATGACAGAATATTGACAGAATATTGACAGAATAATGACAGAATATTGACAGAATAATGACAGAATAATGACAGAATATTGACAGAATAATGTCAGAATAATGTCAGAATAATGACAGAATAATGACAGAATAATGACAGAATATTGACAGAATATTGACAGAATAATGACAGAATATTGACAGAATATTGACAGAATAATGACAGAATATTGACAGAATAATGACAGAATATTGACAGAATATTGACAGAATAATGACAGAATAATGACAGAATATTGACAGAATATTGACAGAATAATGACAGAATAATGTCAGAATAATATCAGAATATTGACAGAATAATGTCAGAATAATGACAGAATAATGACAGAATAATGACAGAATAATGACAGAATAATGTCAGAATAATGTCAGAATATTGACAGAATAATGACAGAATAATGACAGAATAATGTCAGAATAATGTCAGAATATTGACAGAATAATGTCAGAATAATGACAGAATATTGACAGAATATTGACAGAATAATGACAGAATATTGACAGAATAATGACAGAATAATGACAGAATATTGACAGAATAATGACAGAATAATGACAGAATATTGACAGAATATTGACAGAATAATGACAGAATAATGACAGAATATTGACAGAATAATGACAGAATAATATCAGAATAATGTCAGAATAATATCAGAATATTGACAGAATAATGTCAGAATAATGTCAGAATAATGACAGAATAATGACAGAATAATGACAGAATAATGACAGAATATTGACAGAATAATGACAGAATATTGACAGAATAATGACAGAATAATGACAGAATAATGACAGAATATTGACAGAATAATGACAGAATAATGACAGAATAATGACAGAATATTGACAGAATATTGACAGAATAATGACAGAATAATGACAGAATAATGACAGAATAATGACAGAATATTGACAGAATAATGACAGAATAATGACAGAATAATGACAGAATAATGACAGAATAATGACAGAATAATGTCAGAATAATGACAGAATAATGACAGAATAATGTCAGAATAATGTCAGAATATTGACAGAATAATGTCAGAATAATGTCAGAATATTGACAGAATAATGACAGAATATTGACAGAATAATGACAGAATAATGACAGAATAATGACAGAATAATGACAGAATATTGACAGAATAATGACAGAATATTGACAGAATAATGACAGAATAATGACAGAATATTGACAGAATATTGACAGAATAATGACAGAATAATGACAGAATATTGACAGAATAATGACAGAATAATGACAGAATATTGACAGAATAATGACAGAATAATGACAGAATATTGACAGAATATTGACAGAATAATGACAGAATATTGACAGAATAATGACAGAATAATGACAGAATATTGACAGAATAATGACAGAATAATGACAGAATATTGACAGAATATTGACAGAATAATGACAGAATATTGACAGAATAATGACAGAATAATGACAGAATATTGACAGAATAATGACAGAATAATGACAGAATATTGACAGAATAATGACAGAATAATGACAGAATATTGACAGAATAATGACAGAATAATGTCAGAATAATGTCAGAATAATGTCAGAATATTGACAGAATAATGTCAGAATAATGTCAGAATAATGTCAGAATAATGACAGAATAATGACAGAATAATGACAGAATAATGTCAGAATAATGTCAGAATAATGTCAGAATATTGACAGAATAATGACAGAATATTGACAGAATAATGACAGAATAATGACAGCATAATGACAGAATAATGACAGAATAATGACAGAATATTGACAGAATAATGACAGAATAATGACAGAATATTGACAGAATATTGACAGAATAATGACAGAATATTGACAGAATAATGACAGAATATTGACAGAATAATGACAGAATAATGACAGAATATTGACAGAATATTGACAGAATAATGACAGAATAATGTCAGAATAATGACAGAATAATGACAGAATAATGACAGAATAATGACAGAATAATGTCAGAATAATGTCAGAATATTGACAGAATAATGTCAGAATAATGACAGAATATTGACAGAATATTGACAGAATAATGACAGAATATTGACAGAATAATGACAGAATAATGACAGAATAATGACAGAATATTGACAGAATAATGACAGAATAATGACAGAATATTGACAGAATATTGACAGAATAATGACAGAATAATGACAGAATATTGACAGAATAATGACAGAATAATGTCAGAATAATGTCAGAATAATATCAGAATATTGACAGAATAATGTCAGAATAATGTCAGAATAATGACAGAATAATGACAGAATAATGACAGAATAATGACAGAATATTGACAGAATAATGACAGAATATTGACAGAATAATGACAGAGTAATGACAGAATAATGACAGAATATTGACAGAATAATGACAGAATAATGACAGAATAATGACAGAATATTGACAGAATATTGACAGAATAATGACAGAATAATGACAGAATAATGTCAGAATAATGACAGAATAATGACAGAATAATGACAGAATATTGACAGAATAATGACAGAATAATGACAGAATAATGACAGAATAATGACAGAATATTGACAGAATAATGTCAGAATAATGTCAGAATAATGACAGAATAATGACAGAATAATGTCAGAATAATGTCAGAATATTGACAGAATAATGTCAGAATAATGACAGAATAATGTCAGAATAATGTCAGAATATTGACAGAATAATGACAGAATATTGACAGAATAATGACAGAATAATGACAGAATAATGACAGAATATTGACAGAATAATGACAGAATATTGACAGAATAATGACAGAATAATGACAGAATATTGACAGAATATTGACAGAATAATGACAGAATAATGACAGAATATTGACAGAATAATGACAGAATAATGACAGAATAATGACAGAATAATGACAGAATAATGACAGAATAATGACAGAATATTGACAGAATAATGACAGAATAATGACAGAATAATGACAGAATAATGACAGAATATTGACAGAATATTGACAGAATATTGACAGAATAATGACAGAATATTGACAGAATAATGACAGAATAATGACAGAATAATGACAGAATATTGACAGAATAATGACAGAATAATGACAGAATATTGACAGAATAATGACAGAATAATGTCAGAATAATGTCAGAATAATGTCAGAATATTGACAGAATAATGTCAGAATAATGTCAGAATAATGTCAGAATAATGACAGAATAATGACAGAATAATGTCAGAATAATGTCAGAATATTGACAGAATAATGACAGAATATTGACAGAATAATGACAGAATAATGACAGCATAATGACAGAATAATGACAGAATAATGACAGAATATTGACAGAATAATGACAGAATAATGACAGAATAATGACAGAATATTGACAGAATAATGACAGAATAATGACAGAATATTGACAGAATAATGACAGAATATTGACAGAATAATGACAGAATAATGACAGAATATTGACAGAATAATGACAGAATAATGACAGAATATTGACAGAATAATGACAGAATATTGACAGAATAATGACAGAATATTGACAGAATAATGTCAGAATAATGTCAGAATATTGACAGAATAATGACAGAATAATGACAGAATAATGACAGAATAATGTCAGAATAATGTCAGAATAATGTCAGAATATTGACAGAATAATGTCAGAATAATGACAGAATAATGACAGAATATTGACAGAATATTGACAGAATAATGACAGAATATTGATAGAATAATGACAGAATAATGACAGAATATTGACAGAATAATGACAGAATAATGACAGAATATTGACAGAATAATGACAGAATAATGACAGAATATTGACAGAATAATGACAGAATAATGTCAGAATAATATCAGAATATTGACAGAATAATGTCAGAATAATGTCAGAATAATGTCAGAATATTGACAGAATAATGACAGAATAATGTCAGAATAATGTCAGAATAATGACAGAATAATGTCAGAATATTGTCAGAATATTGACAGAATAATGACAGAATATTGACAGAATAATGACAGAATAATGACAGAATAATGTCAGAATAATGTCAGAATAATGACAGAATAATGTCAGAATAATGACAGAATAATGACAGAATAATGACAGAATAATGACAGAATAATGACAGAATATTGAACAGATTGACTTAAAATGACAATCAATATTCTGTCAGCTGAAATCCTCTGGGGAACTAATATATAACTAAGTTCCCCAGAGGATTTCAGCTACCTACCTAAACTACATCAAAGGCAATGCATACATCAAAGGTAGTTAATACAAACATTCCGTGACATCGCCATGGCGATAGAATGTCAATGACTGCAATGTTCCGAATTGTGGTCACATGACTACACTTGGTCACATGACTTCTCCAGACTAAAAAACCTGCAAAATAGAATTACAAAAAGGGTTGCTTAGTTTCAGAAAATATATTGTATTGTTTGTCTTCCTCTATAATCTTCCTCTATATACTCAAAAAGACAAAGTTTTACTTTTCAAACTTAATTACAACGCTGCAGGCTCTCTCACTCACTCACTCACTCACACACACACACATCAAATTTGCTTCAAAATGAACACTTACAAATCAAAGTTTACTAGATTATGGGTCAATAAATTTGGTCAATACACGTCTCTCACTCTGTTCACTAATTAATTGAGATAAAAATTAAAAATAAATAAAATAAATGTCTTCAGTAGCTTTGGAGAAGGATTAGCAGACAGTTATTATGGTTGTGATTATCTGCTCTCTAAAATAGTATTTCAGCAATTAAGGTGATTAGACAAATCGAGAACAATGAGAATAAATAATTATTACACAACGTTTTGGGGTAAATCACTCGTCTTGGAAGCTTTATCATACCGTTGGAGAAATACATCACATCCTGCAGAGTGACAGAAAGTCATTCTGTAGCAGGCATAATGTAGCAGAGAAGAGAATGGCAATGACTTCAGGTCACAGTGAGGTCATGAGGGGGTCGAGATAATTTATCATCCTACGGATGGTCATCTTTCATCTCAAGGCTCCAGGTAAAGTTGACTTCTGCTCTGAGGTCACACTGCCATCATAACAAGCTTTTAATAAACTGAGCGTGAAGGTTCATTTTTAACAAAAACATCTCAACAAAAACAATTGTAGCTCAAGGTAGCTTTACTGGCTTTCTCCCGGGCATTAAACCGCATCTCACTGTCGTAATCAGCAAATTAAGTTTGCTCAGTTTGCATCATGTGGCTGCGATATCACATGTTGGTCACATGATAACAGGTGGTCATATATAGGGGGAGAATGTAACCTTCTGTCTCCTCCACTTCCCCTCGGCACTTGGTACTATAGGCAAGCTTCGGGGGAAAGGTCTATGAGGAGCGGATGTTTGAAAATGGAGCATCCTTGGCCTAGTCTCTACATAAACTACTCAATGAATCGTGAAGCAGCCATGTAGGAAATTAAACAGGGAGGAACTGCACATGTACTACATGTGGTACTGTCTTTACAACATACTGTAACAGCAGAGATCTGGAGTTGTTGAATGGTTTGTGGAAAGTACTGAACCTTGTGACATGAGGTGACGGGACGATGCTCGTGGTCCATGGTTATTTAGCAACATCTTTCCTGGTCTTGTGCCTGGGTGGGATTCTCACTGCATTTCCTACCCACTGTAGTCCACTTTTACATTAGTAGATGGAGTTAAAGGAATACTCACCACTTTCATGTTCGTGTCATAAGTATTAAGCTAGAGTCAGGAGGTTACTAGCTTGTTTTATCAATTTAACTGATTACAGGAGCTCTATGGACGTTTTAAAAAATGCCTACCATACTTTTTAAAGGAACTAAAAGCTTCCTTCAGCCCATTGTTGTCTGCATTCGCCTAACTTTACTTTTAATGTTATCAAACAAAGAAAGATGTTCTTCCCTCATCTTAACATGGTCCTAAATCGATACTAGAGTAATGTTTTATTAATTAAGTGGTTCACGACTTGAAGCATCGGCCTTAATTTGGACTCTGGTCCCTGAGGGCGAGATGCAATGAGTTCCACAAAAGGTTCCTAGTCCCTGAGGAAGGTTCCTGCGTTTGAAAAAAGAGGCTCATCATGATTTTCCAAAATGATGTGCAGATTTTTAGGGCATTCTATCATTTCAAAATGTTTTTAAAATCGTGCATATAGCTGCTGTGAATGGGAATAGATCTCTCCAAGGTTGGGGCATGAAGTTTGGTGTGAGCATCTGAAGTCTTACAACGTCCTACAATGGGTCTTACAATGGGCGACTGTAGCTAAGTGGATAGCAGGGCCGTCTTTCAATCAGAGGGTCAGTGGTTCGAACCCCGGCTCTGGCTCTGCAAGTCGCATGTCGATGTGTCTTTGAGCAAGACACTTAACCCCAAAATTGCTCCCGTAGCTGTGCCTACGGTGTAGAAATGTGATAGACTCTGAATTGTAAGTCGCTTTGGATAAAAGCTAAATGACTGTAATGTAATGTAATGTCCGTCTCTGGACGTGAATTGCACACAGTTTGCATTCAAGTACTGGTGTGATGACAGAATACTCTCTCAAGTACAGCCAAGAGGTTTGACTGCATTCCCAACAAAGCAGGTTTTAGCTAGCATTAGAAGAGTACGTTAGTCTATCATCACTAGCATTAGCACTTCTATGTGCTGAAAGTACACTGAATGTATTCACATGCTGCTTTTACTTTTTAATGATTGTACCAGTGTTTAAAGCCCTATCTGGCTTTACAGGAATAGTGTTGTTCCTTCATTTCATTGTCTTCTGTCTCGATAGCCAGGTGATTTTACACTGTGATCTGTAGGCTTTTGTTTCTATCTTTATATCTTTCACCTGTTTTCACTGCTGAATCCTTCAAATTCATACTGAAGACTGTTCCTTTTGCTTCTCTCTGGGGTCACTGTTTCGTTTTTTCCCCAAAATTTGATGCAAGACGTACAGTTAGTGACAGTGTGGGCTCCGTGGTAGCTCTGACAGCTTGATGGAGTAGCATTGGGTGGCAGGCTTAGTAAAGGGTCAATTTACCTCAAAGACCAGTGATCTTTTTAGCATCTTAAAACATGCTTGTAGTGTGATTTCGGTGCCATCAACTGCAAACATATACATTTTACATACATATACAAAGTTATGTAACATTAATGCATACATTTAGGGACCTGCAGGAGCCATTAGTGAGTTTTTTAAAACTTGTTTTTGAATTAACTTTGCATTTCACTCAGCTCTGCAGCGGTTATAACAGCCTTGAATTCTGCTGCACAATGGCCAGTTTGCCTCATAGTCAACACTGATAGTAAGCGCTGCACCGTTTAGGATTGAGAAAGTGAAGAGAGTTTTCAAAAATAGTTTGGGGGATTTCAAAACTCTTCCTCTTGTTATTTGTATTTGTGTTTAACAGTGAAACAAAGATTGCAGCGGAGAGGTTAGACAAACGGAAAGATTGACAGGGTCCAAGGAGAAGCAGTTACGCAGAACTCTGTGACTTTTAACTTGCATAAATAAATGGTCATGTGCTTTGTTATGATAAACATCACCTTCCCAAACACCAGTCTGAGGGAAAGTGAGGCTTAAACAGCACTCTCTGGCCCAGAACTGTCAGGACGAAGTTTCCCACTCTGAGCTTTCAAACAGACAGACTGTGCGCGAGATCCTCTCTCTGAATAAATATGCTAATCTACTTTCAATGTGGAAATCTCCTGCTACTGATTATAAGAAAAGCAAAGAGGAACCTCCGTGAATCCCTTGGAGACTTCTTTCTATTTGTAAGGAAAGTAACGCTAAGCCCCGTCTCCCTCACACATTGGTGTGACTGATTCCCAGTGAAAAGCTGTAGAACAGAGGGAAAAGGGATGTGTTCAGTGTTTTAATCTAGCCATGTTTCCTTCAGTGGCTGTGTCAAATGATGGATTCCCAAATGCAGCCTTGCTGCTTTTATTGATTGTCTAATCAAGCTGCAAACTGTTTCCCACTGAGAGAATTGTCTTTGGCTCCAGACTGTGAAAAGGGGGGATGAAATAAACATTGAATATGTGGGATGTAAAACCAGAGAAATGTGTAAATGTAGTACCCCCTTGGCAGCAAATGTTTCTAATGAAATAAAAATCTCATTGGTAAGATTTATATGTCTTTTTTATTGTTGTTTTGTTTTGGCAGCATTTCTGTTGATGAGCAGTAATAAAAAAAAAAAATGTGGGGTTTTGGCGCATCGTGTACTGTGCGTGGAAGAGATTGAATTGAATTGTCAGATGTACTTTTCCTCGAATCGTCTGTCAAAGTAAGTGCGTCTGTAGTTGCTCTAGTTCTTTTATAGTGTATGTTTATCCATAGTGGGGTTCCCTGTTCAGTTTTGCTGCTTCCAGCAACTCAAAACATGTCAAATCGTATTCTGGAAACGAGATGATTTGATGAGAATGTGAAGATTTTAATTATTTATGTGAAACATTTCTTCATTTTCCAGCCTTGTAGTTGTGAAATGAATCACCACTCCAGCAATACCTGAAACACCAGTGTGTGTTGTATAATGTCTATAGCTACTAATGCATTACAGCAGGGCTGTCGGCTGTTCCCAGAGCCCAGGCCTTCAGTCTCACCCCGGGTCACTGCCTGCTGGTGGAGGCTGACTGTGACCTCAGGCAGCTGCAGCGTCTCTCTTTCTCTATCTCTGGAGGCCTGTTACAGACCATAATATGCACATCACAAAACAAAACAAAAACTTTGGATGTTTTGAGCTGTAACATGATTATAAACTCTGTTGGTATTCACTGGTCTCTATTGGATTCTGACCTCAGTACTATTTTTATTATGATTTGTTTTGTTGTGACAGAAAATGCTCACACTTAGCTCACAGGGGAAATCATGTTTCTAAAAGGAATAGATCATTTTAGAAGAATCGTACTGGACCATTCATCCGAACCCATGATCAAAGATGTTGGATGGGGCTGAGGTCAGGTTCTGTGCAGTCCATGTTCTTTCACACCAAACTTGGAAAAACTATTGTCTAAAATATCCTTCACTGCTATCACATTCACATTTCTCTTAATTTGAAGTTGTGTCCGCATACTTATAGCCTTATACAGCATTGTAATCATCATGTAAATCTGTGGATCAACTATTCAACATGATGTATGAGTGAAAAGGGAAATTAGTCACAGACCAACTGCTGTTCTCTGGAAGTTTTAAGTTATATTTCCATACTTTTGAGCGGCGCTGTTATAGACATCCAGCAATCAGACTGCATGCAAAGACATAAATAAGACGTTAACAGTAGCAGTCTGTAAAATTCTGGGTTAACTGGGAAAAATAAAAAATTTGACAAGAACCAATGTATTCCTTGAAGGCCTACACGACAACGTGGATTAGCTTGAGAGTACTAAGGGGAGGAGAGACCCTTCTTCTTCTCTGTCTTCTTAGTGAAAGGTATACGACAAGAGCCATGATGTAAGAGTCATCGCAGCAAAGGAGTTTTTAAACTTGGTTGAAAAGGAGACGTGTCAATGAATCTGTCTCACCTCTTTGTCACCCCTAAGAATATGTGTGGCGCATTAGAAGTGGCTTCGGTATTGAGAAGAAAAGGCAACGTAGCATTTATTTTTTTCCACCCCGATGTTTGAAAATGGCTGAGCATTTCCATTTTCATCTGCTCTTTGACTATTTAAAGAAAGCCCTGGACACTGTGAAACGCCTTGATTTAAAGCCTGCACATAGCTGCACGGAAATCAATTTTCATGAGATCGTACCGTTAGTTGTGCTCCCCGACTGTCCGTTGGCTAACAGGTGCCAGATCAGTGACATCATGCGCTAAATTTATAAGCAAGTCGTCATTTGTAGATCCAGCTCAGACTATAAAGGGTGCTGCTGGCATGACGAGTGCATGAAAAATTCTACACATGGAGAGATGGAAAATGACTTGTGGTTTCCTGAGTGCAGAGGCCAACTCGGCTGTTTGACAGGGAGAGAGTGGGGGGGAGCGGGTGGTAGTATTTCTAGACTTTTCTTTGTATATACAGTGATTTGTCAAGGTTGTGAAAACATCAGAGAAACTATTTGGTTAACGTACGCTGAAATCTTTTAACGTTTTTATTGCAATTTCAACACTTTCATTGCAATTATTGTAGCGTTCGCACATAAAATAGCCCATGATATAATTTAATAACGCCTTCAAGGCCCTTTTACTGAATGAGATCATCGTGTTTGGGCCTAATTTATTGCCAAGTATAAATCATGTGGTTTGATCCTGTCGTTGTGTTCGTAGAGCTTTTTGAACAGAAACTCTATTATCCGGCAGTTTTATTGTTCTTCGGTGAAAGGAAACAGAGTTATTGTTCTGATTTCCAATTATTATCACACTGTCAATTAGAAAAGAAGCAATAAATCCTTCTGGGGAACAACTTCCTCAAAACGACCTGTGTGTGTGTGTGTGTGTGTGTGTGTGTGTGTGTGTGTGTGTGTGTGTGTGTGTGTGTGTGTGTGTGTGTGTGTGTGTGTGTGTGTGTGTTGAGGAATTTAAGCCTGGGTTTTGTAAACTAAGTGGAAAGAGACGTGGGCAGCCGTGTCTCAGGATGCAGGCCAGTCACAGGAGGACAGGCACTGTGAGTGTGTGTGTGTATAAGGCAACACAAAAGCTAGCAGGTTGGTCCAGCACTGAGCTGCCAACTGAGAAGAATGGCAGAAACCAGATTTAGGAAGTAATGAGGCAAGACGGTCCACACTACCTCAACAGCATGCACCAGGACTCAGGCTGGAGTCCTGATATCTCCTTTTGTGTGTGCACCTTTCCTATGAATGCTCACTAAACAAATCCAAACAATAACTCCTTTCTCATCCAAAGCCTTATCGAGTCTGCTGCTCCACTTTGTAGTTCCTCAGTGCTCCTGCATGCACGCACTCACACACACACACACACACAGTATCCAAGCCAAGAACATTTCCGTTGGGTCGGTTTAGATGCAGCAACCACATTGGCCTCCCAAATTTCCCACATAAACCACAGAGAGTCCAGATGTTGCAGGGAGGCAAAACGTCTGCTCCTCCGATGGGCCTGTAGCCCTCGCCTCCCCATGCCGAGCGCGTGGCGCGGCTCACACCAAACACTGTGTCCTTCAGCACTGAAGCAAGGCCGGGAGCAACCATGCTACCGGAGATTTACATAGCTGTGCACTTCCACCTGCACCGAGATAACAAAAAAGGCAGCGCGCCGTTAAAAGAGGCTCTGTCCCGGGGCAGTGTAGCACTTCAGCGTTCTTGTGGTTTCAGACCTGATTAAACAATTTGGCTCAGTAATCAAAGAGCAATAGCAGACAGAGCAGACTTCCTGTATCCTCTCTGCTCGGCGGCATTAAAAGTTAAGGGCCCAGCAGGACCTGTTTGTATCTCAGTTTGAAAACAATACCTGCACTGTACTTCCAGCTTATCATGGCTGATGAGTTGAGCAGGATTGTTGGACAGTGAAACCAAACACGCATCGTTATTAGAACTTATCATTAATTTGCTGATGTTTTAGAGAGAGATGATGAAAGCACAAACACATCATTTTTTTATCAGAGTAGAGCATAGACTGTTTATAAGAAGTGGACATCATCACTTTGACGTCACCTATGAGCATGTAGACTGCGATTTTGAATCCTTGAGTTTTGTTTTTGGCCATCGCCATCTTTGTTTTCTCAATCTTCTTATTTTGCAACCAAGTGACACGAGGGGGTGGAGCTATGTACACTCGAAAGCTGAACAAGACATTTTCAGGTGACTATAATGTTACAATTGGAGGCTGCCACCCGGAGATGAGGCATACAACTTTATTTCTTTTTTTTAATTGTTTTCTTCTGTGTTGCTAACTTTATGTGTTCACACAGATGTTGACAACAGTTTTGTTTCTATTAGATGGAAATGTTTTATTTTGTTATTATTTTGAGAATCATGCGTTTGAGACCTTTGGGCTAAAACTGTCATTTCATAAGGATTGTATATATCAGACATTTGTCATAGGAGGGGAAACTTTAATTCTAAACAGCTGTCATTTTCTCCTTTGGTCTTTGTCAGACTCTTAACTCCAGTTTGTCTCTTGGGACGACGGTCATCTTGAAATATAAACATCGACTTCCTGTTTGAAAGGCCAATGTCACGCTACAGTAGGCTGTAATTTATGAAGAGTTATCCTGTCAGCTGTACTTATCAGTGATTGCTGTGAAGATGCCTTGGAGCAAAATTCCCCAAGTGTGCATTTCACATCACCAGAAAGGTGATGGAAATTAGTCCCTGGTGAAAAAAAGAGACTTAAAACCAGCTTTAAAATGACTTAAAATCAATAAAACATGAGCTTGTTTTCCGTCTGCCACCTCTGTGAGAAAAAGAGTGAAATGGAGGCAGTGAGAGTGATTGAGAGAGAAATGTACCTCTGTGATTAGATCCTCATTGCTCTAATAGAAACCAGGTGCTGGACAGTGGTGTAAATGTTTTCCCATGCATTTTTGTGGGCAACACAGCCTTAACAGATTCAGACCTGACAGCATTACATGCTTTGTCATTCAATGAAACAATAGCCACGTACGCTTGTCATGCCAGTTTTACATTCCTCGTGCCTCTTCATACAAACGTTGACCCCTGTGAGCTCTTCTGTAACAAACTGCTGATGTGGGAAGATTGTGATACACATTATGGGTGAGTCATGTGAAAATCTGCCGGTTTTTTAATGTTTCATCTCTGTTTTGAAAACAGGTTTTATGTAATTGATCATCCGTTTGGGAATTAATGATTCTGTCAAGAACAACCTCCACCGAGGGAAGAAACGTTCCCTGTAAGAAAACAGAATTAGTGGCCACTTTAATGGATTGGGACCAAAGTCAGCCCCTCCTTCCCCAACCCCATAATCTAAACCCAGATATACACCACATGTGTGGCTCCTCTGGAAAAATGAACTGGACTTGGGAATATATTGTCAGGAAATTTATAGCACATGCCTGGGACGAGCCCTCGGGGGCCGGGGTGGAGATGGAGGGGAGATCTCCCCACTCCTCGCTCCTCGAGCCTTGTTTCCATTAGGCTGGGAAAAGCAATCTCCCAGACTATTTGGGGGGGGGGGGGGGGGGGGGGGGGGCGGCTGGTCTAAGACCTCCTGGCCAAGAACATGACCCAATCACAGAGGAGAAACCAGTTTCCTCACATCTGGGATTTTCCCACTGCAGCTACGGGGCAGCATTCCACATCAGTCACCAGACCCGGACACAGCATAGACACACACAAACTCTGGAATTCAGATAACCTAAAAACAAATAAATATGTGTTTGTGTCTCTGTTTGTGGGGGGGAGGGAGATGACGAGAGAAAGTGGACCAAAATCTAGACCAAAACATTTGCCCGTTTTTTGGGGGGAAACGGGCGCTTTCTCTCAGCTGCCCGGCCAAAACAAACAAAGTGGGTGAATCTGCGAAGGGAAAACATTCCCAAGCTGATTGATGTTTCCTCTCCTTGCATCTGCTATTACTTCCACTGCCAAGGTCCGCTCCAGAGGCTAAGTCATCATCTCGCCACAATGATCCTCGCAGCGATAACACTCATCTTTATTGTACAAGTTAGTTTTCTTTTGTTGGGCTAAGAGAGGAGAGGCCCAGCGGTGGGCGGTGTTTACCTCTCTGGTGATTCATGTCGAAAGAGGTCAGAGCCTTGTTGCTGCGCTTCCTCCATCACTTTTACACATGTGGGCTGACGGGGACAGTATTGTCCGTCTGTCCGTTCCTGCCTTGTCAGGAGATTGATACTTTGTTTTCAACTTATTACACTCGTTCATTATCCTGTTTGCAACCCATGTCAACTGAGGGATTTGTAAAATGATGGACAGATGATGTTTTGAAGATTGTTTTAATGGTTCTTTATGAAAAATGTCATTAACTTATATTTGTAAGTTAACGCTTGCACCTTTGTCAAAAGACAAAAACAGATGGTTTTATTACCAGTTCAGCCTTTTCTCTGTAACCTTCTTGGTTCACATGACCAGCGTAAAACAAGGCGCTTGACTCGGCCGAACCCTGACCCTTCCTAAAAAGTCCCAGGATCAAATGAAACAGGTTCTCCTGACAAGTGTGCATATTTTCTGTCCTGGGGTCTCAACAAGTGGGGCTGAAAATAGCAACGTGATGATGATCACTGGTGAACAGGTTCCTCCCTCTGACCCACACTGAACCAAAAAAAAGGCCTGCGTGTTTTCTCACACATTGTTTCATTCCTGTGACAAGTAACGGTCACAAACTCGGTTAGATCCGAATGCAGATGAAAAGCTGCCACACCCTGAGAATTATTTAGTTTCCTCACCGCAGAATGAGCAGAAACTTTTGATGTTTTGCTTCATAGGAAGGTACAATCTTTGATGTTTCTGTCATTCTCTCATCAGCATTGAGCAGAGTCTATTAACCTGGAATATGTAGATGTCAATGTTTTCATGTCAGATCCAGTAAAATCAGAGCCCTTCACTGAGGCACTCTTATTCCTCCTGGCTGCACATCATTTCGATTTCAGAAGAAATGGAATCATTAATATTCTCCCCTCGGCCGCACACTCTTATGGCGCTCAGATATCCCACTGTGTGACCTTGTAATAATCTGTAAATCACCTGTCCTGCTCGGTGGCAAATGGGGTTTATCTCCTCATTGAAATGAAGTAGTGTTAGCTCAGCTTCATACAGAGAGGGCAAACTGAGGTCAGCAGAGACTTGTTCATTTCAGAAACTGTCACTCTTCAGCCCATCCCTCTGTGTGTAATGGTTTTAAACCTGTTATAACAGTGATCGCAGCTGGCGAACAAGAAATGAAGACATCCGATATGATATCACCGCTCTTAGGTCATGCGCTGCCTTAATGGGCACACAATAATAGGAGGAAATTCCTAAAATAATTATGGTATAACCATTACCGAAGCTGGTGTCTGGTATGCAGCCGTATAGAAGACTGTATCGTGTTTATTCTTCGGACATGAGCTGAGCTTTTATTGTCTGTTTCCGCATCTGCGGTGAAAGATATTGTGACAACAAAAGTAAATGGTGCTGAAACTGAACCCATGTTTCTGTTGAAGGGTCGACCTTCTCCAACCTACCTGGGGAGAACTCGCTGAACCCTCGCTAAGCTTTAAAATAATAGACGACATCCTGCTGATGGGAGATTGAGGTCAAAATCCTAATAATAGTTCATAAATAGGTCTCTGTCAATCAACTGTTTGAGAAGTACCTACAAAACAAGTACCAGCAAGTAAAAATGATACTCGAGAAACACTTGAACAATAGTTTAAAAGAAAACAATAATATATGCGTTCAAGTTGGTGTGATTGTCAAGGTATTATTGAGCGTATTCCCTATTATGGAACATTTCTGTAATGCCGCAGTGTTGTTTTTCTTTTGACATCTTATTGTTTTGGGCATGATGATGAAGTGAGTGACTGGAGAAAGTGATTGCTCAGTTTTGTAATCTGTTATTTGAGAGCAGCATGTGTGCATGTGGGCTGTTGAGCGTTTGCAGCTTGTGATGCCTTCAGGCGCTCTATGTATATTTCCAATTTCCTACTTCAGAGTCTTAGATTTGAATTGTTGGAAGCCTTTTTGGTCTAAAACAAAGTTATGGGAAATTGACATTGGACATACTATCCAGACATTGTTTCTCGCATCACAGCATTAATACATTACAACATATTTAGTTGTAATCTCAATGAACTGTAGTCTTTCAGATATTATCAGGTGTGTTCTCAAGGACAGTTTATACACAACAAACTAATTGTAGTTGGATATATATTCTGGAAATGCTATATGAAGGGTAACTGCATGCACTGTGTTATATAAGAAACATTCATGGACATTTTATATTTGTTTTACTTTTTTCCTCTGAAATCAATAATCTATATTTATTATGTCACCCTTCTTAATTGTCTTTTCTTTGACATAATATTCAACAAAGGCTAGAAATCCAATAACCCTCATATATCATCAATAGCCCACTAAATATTTACATATCATGCAAAATAGCAATTATAAACTGCTATGTATTTATTTATTTATATATGATATATTTCACTATATGTCGATACCATCAGTCCTACAAGCTGTCCATCCCTCCCTTACATTCATAGGCCACTTACTAGTTATTGGGTGGATCATATATGGCTCAGCTGGTAATTTCCTTATTTCCTGCAGCATTTGAAGGTATCACGACTGTGCAGCGCTCGCTGTGCGTGAATCCCTTCACACACACATACACACACACACACACACACACAGACGCACACGCACACACATCTGGTCTGAAGCGTGAAACTCTGTCTTGGTGCTTTACAATCACTTTGGTACTTTTACTCGTGAGAGGAAAATATTTATTTTGTTTATCCCTAAAATGTTGACAACTGCGTTTGAAGAGCGGGCACCAAAGTCAGCTTTTCTGCTGCAGTAGAACCAAAGTTTATCACCGGGAAACGGAAAGCTGCCAGTCTGTCGGAGACCTTAACGCAACTGGTTTGTGCGTGGACGAAGAGGATTGTGGTATTATGTCCGAGTGGAGGATCTGCGATGACATCTAGAAGAAACTCGGCGACACTGAAGCTCCGGCGTTCTTTCAGCGAGCAGCTGCGGACCTCCACATCCAAAGCCTGGGATTTACTCTGGAAGAATGTCAGAGAGCGGAGACTGGCAGGTCAGTAGCCCGCCGCCGCCGCGCTGCAGAGCCACCGGTCGCTCCGCTGAAAGAGTGTAGTGGTGGCTTCAGCACCGCAGCAGGAGCGTAAGGTCAACTCACTTTATTAGGTCATTTCGGATAGGAGTGAATGAGGATATCATTCATAGTGTGCATCATAGCTGTCATTAAAGTGGTGCAACAGGGGAAACGTTGAGGGGAAAAAAAATGCAGTTTTCTTTCCCTCTAATTAGCGGGTAGCGAGGTGCAGTGCAAACGCATATTAATCCTGAAATAGATCAATATTCAAAGTGCATGACCAGTGCGTTTTAAAGATTAAAATGTGTCCCTGTAAGTTCTATTGAGAATTGAAGTTGAGTAGTGAACTAAATCCCACCGAGTTTTATGTTGCTTTTAACTCATATTTATCATATCCATATCGTCCAAGTGCATTTTATTTTATGTTTGGGGAAAAAACTGGACGACTTTTGGAGATGGATTTCTAAAGGACTTTATATGAATATTTAAAAGGGAATGCTGTACGTGTTAGTCTTGTGTCTTTTGAGCTGCATCACCATGGATAGTATGTGATTCTAGTACAGAAACAGTATCATCAATGTATAGCCCTTTGCACACGTGTAGGAAAATTCATGCTAGTGTACAGTGTTCATCTGATGCATTATCAATGACCACTGGCCTGGAAGTGCCGCAGAGTGGCGCTGATGAGTAATGTTTGCCCTGTGAAATGGAAAGTTTGTGAAAGCTGAGTGAGAGTGGACGATATAGTACTATTTTCCAGTTGAATTTATTTATCTATCTATCTATCTATCTATCCATCTTTCCATCTTTCCATCTATCTATCTATCTATTACATTACATTACATTACAGTGAAAATCCTTTGTGCAGTAACCTCAGTCTACCACTAGGTGCTGTGTTTTGACCACATCAGCTCCTGGTGCGGGAAAGTCACATGAATTACAAAACAGCTCTGTCTTCATCAGGATGAGTTTGAGTGCTGATTATCATACAAACAGATACAGCTGTTAAATCTTCACGCAAGGTTGTTGTATTGTGTGCAGGACGTGTGATTCATGCTCGGCTCAGCCGTGCAGCCTGCTGAGGCATGAGACTGATGCAGCAGCTGAGTCCTGCGTTGTTTGGATATTTGACACATACATCTGGCATTTGTTTCCATGTACAGTACAGTATGAATCTCAGTGATAGGAGGGCCATACATCTGGCAGTGAGGGAAAAACTAATTTCCAAAACAGATTCAAAGAAAATCAGAGGGTGGAATACTGGATTGGTACAAAATGTAGGTCAGGTGTTTTAGACCCCTGACAGCTCATTTCTCGCTCATCGTAGATGATATGGCCAATCAACAAGGAAGGTAATGTGTGTCAAATCACAGATGGTGGTCTATTCGCATTCAAGTATTCATATCTATAGTTTTTAGAGAGAGACGCATGAAATCTTTTTGCACTCCAAAGCATACACTCCGACCTGATAGACTTAAATGATGTTTGTCAATCCATCAGATAAGAAGTGTGGAGCCTATGAGTGACACATTATTGTTTGTGTCTGTATCCTGCTGCTGCTTTGTTGAAGTTAACTCTGCAGTGAGCAAATATGTAAAAAGACACGGAGGGCTTCATCTACTCCTGTGTGATTAATAGGCATTAACTGTCACAGAAAGCAGGCGCCAAGTACTGATATAGATTCATTGTTGAGATCATCGACGAGCAGGCAGCCAGTCATTGTGTTTCATAATGAATTGTAAATTCTACTTAGGAGTTATAATCAGCCATGTTAGTCAAAGTGCTTGGCTAGAACCATCCCTCACATACTTGGAAATCATGACACGGTCACTATATTTAAATTGATGTGAAATCTAGTAACCCCCAAATGTAATGCAAGACGCATACCCTCCCCCCCATATAGTATTTATTTATTTTATTTTTAGTCATAGTTAATATACTTTACTATTACTACTTATTAGTTAATAATATGCAGGCGAGAATATACTGGGACACAGCTATGTTTTTGGGGGAAACCTAGTTACACGCAGCTGCTCGAGGAGTTCTTGCTCACATGAGATTAAGGTCTGAATAATTACGCATGGAGTGATCCTCACAGAGTTGAGTCACAGCTACAGTGGGTAAAAGGTCTCCCGTTGCCACCGCGTCCGCTGGATAGGGCCTTCTCAAACGCTTCAGGTTACCTGCACAGCAGCTCAACCGATCTCGCAGTATTAAAAGCCTGATTTATTTTCCAGAACTGAGCTCAGAATTCAGACCTTTGGTGGATCGTGAGTTGGAAATCTTCCGTCACACTCGGGCTATTCTTAAGCCTTAACCACAGGAAACATAGCCACGGCAGAGCCACAACTGCCCCAGCGCAGATTACATGTGTCTGCTGCTGAATCAAAACCACTTCAGAGGAGTGTCTAAACCCCACTCAACTTCCTCCATACTCGGCATCTGTGGCCTTCAAGTCCATGATTCAGAATTTAAGTTTTCCCTTCTGTAATCACATCTGGCCTATAAGCTGAGTGCTGGAGCGGCGACTGAATGAAGGCTGGACATGCATTTAATGCCCGCACAACAATTGCATTTCAACACGGCTTAGCTTGTCATCACGCAGCAACAATATCTGCCTTTATTTGGATATAACAGTATAATCCGAGCTGTCAAACTGGCATCTGACGGAGCCTCGGTATATGTTTGTCTGCTTGTAATGTGAGTCAGGATTCCGGTTGCCATGCTGTATAGTAGTTGAGCTGTGAAAGCTAGACAGAGGCATGTTGGAACAAGTTTGATAAGGGCTGGAGTCACTGTGCCTGACACACAACACTCCCACTAAGGACACACCACAGCCATTTCTTCATGGCATGCGGCACAAAGTTAAACACAGGGGCATCCAAAGGGAATGCTGCCGATCTCGCATCTCTTTCACAATCCCCGCCGAGGTATTTGAGTGCAGACAGACACGAAAACACCATTAATCTCATTCATTATGATGTTGCACAGCAGTGGGTGATTGATTCCGTAACACGATACGTATGATGCACTGAGTGAATTTCGCCGTCTAGACGGAGAGGGAAGAAGAAAACACAGAAGTGGGTTCAGGGTGAAGGCGCTGTTGCCAACATGCTGCCACTCATTTTTTTTAGAATCCGACACCTGAAACGATTCTTTTTACAGTATGAATGAACACAGGTGTTGTGTGTGTGTGTGTGTGTGTGTGTGTGTGTGTGTGTGTGTGTGTGTGTGTGTGTTAAAAAACGAGTCACCGCCCGATGAAATCATCTGAATAGTGTCACACCATCACCTAGTACCTTTTAGAAATACAGTAACAATCACATATTTGAATAGTTCCACCTGAGAGGTGTGGAGAGGGCCATTAAACCCAGGAGCCGCTCTGAAGTGTGCTGCTGAATTGTGGTCTTTGTGAGCTTAAGCTAGGGTGGATTTTGCCAGCCAGAGAGCGAAACAGACAGGGGGCTGTGTTTGATTTGGTCGCTTGCCCACTTTCTCGTTTCACATGTATGGCGCCATGCTTGTGCTACACAGGCAAGCCTGTATGCCGAGGCCAGGGCAGTCGCAAGGAGAGTGGCAGGGGCCCTGACTGGTGCTGGGTGGGTCAGCTTGTGCGGATGTGGACTTTACTTCAGGTGTAAGGAGGTGTTGGAAACTGGCCGATACGTGTGGACTTTTAAATCAGAGAAGCATTTAGTTTTCATAAAAAAATACGCCTCACAAATGGTGCAAATAGCTTCTTTTTTTTCGTTACTAAATATATGTTTAATTGACTCTTTTTTTGTTTTACCACTAAAGGTAACAGCACAGGCTGTGTCCCAAATACAATTTACGTAGAAAAAGCAGGTTTGGAGTATGTTCGCACTAAAAAAGTGACTAAATGAATTAGTTACTGAGTTGCTGGTGATGGACAGTCTTGTCCCACAATGCAATGCACGAATAAGTGGAGGAGCTACTCAGAGCTGCACAAAATGAAAATAAATTGTGGATGATGTTGAAAGATCTTGAATTGGCAACAGTTATATTTTATGTTTAAAGTGACATTGTTTTCAAATTGTCATTTTATCCCAGTTCACATGTCTTAATCTCAATATAGATACATATTAAAATTGCATTTTGTTATTATGATTTCTTTTGAAATTCCTCCAGTCTAAATCTTTTATTTTGTTCTTTACAACTGTCCTCCATTGCTGTTTGATTGATGTCCATAATGCTTATATCCCTTCCTGTTAGTAGAAAATGGAAAAGTACACTGGCGTCTTGTACAGTAGCTTTACAACTTCATTCAGAGTCAGTTTAATTGATGTACGTGCACATCTTAAACCACTTATTTTTGGTACAAAATGGAAAAGCAAAGGACTTCTCGCAAAAACCATATACCATGAACATTGCTATTTGCTAAATACTACTGTATATATGTTTAGTATGTAGTGGGGATAGATACAAAGTGTCACAGGAGGCTTTTAATCCTGTCACTGAACAGCCATCGAAACTGAACAGATGACATGTCGGAGCTGCTCTTTCCTTTTGTGCTGAGTAAAAGGCATCACTCGTATGTATTCAAGCTTAAATGTATTTTTCCCCTGAGGAGGTGACACTTCGAGGAGACCTGCTGAGAGGCCTTCCTGTTGGCTGGAACTAGTGGTTATGTGGTGGGGGTGGGGGAGCAGATATTCGCATTCTCCAACCAAGAAAACAGCTTCTCCCTCTCTTTCTGTCTCCTCTGCAGTCTTCTCTCAAATGGCACAAACTCACTTTCGCCCAGTGAACTTGGCACCTGTGTGACCAGCAACAGCAGAAGAGTTGTTCTAGTGCAGGGCGGCTCCAAAAAACACTATTTTTGTAAGCCCTCCCACACCCGCCGTTCTTCCACTCCTGCTCTCCTTACTCAGTTCATAGGCATTCCAATGGTATTTATATTTCCCTCCAGAGCAGGGGGAAGTCGACAAGCCGTCACACAGACATTGGATTCAGCACAGCAAGGTGGGCAGTGCTCCCACAGCTTCCTTGCCATTGGCCCCCCTGTGGTCACATGACCTGCAGAGATAGACTGACGTGTTGGCACTCCTCCCCCTAAGCTCTGCTCTGCCTTCCTCCTCAGCTCACTTTAGGCTTTTTGCGCCTGTATGTGAAGTTTTCTGTTGGTGGGAGAGTGTGCGGGTGAGTGTCTCATCGGCCAGCGGTCAAGGGGCTTGTTCGGGGTACAGTGTTTCAGTTATGTTTCGGGAGCTCCCAGAGTCCACAGGCAGCGAGTGTCTTGGGAGTATGACCCCAGAGACTCAGGACTTCTACCTGAGAATGGACCATCACCGCAGACGCTCCGGGTACCGGCTGGGCAGGATCATTGCCAGGCAGCAACTACTCAAGAAGATCGCTGGAGGTAGGAGAGAGCTGTTTGGATAGAAGTGACAGTTGGGACTGTTGGTCTTTCGGTTGGAAATCAGCCTCTTTTTTTGAGACGAGGCTGCAGAGAAAGCTGTGAAGTCTTCTGTTTCAATGAATCCTTCTTTGTCATACCTCCCGGAATGTTAGGAGTAACAGAGAAGCAAGCTGGTAGTCAAAATATGGAGTGAGTGAGATATGACACATACGTATAAATATGACAGTATGCGGGACAACCTAGTGCCAAGTGAACAAGGGCATCGTTGTGTTTGTTTGGGATCAGCTGATTGACAAATAACAGTTGATATCTCTGGCTTTTTTTCTTGTGCAATCTTTGTCAGATGGAAGCGGAATTCAATAAAAGACAAATATAGTGGTAACTAAGTGTGTGTGTGTGTGTGTGTGTGTGTGTGTGTGTGTGTGTGTGTGTGTGTGTGTGTGTGTGTGTGTGTGTGTGTGTGTGTGTGTCTCTGCAGACAAAGCCACACTTGACCTTCAGCCAATAGGTAGTCAAGGGTGCAGTTGTGGTGAATAATTACTATTGACTGACTGTAACAAACACTGATAGGTGATAAGCTATAGGACCAGTTGCGTAACACGAGGTGAGCCCACATGTAAACAAGAGATATCAATGTCTGGCCTGACAGTTTTACAAGCCCTCAGCTCATTTGTGGACTGCTGCATGCAGCCAGGAGAGCAAAAGTGCAGCCCGAACTCCCATTCATCTTTCTCCAAGGGCTGTAACCTCTCGCTTTTGCTTTTACCTGGAGATTTAAGGTCCCCAGTCCTGGGAGGGGGCAGGGCAGCATCACAATAGAGAGGACAAAGCGCTACTACCACTCCTCTTGCAGACGTGAGCAGCCCAACGCCGGATCAAAGGGTGGCTGCATTTCATAACAGAAGACGCTTGATCATCTTCAGATCATGAGAGGCCAACACGCAAGCATAGTTGTCCTCTCAGTCACACTAACGAGAGCATGAGTCAGATAATGCAGTCTTTTGTGCAGGCAAAGTTTCCTGTATCACCACAGAGGACTGAGGCAGGGCATGAGGCATCATGACGTTATAAAGGATACACAGAGCCCCACTTGTTGGATTGATGTGTGAAGATGTCCCGGAGCTGTGTGTACGTACGCTTGTTTTCGGGAGGAAATCTCCGTGATCAGATGTTTGCAGACGTGTGCGGTCATGTAACCTGGCATGTGCTTTCAGATTACAGATGTCTGGTAGGACAGCAAACCAACAATTTAGGTGATCTGTGTCAAGGACAGAAAATCATGCACATGTTTGAAGTGGGGTTTTAGGATCAGGTCATTTGAAGAGTTTTTACTTGTGTGTTGGTCAGGTGGGACCTTTAAATACTTTTAACTATCATGTGCTTTGATCTCACATGGGTGAATATTAACTTTTTGATTAATTTGACAGTTTTCATTGTGTGGTTTTAAACTGCTTTGGAAACCAGACATTAAGCTTTGAACTGTTCATCCTCGATATCATAAATTAGTCTTTAATATTCCAATCAAGCTAAATATATGTATTAAATATCCCAACAATCAAATTGCTGCAAATGTAGCTGGATGTGTTAAAATGTGAGGTGTACCGAGCTCAACTAACAAAAAACAAAAGGCAGTACGTGACAGTAAATGTTAACTTTCCAGTGAATTAATCCCACATAATATTAAGCAGCTTGTTAAAACTTTATTAATGTTCCTCATAAATGGCGGATAATACAATTATCTCCAAGGTGTCTGTTTCTAAGAAGATAGAAGACTAAAACAAAAAAGATAACACTGTTTTCCAACCATTTTCGTTTTCTGTCTTAAGTGCTATAATTAAGCAATCCTAAGCAATCGTCTAGCCTAATTTTGGTAATTAAAGTGTTTTAATCGGACTTGCCTTAAATGCCTTAATTGAGCAATTTTCTTGCAGTGTGTCAGGTTTTCTTCGTTTTCCTCAGGAGAGCAGTGTTTTAGCCCTAGATGGATCTTATTTCCTCTCATATCACCCCTTGTGTGATGCGTGCATATCTAAAATACGAGGCACAACAGCGAGGTAGGGTTTCAAGAAACTGACTGCAGAGCCACAGGATGGATCTCCATGTGTTGCAGTATGGCTCCTGCATTCCAGCTGGCCAGCCCTGTTGACATAGCAGGTTGAAAGTGAGAGGGGGCCTTGGTGATGGGCAGAGTCATGTGTTGTTTCACCCTCCAGGGAAGCCTTTAGGGTCTTAGTCATGTTTCCGATTTGATGGCTTTTCAAAGCACCCAGAGGTATGTGTGTGTGTGTAGGTTCTCGTTTAGTCCTCTATGAATAGCTACTGACGAAGTACCAGGACAGACGGAAGACCGACGAGTTCCTACTGTCTGACCAGTATACCTCATCAGCTTGGACAGTCCACGGATATAAATGCACAGCTGTGTGACGTAAGAGGGGAAGAAACATGCGTCTGGGTGCTGCACAGTGAGATTGTTGTGCAAGGGAAAGGGCCTGTTTTCCTTGTGGAGGAATGTGTCTCCTTCCCTTCAAATATATTTTGGGGGAGTATTCCAAAGTCCATCACTCTGGTTTTCGCAGCTTGCTGCTCTGTCTGCTGCGATTGCTCTTTGCTCGGCCCATCAGATTCTCAGGATTTCTTTCATTTGGTGTTGCTACTCATGCATTTAACATACTGCATATGTCAAATATGCCCTACATTCACGCCTATTTTTTTTTTACACTGTTGAACACATTTGCGAGTCAATGACGTATTTCTGCCATCATGGAGGAAAATATCTTACATTTTTTATTTGCTTTCACAAATTTTTAACTCCAACTAATCAATATAAATTTAATTTTGAATTGTTTTTTTTTAGCAATTTCATAGCAAAACTGTCAAATAGATAAATGTACAGTGCATGTTTGTGCATATATTACTTCTAAAATACTTTATTTCTATTGGGGACATTGTTTGTACTTTACTGTAGTTTGTGGTACTGAGTATGGAATTTTTTTGTTGGAATATCAGGAAATGTAGGGATGTATTGAGATGTGTTTCATACACAAAATGGGATTTCAGCAAATCCCAGCACATGAACGGATGATCCGATAGTATTATGCCCATATATAGTTTAGGACTCACATATTTCTTGTATTAGATGATGGTTTTCAGCTGTTTTCCTTCTGCACCAACCAGACTATTCGCAGATTATAAGTGCTCCTGTTTAGCCACGGAAAAGTCCTGTAAACTTCATTGAGGCTCCGGTGGAAACCCTGAGCAGCTGAATGCCACGCCGTGACTAAAAGCTTCCTCGCTGACTGTGGCTGTTTGCTTCTTTTTCTCATTGTGCTTCGGACAAGAAGCTCTGTCCAGTGTGACCCCTCCAAGGCCCTTATTCATGACTTATTGACCTTGGTGCAGCCAGCAGGGCTCCGATCTCTGCCCTGGAAAGGCCATTCGTGCATTTAGCCGTGGCTGAGGATGTCGTGCATCTGTTGTCAACTGACACAAGTTATTGCGTGGCAGCTGTGTGCTTATCATGAATCGGTCTGTGTCCTGGACTTACAAAGCGTGCCTTTTATTTGGCTGCGTGGGCTGAAAGGCTTTTGTCTTTCAGGTTATCATGCTGTCATGCTGCCGTCAGTGTTTGTACTGTGCAACAGTCTGTTGGCTCAGTTCTACAGCGCATATGCACTAACTGCTTTATACCGGTGGTTAAGTTGAAATCCTCTGCAATGTGTCAATGCACTTATAGAGAAAACCTACTTAGCAAGAAGCAAAACGTTTCCGAGCAGGATAATGGTACACCACTTACACACTCGAAGATTTTAAACACTTGAGATAGAGAGGACAGGAACACTTCAGCTCATTAAGAGGACAAGCTCTACCCTCGTCCCTCTGTTCGTCTTCTGTATAGCAGATGGGTAATTGTTATAAACCAGCTCTGGAAAGGGGTTGGATTGTTCTGTCCTTTGAGAAGTTGTAACGGTAAAAAAGGCACTTCAAGGTGAGGAATCTGGCCAGGCTCTGTCCTCTCGCACTCAAGACTGCTCTCTCAAGAGCACTGAATTATTCATCAGGGGTCTGCTTCAAAATGTGGCGCGTTTGATCGTCTGTGTGTGAAACAAATATCACTGATCCCTCATTCAAATGGAGGTTTGGTGATTCGCGAAGATGTAGCCTTATTCATGAACCTCTCTGTTGTAGATGTAATTGCCATGCAGATTTTGTTTGCTACCTTCAGGGGGCAGTAAATAATACTGACAGGGAGCCAACAAGTAATCCTTAAAATGTGATTAGCTGCTCGTCACCTCTAGCACTGTACCGTCATCGCACTTTCACTAATTCAATCTGCGGCTTGTACTCCTGTTTTGTTCTTCAATTATATAACGATTCTGTTGAAAAGGTAATAAATATGTATTATGTTGATGGACACTATTTTCCCACAATGCAATGCACAGAGGAAGCTGCTCACAGCTGGAAAAAAATTCGAATAAATTGGGGGGACAGCTTGGAAAACAAGTACACGTTATAGAGGCTCTGTCTATTTGAAGTTTAATTGGCAGTGACAGTTTAAAGGGACTGTTTGATTGTATTTATATATTTATATATCATTTCCTGTTAGTATTAAATGGACAAAATGTAATGGTAAAACGGTTAACTACCACAGCTAGTTTTTAACACATACTGCATAGCTTTAGTACGTAGTATGGATTGGGGACATGCCGATGTTTGCATGTACTCGTATAATTGCCATGTGTGTATGAATGGGAATGTGATATATTGGCGACCTTTCCGAGGTGTATGTGGGATAAAATGACACTGAAGACAATAAGAAAATAGATTGTTTAATGCCTATCATTACAATTGAGTCCTGATCATTCATGTTGTTAAATCCTACAGATTCTTTGACTAAAGTCGCAAAAGAGTACTTCTGCTTCACTACTGTACATCCCAAAAATCAGCCATTAATCCGGAAGTCAGAATGTACCGACAGTTGGTTGGTTGGCTGTTGGTATTTCCAATAGTAAATGATTGAAGAACTTATTAATGGTCGGGAACAAACTGCCTCAATCCAACCAACGTCTGGTCTATAAAGGTCACATTCATAAAGCTCGTATGTAGACTCCCACTGTTTGCCTCTAGGTGGCAGGCTGAGCTCATGTCCTTCCTGTAAATCTTTCTCCCGCGCATGAATTAGCGTAGTTTAGCTGACAGCTGCCACATGTGCGGGGCTAATCATTCACTAAGAGGACATTTGAGAAATGCCTCGGCTGCACTGTAACAGGAACGGAAAGTCACATATTAACAGAGCCGTGATGGGAAACTTCTCCTTTTCTCAGGTCTCTTACATTCCACACGTTAGAAAATGCTAATTCGCGGAGAAAAAAGGCCTCATTAACGTACATCCAGCAAAAAGTACACAGAATATGTGTTGACCCTCTTAGTCATAAGGAAGCTGCAGCACATTTTTACTGAATAAATGAAGCATATTCAAGTTTACATTTACATTTTATGACCTTGTGTTTGTCAAACAGATCCAAACGTCCACATGTGTGTATCTAAAGAATCTAAGGTTTACATAAATATCAAAAGACAGTGAAGATAACTGTAAGGTGATGAGTAACGTGCCCCAAATTCATTCGTATTTATCAGATAACTGTTTCATTTATTCATTCTTCACTTAAAAGCACATTACATTCTTGAGATGGTGGTTGATGTGCCTCACATATATTGGACAGTCTGTATCCATCATATAGCATAACCCATTTCCCCCCAATCTGCATGTACACCGTGCCAGAGTTCAGCACTTGGCTGCCCTCCTGTGGTAGAAATGTACATTACATGTCATTAGCTGGAAAAAGTGACAGAGGCGCAAAGGCAGCATGCACGCAGGCCACAGACATTCAGCCGCTGTCTCTTCACTTTATAGGCCTTTTAGTCAGGGAGTGACTGTCTGAACACAGCCTGTCATTCATGGCCACGCATGGCAAATTTTCTATTAGTGCTCTGTGTGTGTGTGAGGGAGAGACTCCGTGAACGCTCTGATAAAGCAGAACAATCACTTAGCTCTTTCAATGGGTAGCATTCTTGATACGCCGCACCTCATCGAGCAAAACGACACGCGCTGACAGTATCATCATCTCTGCTGCGACTCACAAGTCTGTTGCATGAGGGCTGCGGGGCTCCTGAGGCATGTCTTGTGGGCCGCTCACTTTGATGTCGTTAATTAGGACCAGCGTCCCTAGGGATGGCTCCATGCTTTTATTGTGGAGGTCCTGAGAGGGCTTTCTCACGGTAGGGACCCTTGTTCTGACATTGGCCCCCTCTCTACCCTCTGACTCTCTGAGGCCATTCCCAGAGAAAGAGGGAACCCCACGTAGTGCCGTCTGGGATCCGGTCCAAATGAGCAGAGAGGTGGACCTAATGGAGCTCCGCAGGATTCGACTTCAGAGGAGTTTCTTCTGCAATGTTGTTCTTCTTTTTTACCCATATCCTGTACTTTACAGGGCTGTGGTCGCACATGAAACCTTGTTTGTTAGTTCACAGTATCTTTGTAGTTATTAGCATCTGCTGAACTCAAAAGGTCTCTCATCATGGGACATTTGATTCGTGTGGGTGCCAGGATGTACAAAAACATGTGTTAATAGCTTTCCAGTCAGTCTCTTTCCATGTTGGAGTCGAGATTTCACCTCAGTTGGCTGAGTGTTTGTCAGTAATTCATAGTCATCTCCTTTTAGTCGTGTTATACGGCGCTCTCGGAAAACCAAATTACAGTGTTTATATAGGCTATCAAAGGGGGGGGGGGGGGGGGGAGAGAACTACAGCCTCACAACCGTTTATTACGAGTGGGAAAACAGCATGACATGGCAAGGCATGCCGCCTACTGGGCTTTACATAAGACAAGACATGTATGTGATATATGTTGTGCATGACCACATGGGACACTGTAGGAGCCAAGAGCCAACTGTAAAGGAACTGGCATAAAGGACGAGGAGGAAAGACGAGTGAAAAAAAGTCAAATCAGAATCTTGCCGAGAGAGAAGGAGGAAGACAGAGAAGCGGAGAGAAGGAGGGAGGAGATAGAGGGAAGTGGAGAGCTCCAAGGGGATGTTAGTGGCTGGGGGAAAGTCAGGCAGGCCCAGGGTTGAACTTTCCCATTCTGAAGTCTGTTGGACCGACGGCAGATACAATAGCTCTCCTGACCTGTTACACCAGGCTGTCTTACTGTTTATATGATTTGTCAGATTGCTATTAACTCTGAGGATCTCACTTTAATAAAAAACGTTTTATATATTTTGGAATTAAAACTAAAAACACCATGAAGATAAGAATGGCTATTTGGCTAAAAATCACCATTTCTGCGAGAAGAAAACGGTCCAATATCATCAGAGAGAGCTGGCCCTTTGGTGTGCGTTATCACTGACCAGCCTGCATTAGTCATTCTGCACTGTGTTATGTATTTATCTGTGGATGGACTGAATAACCCCCAACTGAACAACTTCAGCACAGTGATTACTCTGCAAGATCAACACCGGGGTGAAGAAAAAGTCCGGGGTTTTGGGGAGGTATGCCTGGATGAAATGAAAAAGGAAATCGCCAACGTTGATGTTTTTTATCACCAAAGAAAGCATATTGTTAATAAAGGCCTCCAAGATGGTTGTGAAAACACCTAAACATGCGTGGGAACATGGCTGCAATCCAGTGTCTGGAAGCGTTTAGCTAATGCATCGGGCCTTGGAAGTCACTGTAGTATGTATTTCACAGAAAGCTCTGCTGATTTCTGCTCTGCTCAGAGTCGCTGGCAGTAAAGCGGAGGTACACGGGGATCTGGAAATTGCTGAGACGTCTCCTCCTTCCTCAAAGGTTTGGGGTCAGAGGTCCCCTTTCTAGTGAAGGGCACTTCTCTTGAAGTGTCTGCTGGAAGTCATGTTCCAAAGTGTCCTGTAGTGTGACCAAAGGGGGAAGAAGCAGAACACCTGTCTGTGAGGCTGCGGTTCACTCGACACTCCCCTTCGCTGTTAGCTGTTTGCTAAGCGTCGCCGGGGAATCAACATGTGGTTGTTAGAACATTTTCTCCAAAGTGAGTGAATGTGAGACGGTGTATTGAGTCGGATGAAAACGCAGCAGCGCAAACAGTTTGAACTTTGAAGCCTCGGCTTGTTCAGAGGCCACAGCATAACCTGGTATTTGTCTTCTGGCTGTGACACCCAACCCGATCCAGTGGGCTATCATTTTGCAGTTTGGGTTCGTGAACATTGAAATATAATCCTTCGCTCAAAATTTGTGGTAGGATGAGACCGTGCCTCTCTGATAACCCCCCCCCCCCCCCCCCTATTAAGTGATTTTCCGTCATTTCAAATTGTTTACTTGATGATGCTGACCCCATGGTTCTAACTATAGCCCTCCTTCAAGCAGTGATCCATCTTGTCGTTGAGTTCTCACAGAGGACTGTGTGAAAGAAATGAATCAGCTTTGTCTTTTACAACGAGACTACATGGTAACCAACACTGCTCGGGAATAATGTAGATGAACGTGCAGGTATTTAAATGTCGTCGGTATTCATTAGTGACATGTAAATGCTGCAGAAGCTGGTGTGTTTCCAGACTTGAGAGGGAGACAAAAAGAGAGACAGACAGAGAGAGAGAGAGAGAGAGAGAGTTTGATGGGTTGTTACCCCTGAAGATGAAAGAAACCTCTCTCTGGGTGTCCTTCAGAGGTGAAGGAGAGTGTTACCACAGCTGTGCTGCCCTTGTTTAAATTCAATACAGGACCTCAAGAGAAAAACACAGCTCAGATGACTTTTGACCCAGCAGGCTTTGGCAATGGTCAACAACAGCAGCTCCCGAGCTCACATTGCTGTGTTATTTACACTCAGAATCAATAAATTCTTCCTGAGTGTGTGTGTGTGTGTGTGTGTGTGTGTGTGTGTGCGTGCGTGTGCGTGTGTCTGCTGCGAAGTGAAAGGTGGGCAGACAGTGGTTCACCAGTGGAGTCATTCAAAAATACTGCGATTCTTAAACCAGACTGTGGACATACTTAAAACAGTATGTATCTGGGATCTGGCTTTTAGACAAAGAACTGAAAAAGCAAATAATGATGATATGTGCTATGAAAGGCTGATCTGTATTGTATAAATGAATGGTGGATGTCGGTGAAACCCTGGCCTACGCAGCTTCAGAATGCTAATGCCTCCTTGGCACTGGCTTTCTCTGGGCTTTCTCTGTGTTTGTCCTCAAGTCCCCGTCCTCCAGGAGGCATTGATGTCTGCTTAGTACATGCACTTGTTACTGGAGACCTGTGGTCCACTGAAAGGATCTCTCCACAGGTTACTGTGGACCACAGGGCAAATGCCGGCCCAGGATTTGCTAGCTCATTTGTATTTGAAGAAATTTTGCTTTGGTGTCTTAGCAACGCAGCCTAGAGCTGATCATTTTAAACCTGCACCCCGACTGCAGGATAACAGGTCCCCTGTGTGCCCCACGGGATCAAATGAGGGGGCTGGAAGTCCGTGGGTGAACACCGGCACTCTGTGTAATTACTCCTGGCCCGCGGAGCCAGCCAGCTCATGTGCCAATCACTGCGTCGAGAAAAAAAGTCACATCCACAAAGGCATTGTGTTGTTAGTCACCGTTTGTAGACAGATACTCTCTTAGATTTGGCCATTGTCCTTTGTCTCAACACCTTGATGATGAGAAAGCTGAGAACTGAAGGACGTGCCGAGATATTAGCGAGCGGCACCTCCTGTCACGCTGATGATTGGGGCATATTGTGCCGAGGATGTTGCAGTGTGAGGGACATGTGGGGCTTTGTTAATTAAAACCTGCTCTTGAAAATGAGCAGGCTTTATTCCCACGACATTTGGGGAATTACACGGGGCACTGCAATATTAATCCATCTTGTGCATTGCCAGCATTCCCCTTAGACGACCTGAACTCTCACAAAAATGAGAACAGATCTCCTGTGCCTCCTCTATCAGCAATCATGTTGCGTCTCCATCTGTTGGCTGTTGTTGTTAGGGCTTCCTGTTTGCTCCCCTATGCACACTTACCGACAGTGAGGCACAGGGAAATGTGAGGCTATTTTGGGCATGAGACATCAGATGGTGTGGTTTTTGGGCAGACTGGGAGAGGGGGCAGTGTGTTTCCTCTGGCTGTCTGTCTAGTCTTTTACAGTAAGGCTGACTGCTCACTGTGAGTGGGTGTCTGTATGCAATTAGCATCATAAAGGGAAAGAGAGGTCTCTACCATGCCTCCCAGCGTGACGACACCTCTCCGCCAGCCAACCCGCCAGTGGAATCTTTTTTTTTTTTTTTCATATTGCTGGCTCGCTCCGTCTTTCTCCAGGTGTTTTTGGTACAGACAATCTCAACAATCTCCGTGCTCAGCTCTAGTCTGTGTGCTTTTTTGACTGACATATGCGTCTGGCTGATTCATTCAGTTGTCTCTGCGGTGGTGTGCTGTGTGGGGAGAGGAATGGACAGACACTTACTTTTGTAAGGGTCTCCACTGTTGGTGCTTATAAATTAAAGCAGTTTGTTTTAGAGTGCTTTTTTAAAGCTGAGATATGTGCCGAGTGTATTTATTGTTGAATGGTTTGTTAAGGTGACTAAAGTGGACTGCCTGCGTCATCCTGTCTGTGCTCGCAGCCTCGTACCCAGCCCCTGGCCCCAGCAGGTCAGAAGAGTTGTGTTTTACAAGAGGAAATGGCAGAAACGTCGCAAAGCAACAGGCGCAGTAGCAGCGGGCGACATATGGAATAGTAATTACTCTGTAGGGAATTATGGATGGATGTGATGTCCTTATGTAATCGTAGCGCCACGGCAAATCCAAGTCATTTACAGTGCCGCTCATTTTATCCACAAACTAATAGGTTTTCCTAATACATCATAGATTATTGTGATCTCATTTTTAATGATATAATATAACATTGGACTGTTAAATAAGTTAAATTGCTAAACAGTTTGTTTGCTTATAAGCTTCTTTTAATTGTGATTCAAATTGAATTCATATTTTATTATATTTTACTTAGTGCTGGGCAAGTTAAGGCGTTAATTTCGCGTTAACGCATTCATTAATTAACGCCGACAATTATTTTATCGCGCGTTAACGCATTTTTAAAATTTATTATAATTCTTTTTTTTTTTTTTCTTTTTTTTTTTATTAAAAGACAAGAGACAATACATAGACATAACAACAAGAGCATGACAGGAACAGTGGGATAAAAGCCAGCAAACATCCTATAGTCAGTCATGTTAGTGCACCTATATACTGAAATTCACAGTAAATGCATTTAAACGGCACAGATCGGGAGCAAGCGAAGGACTTTGAAAGTTAGCAGAAAGATTAACATGAGACAACATCCGGTTTCTTCAGACAAACATCCGGTTTTCAGAATAAGATGCCAACAAAGTATGAATTATATTCACATTAAGTATAAAACATGCTACCTGCATCTCGTGAACCAAATGTTATTGCCCTTTTGTTCATATAGCAGTACTTTTAAAATAAAAGTGCGCAATACACTACTTTTGAATTCATTATTGAACTTTGCCATAACAATGCGATTAATCGCAAAAAATCCATCCGATTAATCGCGATTAAATATTTTAATCGTTGCCCAGCACTAATTTTACTATATTATTATATATATACTGTATATATATTTTTGTTTCCTGTTTTATATTTACATTGTAGCTTGGATGGAAATGGCGAAACTTGCCCAAATATTTGAGAGGCTTTTAGATGTTTTTAACTGAGAAATAAATGACTTAAGAATATAATTCTATGATATATAATATATATTTACAATTCCTCATTATTTCTCTGCAAGTTTTGTTTGTTCATTACATTTCAGGATATCTTTCCACATATTCTTGAAATAAGTTATTCATTGTTTTGTGTCAAGTGTCACTGTCTGATGACACAGATTACACAATTCCTCTCATTCATTGATTTTGCCTCAGACAGAGAGGCTGAGACTGAGGTGAAGCAGACGAATATATCACTCCGATGATGTGAGCGCGGAGTCTTGTGAGCCGAGTGCCTCAGCATGACTCACCGCTGCTGATTGCTGACAGTTTATGTCATGGTTTTCCCCCCAGTTCAGCTGCCTGCGTTTTTCCATTTCGGTGACCTGCTGGAAAAACATCTGGGCTCTCCAAAACCACGCTTCCCTTTTTGTTTGTTTAAATGAAACATTTCCCACGTTAGCGATGACACTTCTTGGATGACATTTTGAAAAATCGTAAAAGCCGACATCGTGCAATCTGGCCAAAATGACTGGAAACGAAGAACACGCATCAGGAAATTGTAGTAAATTCATCACGTTTCAAAACAGGGTCTTGAAATACAAGAATTGAAAGGGAAGCTTAGATCCTTGCCAAAAAATGTGCTGAGTGGGGTATAAAAGAGTTGTCGTGGGCAGAGCTGGGTAGGAGGGTCGGGCACAAGAAGCTGAAGGGGGAGGGAGAGGAGGGTGAACGTTAGGGAGCCCGCCACAGAAAGGGGTGGGTTGAAGGAGAGATTTAGTGTTGGGACAGGCACATGGTGGTTGGGGGTAGATGGAAAGAGAAAGGGGAAAGAAGGAGCCGTGGATCTGAGTTCAAACTGCAAGCTGTGCTCAGAGAGAGAGCTGGAATGTGGCTCAGCGTGGGAATGAAGATGCTCTGACATGTTGAGAGACTCTTTTAAGTCTTGACGGATATATGAACCACTCTGGCTGTATGATGAAAATATCCCGTAAGTACACAACAATTTGTTCCTGGAAATAAACCATGGAGTTAGTTGATGGAGAGTAGACATATTAAGGCCTGTGCGTCAATGATGATGATGATGATGATGATGGCTTGTGGTTATTCACCATAAACGTGAATGAATAAATCTGTTTTGTTTAGTTTTGTTTCCAAAAGTGCACTAAAGGAAGGGATTACTTTTAATCACAAAGCGTTGCTGTCACACAGATACAGCTCAGGACAAAACAAAGCATGCCATCAAATGCCTGGAAGTTTTTACGCATGCAGTTGGTTGTAAATATTTTGTGAGGGCGGAATGTGAACTACCTTTTAAAACTGTCATCATTTTGTCAGAGCTTGCGAGCGCTGTCCAAGTGTGCCGTATCTTTTCCTGCGGCACTTCGCAACACGCCACATCTCGGCAACGAATTGCACGGCCCAACGTTCTTGGTAGTGAACGTTGCTTACAGTGAACTGTGCAGGAAGGAGTCGCCCCTTGCCACAGATACTTTAGTCGTACACAGCTTTTTGACATTCTGGGCCATTGTGTCACAGCCAAGCGGGGGTTTCATCTCTTTGTGCAACTGTAATTTTACACTGTACACAGTTTTAGTGCTGTGGGTTGTGGGGTAGCAAACACAAGTTCTCATTCTTTGGCATGATGCCCGCCCGGCCTTTTATCCACAGGACATTTCCTTAGAGAGAGGATGAGAGGACAGAATGTCTCGGTATCGTGTTACAGAGAGGAATTCCCAGCTCATGTTACTTGCTCCCAGTGGTCCAACCTGCGGCTATGGGACACAAGAGGACCTTGCAGCACCCTCACTATGTGCTGCAGCTAAATAATACTGATATTATCCACCTGGGAGGGAAGCCTATAGCTGCATGGAGAGCATTTAGCTCCTGGTGATACAGGTGGGAACAGGGCAGCAGCAGCAGAGACTCCTGGCAGCGTACACATGTTGACTCAACTGCTGGTTACGGGGGTAAACAGTAGAGCTTTTTTTTTTTTTTTGCCATCCAAGGACACAGGGAACTGTTAATATTTATTCAGTTGTTGGTCAGCCTGAAGACCAAAGTCACTTTTCATTGATTTCTCTGCGACACAGACGTGAAGCAGCACAGGTGAGTCCTGAATAAACAGTGTTTTTGACCCAAAAAAAACAAAACAGGTGATAGCAGTATCTTCATTGCAAGGTTACAGTCGCTGTAATTACACAGTATTGTGTGATGAATGGCCGCGGTTCATGTTTCAGCCGTAGTGTGACAGGCACAGACAGGGAGTGGAACAGAGACCTCAGATGTGTGATGGGAGAGCACCTTGTTACCCGTAGGTGCAGCTTAATGCGTAACTTCTCTTGGACGTGATGTTTAAATGCTCCTGGAATTTTTTAGCATTGTGGAAAACTGGCTAAATCACAGGTATGAGAATAAGAGGCAGCGGGAAATGAATTAGTTGTCTGGCTTTTAAAGAAGCACTGGAACTCGTAATAATATTTTCGTGTTAGATTTGGCTTGGCTTTAGAAATATGTGTGTTAAATGATTGATGACATTTACCACATTGTGATTTCTAATTCTCAATAATGTAGTTACTGACTCAGCAGAGTTAATGATGGAAATAACTGCTTGTGTAGTTTGCTACAGAATACCCTGCTCGTGTTTTTTTTCCGATTATTAAAGTAGATGTTTTTTTAGGGCTACAACCAACACTTATTTATTTTTATCATTTTATCTATCAGTTATTTCTTTCAATAAATTGATCAATTGTTTAAAACATCAGGAAATAGTAAAAAAAAGTCTTCAACTTTAGTTCATTATCATAGGACTGAGGAAAGCAGAACATATTCACATTTGTTACCAGAACAGGCATTTTTACTTTAAAAGAAATTACCAAATCAATTATGAAAATTGTTCCGGATAATGTTCTGTTGATCAATTAATTGTTTTGGCTGTAATTGCTACGATAAAGTGAGTGAAAACTGTCTCCACATATATTTAAAGAGTAAATAAGACATGACTAGTGTCCGAATTTTAGGTGAAACTATTTTTAATTTTGTTGATCCTGTTGTTTTATTTAGCTATTTGTTGAGCATAATTACATATTTCCTTTTTTTTTTTATCGTAAAGCCGACTGTTTACTGTGGCACCGGTGTGTCAGACAGCATGTCTCACTGAGGTGGTAAATGGCACTCGACTCTATTAGCATTAATGGAAAGGTGCCAACGGTCTGTTTCCTCTGCTTGTCATCAGCGGCTCTGAAGCCTGCAGACGGCTGCTCTGTCGGTCAGCAGGACCAGCTTGTGATCCTGACCGCTGGGCTTATTTGTTTATCTGAGACGCGATATGATAGCTTTTTGTAGAATGTAAGGAGTCACGGGGGGGGGGGGGGGGGCTGTGATAAAGGTAATGATTAAGCTGATCTGTAGATTTGTATCATTCTTTTCATTTTGTTGTTGTCCTGTGGTTTGTGCATGATTTTATTTCTGGCTCTATATGCAGTGTTTTTTTTTCATCTATTTTACTTTCATTTAAAGTCTTCAGTTTCTTCTTACAACACACACGTTGACTTTGAAGTAAAGAAGACTGGCCATGGTTATATAAGGTCCCATGTTGTTTCATGTGAGTGAGCTGGGATACCTCCATCCAAGCAGACTGACCTGCAGGGTCGTCATCACATCTATGCTGTCTCAGAATAATCAGACAGTTTGACCATCATCCAGGTCTGTCCATCCTTAAAGTCTGTTGTGTTTGTAGGGTTCCAGGTGCTGAGGTTTTCTTTTATGAAATAGACTTAATGTGGTTGAGTTTCACTTTTCCATCCCTGTTTTAACACGCACACTTTCTTGTGTTTCAGAAATTGAGGCGAAAGAGGCGTGCGACTGGCTGCGGGCAGCAGGATTTCCCCAGTATGCTCAACTCTTTGAAGGTAATAAAAGCACTCAGTCTACTCCCACACACATTCATCACAAAGAGGGGGAGAAGTTGTTTGGTTAAAAGATAGAGATTAATGAAGTAGCACACCAATAAAAGGGCTCTGTGATAAACCACAAATAGCATTTTTATTTCAGCTTTTTATCTTTATTTTTTATATCTGTCGTGAAACGAAACACTGTTAAAGCTTGAGTGTAAGATAACGAGTGAATCCCGGTACACAGAGTCATCCAGTCAGTCGCCCTCGTCCTCAACACTTTACACAAAACCATGTATTCATCGGCTGCATAGTGCGCCTCATTTACACAACTGTCCTCAGGATGCCTCGGAGCTAGGGCTCCAGTCTGATCCCCAGACACCACCAAACAAGCGGAACATCGGCAGCTTTTAAAGTCTAATCTTGGCCAAGCTACGGTTACAACATAAACACGTCCTCTGTGCTTAAAGACTGAAGTCATGGGAAGAAATGGGTTTTATCTGAGCTCAAAGTAGCTCTACTCCCTCAGATCTTTGTGTCAAGGCCAGACTTTTCATGTGCTCCGGAGCAATATATTTGTTTGCCGACAGTTTGAAGATAGTTGTAACAGAGCTCGAGCAATGTGCGCTGATAACGGCTGATGGAGTGCAGAGCAGATAACACGGGATCGTGTTTGAGAAAGAACATTAATGATGAAATCTGTTATTAGGACATGGTCATGTTTCAAAGCCTACAGTGTATCTGAATGTCTGCCCTCTTAAAGAACAGGCCGAGCCTTGTTGAGCGTTCGCTGCTGCTTCTGCTTTTCATAAAAAGTTAACGACTTCACATGAATGCGGTGGAATGTTAGATTCAGAGGGTCTGGATTCGGTCTCTTAAGTTATGTAAGAGGGGGCCCATACCCAGAGAAAGACGTAATGCCTGCACAAGCCTGAGCGCTGTTATTTGGGCAAATTCTGCCTCTGCTCATTAGCATCACATACAAAAGTCTGATGGTCTCCCAGCGTTCAATGCACTTTTGGAAAGAATGTGCTTTCCAGATCTTTATTTCCATTCTTTCACTCCATGGATGACACTTTCTCTAATGTCTGTTTGTTTGTTTTTTTCTTCAGATTCCCAGTTTCCCATTGACATCACTCCTGTGAAAAGAGATCACGACTTTCTGGAGAAAGATCTCGTGGAACCTCTGTGCAGGTAACCAGATGTTTATGATGATTGACATTGAAAAAGAGAGCGGCTCGTCTATGAGTCAGTGCCACAAATCATTTCCTCGCCCCGAGGAAGAGGAACTATGTGAAAATCCCTACGTGATCTCGAGAGTGAAAACCAATCTCATCATGTTGAAAGCATACTCTCATATATTGGCTATAAAGAGTCTCGTGAGGATAAGAAGATTAACTGCAATTGCAGGAGCATTGCCATAAATCTTCTCTTAAGGATTTCTCTCTGACATAACTGCACGTGAAACACGTGTTTTTTCACACTTTGCCAGACAGTATTAAGAATATAAAAGTGCACACTAATTGAACGACTGGTGGTTCTACATCGCCCCCTTGTAGGGGGCGAGACGGCTCGTGTACTTTTTTTCAAGCCGAGATGAAAACCACGGTAACCACGGCAACCATCCCGAGAGGCAGGCAGGAGCGCGAGGGTCGCCCCGCACGGCTCAATATACTGTGACTCTAAACAACCCTAAAGCAACTCATCTAAATTCCAAACTAGCCACGGGATAAATAGAAGACAATTCGAAACAGTTCCACCTCCAATGGGATTTTGCCCGCGACTTCCCGGCATCTCTATGGTAACATAAGGGAGTCTTTGTTGTTAGTTACGCCACTACAGTCTTTAGTGTGCGCAAAAATAAATACCACCCAACACATACTGTGGGTGTCTTTGAACTGAAACTGAAAGATATCTCATGTATGCGAGTGCTCTCTCTCTGATCCCTGGCTGAGCAGCCTCCTATTTTAGCAACCGCATTCAAAGCTCTTTAGGCCTGTGGAATAAAGGGCCCCCCCCCCCCCAACTTAGAAATCCCACTTTCCGTTGGGTCCCACTGTCTACAGTAACAACATGAGAACTTTGCGTGTGGCTAACCCCCTGTTGTCTACAGCACTGGGGGGTAGTTACAGCCTCCATCTGAGGCCATTCACTGTCACAACAATACTGTCAATCTGTAAAAAAAAAAGACCGTTAGCAATATCTGGAGCTGGTAAAGCTTGTTATTATCATACCACAAGGGTTACTTTTTGTCTAAAGCCAAGTCACAGTGAGCTGGAGTGTATTTTGTAATGCCGTCATCTTTTCCCCCATGCTTTTGTTGGTTCGTGTACATTTTTAGTTCTGTTCCTTTTATACATGTCCCAGTTTGCACACCCACAAACCCTCTAACCACCAAGCACATGCGCCAAGGCGTAGGCTGTAGGTTTGTTTCCAAATATTGAAAACATGACATTGCTTCCCTGACAACTGAGTTCAGGATTCAAACTGCATGTTTGTGTACGTCTTGTCTGACACAACTGAAATCAAAAAATCCCTCAAAATTATGAACGGATCAAACGATTAGCATGCCAAGTGCAAAATAGCATCGAAGACCGGTGCATCTGTAAGATCTTCAGAAAAATAGGCTGTGATTGGAACATAAATCTAGCTAATCCATTGGTTTACCTTCAATTTGCCCGTCTTCAAACTACTGCAAACCACTTTTCAAGCCGCAATCACTTAAATCCAATGTTGAGAGATAGCAGAGCAACCGCCCATTACCGGTTTTCATTAGGTTTAGGATACTGTGGAACGGACTAACTGAATTTTCCTGAGTCTGGTTGTACATCCAGAGCAGACGCTGATCTGGTTAACACTTGAATAGCAAACAGAATGAGATTTAGTTCTGAAGCGGTCATTAGGAAGCTATTCTGGTGTTTGTTCAGAACAGCTTTCATCCTCGGGCCATTCTACAGCTGGTACAAAACCCACCTGTCTTATCCTTTGAATGTTATTTTTTCCTATTTTTTTATTTCCATTTGAACTTGTATTGTTGTAATTCTCTGATTTATTTCATTGCAGTCCTAAGATGTTTTTTTATTCCTGTTCCAACCATGTAAAGTACTCTGTAAGTTTGTTTTGAAAGGTGCAGCATAAATTAAGTTTATTATTATTATTATTTCTTTCAGGCGACTCAACACCTTGAACAAGTGTGCCTCTATGAAACTTGACGTGAACCTTCCGAAAAAGAAAGTAAGTGTGGACTATACATGACATGCTTTCATGTGAAAAGGATGCTCTTGTAGTTTTTAGCTTTTAAGGTGGATTTTTGTATGACAAGTGCAACACTATACGCAATATGCATTTTGGAAAAACATACTCCCGCTAAAAAATACATATTTATAAAACATTGATGGTTCAGAAGGTAGGAAAAGAAATTCAGCGAAGAGAATGGGTTCTATGCTTTCTCTCTGTGTTTAGACTATTCTGAAATCAAGCACTGTGTATGTACCTCTGAGGGTTTGTTGTGTTTTGTAACCTCCTATAAAACATCAATGCCTTTGTAAAAAATTGTATTTTCTTACAAAGATTGCCTTAAGTTATGCACATACTCCCTGCACCAACGCAAATGTAATGCGGGAATCTATTTTATTCCTTTAACCTAGATCCAATGCTATTTGAGATTGTACCATTGTTGTATTCATGCCTATTGAGTGGGATTGCTTGTTATCTGTTCCCAATTTGGAATGTAGCCTGCTGGCTTATAGGAATGATTTTTTTTTCCTTTCTTGGTCTATTTACGGAACAAGTCTTCAAGTCAAAGGAATCATTTGTCTGGTGTTATATCACCGTTGGCCGATTGTATAATGTTATTAATTTTGAGCAGACGCATCCTCTCGCTATTTCCTGCATTTCCTGTTTAACTGTTCCTTATGGCATAGAAGAGATGATTTGCGTGACGCTATATAGGCCTTACCTCGCAAGCCAGCTGTTGTTGCGAATGATTTGTCTACTCACAACACAAGGAGGACAAATGTACAGCTTATCTTTTGTGGAAAAATTTGAAAATATGCAACAGCCGTAAAGTAATTCTTACGTCAATCTCAATCATTGTATGCATGATCTTTTTTTAATTTAATTGTATTTATTATAATTGAATTGGGTAGTTATGAGGAGACCTATATAATATTATATAACATTCATTCCTACAAAGAAGATTAAAATACCAAATTAATTCATATATGCCAGAGTAATTAATGTAGCATGATTTGTTTTTCCCCAGAGTGAAGACTCTGATGAAGAAGACCTGTTTGCTATCAGTGACAAATGGACTTTTGAGTGGAGCAGCCGGCGTTGGTCCAGGTTACAGGACATTGACTGTCTGCTGGGAAACCACGGAGAAGGTCAGCCCTCCAGGGACAACGTGCCTCTGAGAACCACCACCAGCAGCGAGAGTGTTCTGACGGACATCTCGGAGCCGGAGATCTCTTCTCTGCACAGTGAGAGCAGCGGGGGCAGCGGCCACAGGGGCCTCAGCACAGAGGACTCCGACTGCTCCAACCGCACCGGCTCCGATTCTGCTGCAATGCCAGACTCTACTTCGCTCACAATGCCCCACATCCACAAAGAAATTGCTCACTACAGCTCACTACCTGATAAGCACGGCACGACAAGCCGCATCCGTGCTAAAGACTTCCTGAAGCGCATGGAGACACTGCACTCCCGAGGAACCCTGGGAAGGGGTCGTAAGACGTTGGTCATCGGCTCTCCGGTGCTTCAGCAGGAGGCCCGGGCGCTGAAGACGCTGCAATGTGTCGACATCATAAATGGAGATGGTGGGGCTCCAGAAATACCGTCCAACAAAGCTCTGCCATCCCAGTCCGGTAGTGAGGGTAGCAGCCATTCTAGCGGCAGCGCTGTCAGCACCCCCAGCCTGAAAGAGCGTAAACCCCACCGGGCTGACCACAAGCGTAGCGGCATGTATTTAGAGGACGTAGACATCTTCTCAGGCACCCAAGTGAATGAAGTCGCAGAACAAAACCGCAGGAATGAATTCTGCTCCTATGAAGACCTGGTGGTCCACATTCCCAAAGACCACAAGCCAGGAACCTTCCCCAAAGCACTGTCCATAGAGAGCCTGTCCCCAACCAATGGGGCCTCTATCAACTGGCACACAGGCAGCATGCACTTGGACTCCCCACTGATTTCATGTAGGAAGGAATCCAGGCCTGTCACCCAGTGCTGCTCCAGAGGCAGCCGCATCAGTGTGTACGATAACGTCCCTGGCTCGCATCTGTACGCCAGCACTGGAGACCTGATAGACCTGGAGAAGGAGGACCTGTTCCCTCACCTGGATGATATATTGCTGCATGTCAATGGTCTACAGCAGATAGTGGACCACTGGTCTAAGAATGTGTTGCCTGTCAGTGAAGGGTTGGCGCAGCTGGACGGCGAGAGGGAACATACAGTAGGCCTTCAGTCCTCTAGTCAGATCACATTGGACTTTGAGGGAAATTCTGTCACAGAAAGCCAGACCACGCCTAGTTATGGGGACAGAGACAGAGTATCACTTGCGGAGACAGAATCCACAATCCTCAGGGAAAGGAGGGACTCTGGAGTAGGTGCTTCACTCACAAGACCTAATCGGTAAGACTCATGGAATCGTATTGCAAGTGCTGAACCCTCGTTTAAGTTATTCTATGAACAAAAAGAAAAATGAGGTTTTTTCATTTCTTTGCTCATTCATCTTTTATGGCATTAGGTTACGATGGCCCAGCTTTCAGATAGCTAATCGCCTTAGTCACTCAGTGGCATCACTGCAGATCACCAACCAGTCAGCGGGCCAGCTGAGTTTGCTGCAGAGGTTTTCTCTGCTGCGCCTTACTGCAACCATGGAGAAGTACTCAATGTCCAACAAGCATGGCTGGACCTGGTAAGTCTAATTTTACCTTCCAAGATCCACTTGGGTTTCTTCATTAGTGAAGGCTCGTTTTATCTCTTTGAACTGATTTGGTATGTGACTATATTTGCTAAAATGATTATATGAGTACAGTTAATCTTTGTGTTTGTCCAGTATGGTAAAAATAGGCCTTAATGAATTACTGTGGAGCACGGTGTCACAGATGTTGTGACGATGTCTCTCCTAGGTCGGTGCCAAAGTTTATGAAGAGAATGAAGGTACCAGACTATAAGGATAAGAATGTGTTCGGAGTGCCCCTGATAGTGCATGTGCAGCGTTCTGGACAGCCGTTGCCCCTCGGCCTGCAGCAGGCCCTGCGGTACCTGAGGAGCCAGTGTCTTGACCAGGTCAGCCTCAGTACGCAGACTCTCACGTTGCTTTTGACTTGCATTTTTACATGCGATGTAACCAATGGGTGGGTTTATCTAATGTTTATAATGTGGTGTCACATTTCTATGAACAATGACGGAAACAGGATGTAGGCAGATACAATGTATGTATAATATCTATACAGTGAGCGGAACTGCTGTACAGTGTAGATGTACATATTGCTGCCAGCTGTCATGTTAATAATATAACACTTCTGTTTTTCCTCCAGGTGGGTCTCTTTCGTAAATCAGGGGTGAAGTCTCGAATTCAAGCTCTCAGGCAGATGAATGAGAATTCTCCAGACAATGTGAACTATGAGGATCAGTCTGCCTATGATGTGGCTGACATGGTGAAGCAGTTCTTCAGAGATCTACCTGAGCCTCTGCTCACCAGCAAGCTGGGGGAGACCTTCCTCCATATCTACCAATGTAAGGACGTGGCTCTTTGCTTGTCTTTTGTCCCATGGCGGGTTTTAATTCTATTGTCTCAATTGGCTTTGTTTAAACTGGGATGGCACTGTGACATTGCACCTGAACTAACATAGAGTGCACGTGGCTGCATGAGGATGCAATTTCAAATCTAGTAAATGACCTTTGACATTTCATGATTGCTTTTCTGTGGAAATAATAGAAATCAATTCTCTATCATATGTGCAGATGTGCCGAAAGACCAAAGGTTGCAAGCTGTCCAGGCTGCCATCATGCTGATGTCAGATGAAAACCGAGAGGTGCTGCAGACTTTGCTCTGTTTCCTCAGCGATGTCACTTCTTCTGTGGAGGAGAACCAGATGACGCCCATGAACATCGCTGTGTGCCTGGCCCCGTCCCTCTTTCACCTCAACATACTCAAGAAAGACAATCTCTCGCCAAGGTACTTTTTTTTTTTCTCGGGTCTTCTTGTGTTAGTTAGCTTGATGTCTGTGATTTTGGGGAAGCAACATTGCCCGTCATTAACTAATGAGCAAGGCATGCATGCTTTCTATTAACTCCTGCATGATTAGCTTCCCTTATTACTCCATAAAATGGGTTACAGAGTTTTCTCAACCTTCAGGGGTGCAATAGATTACTCTCTTTCTGGGCCACTTTTGAAAGGACATGGCATAAAGCTCAGTGTTTTATGAGATCATGCTGTGTACAAACAAAGCGAAGCTCTCTAATTTAGCGTGTTGAAATTGTTGCTAAAGGGATCAAAGGGGTTTCCTGCAGAGAGGAGGAAGGGTTTATAGACTGTGTTTTGTGGAGACATTGACCTGGGAACTCTGCTGGCCTAATACGTTTTCTCTCCCCACAATCCCCAGGGCCATGCAGAAGAAGTATGCCACTGGCAGACCAGACCAGAAGGATCTGAATGAAAACTTAGCAGCAACACAGGGTCTTGCTCATATGATCGTAGAGTGCAACCGTCTCTTTGAGGTACGAGAACCTGTAGTTGAGATGATGCAAGCATTTTAAGCCTGGACGCAATATCCACATGCCTCCCTTCTGTGTGAAGCTGCTGTGAATCTTACCTCATGCTTTTATGCACCCATTAGATCCCTCATGAGATGGTTACTCAGTCGCGTAATTCATACGTGGAGGCTGACTTGCATGCACCAACAATTGATGAGCTGTGCAAGCATCTGGAGGATGGCAATGGAATGTACCAAAATCACATGGAGGGGAGACTTCAGAGCCAGCTCAAAGAGGCCCGGGAGAAGTCCAAATACTGGGTGTCCTGCAGCAGCTCTGATAACACAGAGCTCTGTTACAAGAAGGTTGGTGTTCCTCCTTTGATTGTGGCGTTAGTTTGGGATTGCTTCATTTATGATAGTATATCAAAATAATCACAATGTCCCTTATCAACTCCTAAGATGAAATACAAAAACATAAGTTAACTTGATGGTTTTTGTGTGGCCCGTCCAGGTGGGAGATGGGAACCCTTTGAGACGCTGGCGAGTGTCCGTGGAGGTGGAAGCCCCACCGTCTGTAGTCTTGAACCGTGTGCTACGAGAGCGCCACCTGTGGGATGTGGACCTGCTGCAGTGGAAAGTGTGTGAGACGCTGGACAAGCAGACCGAGGTGTTTCACTACGTCCTCAATCGCATGCCCCCTCATCCCAGCAGGGACTTTGTAGTACTCAGGTGAGTGGTGATACAAAGAAAACACTCAGCAACATGTTGTCCTTTGTTTGGAAGTAGCCATGATGTGTTATTTATTAGGATACATACTCAATCTCTTTCTGTTTATTCAAGAACATGGAGGACCGACTTGCCCAAAGGCACCTGCTCCCTGGTTTCTGTGTCAATAGAGTATGAGGATTGTCCTCCTGTTGGAGGGGTACGAGCTATAGTCCTGGAGTCCAACTACCTGCTGGAGCCCTGCGGCTCAGGAAAGTCCAGACTAACTCACATCTGCAGAGTGGACTTGAAGTAAGTCCCACAAAAATCTTATTAAATCTCTTTTCTCACTAAACTCTTCTGGCATTTTTTCTTATACTCATAAAATACATCAAAACACTTTTACGTGTGATATTATTAGCATTTTAAGATGAGTATTTGAAGCTCCTTGTACGTGCCTGTAGGCTGTAGGATATTGATTATACTGTTCTGATTTCAGGGGAAGGACTCCAGACTGGTACAACAAAGCCTTTGGTCACCTTTGTGCCGCAGAAGCTGCCCGGATACGCAACTCCTTTCAGCCACTAATCACAGACGGCCCAGAGACCAAAATCTGAACTGTTTGCCAATTGTGTCTGCTCAGCCTTGAGATCAAGATTGAGCCTTTGAGTCACTGCTAACAGGCAGACACAAAGCATAGACAAGACCCCGCAACTAAAGCACAGTTTGAAACGTTTTTTTTTTTCCATAGTATAAATGCTCTGAAAATGATTTTGAGCTCCTCTGTACTTGCACAATGACAAAAGAGGACATCTTATAGGTGCTGAGCATAATTACCCAGCGGGAAATTAATCATCCTGCCAATGTCCTTAGCCGTAGTATTCTATTTACCATCATGTTGCTAAACCTGTATGTTATAATTATTATCTTTAATAATATTGTATTACTGTTACTTTAATCTACAATGTCTAGGACATTCAAGTTCTTAAACGCTTCTGGGAAGCATGTATATGTTATTCATTTCAGATTTAAAGCTATAATTATTATGATGTAGACTCTGTATATATGTGTGTGAATATACTGTACATCTAAGCAAGATGTATATATTGTATATATGTTAAGGGATGAATAGTACATATGTTAATATCCTATATATTGATTATTTCACTGTGTCAACCCTTCTGTACTAGTACACATGGTACAAAATTGTAAGCTGGTTTTACTTTGCTCCAGTATTGCCATCTTGGAATGGGTGTAATTTTATTCAACTTTGACCTCCTATGGTTGTGAAAAGAATGACTTACGGTTTGACTTGATCATACCTGCTTAAGGGTACTGGATTGTGCAGTCAAGGACAGGAGACGTCATTTTTTAAATAAAACTATCACAATCATAAAATGTTTGTACGCAGTGATTCTTCATCTCGTTGCCACATCAAAAAGACAAAACGGGAAATTTTAAGAAATGATGGACGTCTACTGACCTGTGAAGGAGTTGTGACGACCCTGCTCCCCCTCTACACTTGGTGCCCCTGCTGCCTGTGGTTGTCTGTTGCATGTGCTCATTGGAGGCTCAGCAGCTGGATGATGAGCCGACTGACACAACTGATGCCTACACTTTGCATTGTTTCATTTATGTTTGTGGCAAAAATAATTGCTTTTTTTCCAGCAGCCAGCTGGCTTGTCTCCCTGTTTTGTTGCAGTGTCTGAGCTGGTCAGCGACAGAGTCTACATCCTGTTGTACCTGTTATGGACAATTGATATTAAACAGTGTCTGTAATGCTTTTGTGAACATGTTGACATTCAACAATCATGTATATATATGTAGGACTACTGACAAACAATTCTCCCTGATCTGGGATGAGAGGGACCTCTACTGGACATTTAAAGGAAATACATGACTGCAGTCCACATGGATGATGGACTTGGACATGGACACCTTATTGGAGCTTGCAACTCATTTTTTAATGCAGACATAACAGTGATTCAACAGTAAAATCTAATGCAGACTGTAATCAGTTGTGGCCTGCCTTTCCTTACAGATTGTGTGGGCAGAACACATAAACCTGGTTGATTGTCATTTCTGTCCACTAGATGGCCCTTTCTGATCAGCAGAATGTTAATCTTTACTGTGGCCACATGTTATTTCCCCCTGAGGCATATTTCAATGAAGTCCACGTTTTTTCAGCTATTTTCAACAGGTAGTGAGAGTGGGAAGATAGCTATCCACTGCAAAGATAACTAATGGGAAGTGTTCATGTCATGAATGGACTAATGGAGCAACTACAGTAATTGTTTCAGTGTTTAAGGATGCCACGAAAAATCTTTACCCATCCTGTATTAAAATAAATTTTGCTTGATGAATGAAAAATTCATTCATCAAAAAATGTGGTATCTATTTATCTTACTAAGGTGAAATTGGAGGTTGTGGCAGTTCAGCCATGATGGAAGTATACAAAGAGATCATTCACTAAAACTATTACAGAATACAGTGAGAGGCTGCTGTGGCAGACCTTTACCCAAACAATCATAACATGAACGTTACTGCAGGTTATTGAGTCTGGATCTGCTTCAGTTCCCTAATATGCTCTCATTGAACTCTACCTCTAAGTCATTTGCTGATCCAAAGATATAGCACTCTGAAAAAAAGATAAACATTTAGAATAGAAGATAAAACCACAGTGGGATAAAAAAAAAAACATCGCAATATAATAATAATAACTTTATTGATGTCGCAACAAAGCTACAAAGTGCTTAAAAATCAAAACATGATAAAAGTAATTAAGATCCAGAATGTAAGAAGTAAACCTGATTCAATCATTTCAATAGTTACAACAATAAACAAGAGATAATTATATTCAATTTAAATAGAAGCTAAATAATAATTTGCTCTGCATTGCACTGCCACAAATTAAATCAAGTTTTAAAAGTGCACAGTAATGATAATGATAGGTACAGCTGTTTGGAGGCTAACATTACGTCTACCTCTTTTGAAGCCCTGCTGACACAGATCAGCTTAGTGAGGTCATGAAATGCAAGCTCAGCTTCTGGCTGTCAGTCAGGCCGATGGACAGGATTGTTGCCAAGCTGTCAGTGTCAGTCTCTTTTATATAACCACGAGAACCTGGTGGCTTTTTTTTGGTCATTATTATTTGTTATTGCATACAATTGTCCATATGACTTTGGGCAAATCAAAATTGGCCACACATGAGCTATTGGAGAAGCCACTCCTCATGATTGTCTCAAAAAACATTCAAGACAAAAGGCAGTAAAATACCAGTACAACATTTTGTTTTTTACAATACAATGCAATGAATCTACATGCAAGTATTTTCCTCATTGAAAAGGAAAACAACACATTATTCAAATAAAAAATGCACTTGAAAACAAACATTGTATTAATATAATTACGTAAATGGAAACATGCGTGTTTAACAGTGATGGATGGAAACCAGCATCTTCTACAAAATGTTCAGTAATAAACCATGCAATTCATGAATTTTCACCAATGCCGGTAAATGCTTGAATTCTGTCTGTAATTACCAATTCAATGTAATGTGTCAACAAGCAGACCAACTCATCAGGATCATTAAGAGAAAACTTGACCAAGGGAATACATCTCCCTGTAATAGGATTCCTTGCATTGCTTTGCATAGGACTATCCCCGGCAACATTTGTGCCTCGCAGACTGATCAATAGACTGTACACACCTGGAGAGCAAACTGTAATGAAACTAGAACACATTTATGAGATGTGAAGAAAAGAAGACATTGTAGGATAATAATAATCATAACAACGTCCTGAATGGCTCAGTGTCTGCAGAAAGGTCTCTTAATTATATAATAACCTTTAAGAATAAAAGCAATAGTCAATAATATTTACCATCAAAACTTAATATCTCAAAACTTCTTATCTTAAAATGTATAACACCTCAAGCATAGCACCAATAGCTCTAACGCACTGATAGGCATAATATTAATCTCTCCATTTATGTGTGCCAGCTCACAACTGGGACACCAAAATGGAGCAAAGTCATAATTAATGATATTTGGTGCACCTGTGCATTTCCTGCGCAGCCAAACTACAGGTAACTATAAACATTTCTCATTTTCTAAAGATTTGTTCAATTTTTGTATTACTTTAACTCCAAATGATTTTCCATTTATACAATATTGTTTATTCTTACAGGTATGAGCAACAGCAGGTGAAAGGTAGCTATGCAGGTAACTTCCGGCTGTCATTTCTGTTACCGCTCAACGACCCTCCACATGTCAACGACGTGCCAGCGGCTCATAGCTATCGATGAAACTGTGCAAACTAAATGCGAAAATGCTGAGCGAGCTAACAGTGTGAACCTGAGGGGGAACCCTGGGAAGTGTGTGTACGGTTCCGCAGCGATGCTGCCGGTCGGAACGGCATTATCAGCTGTAACCGCCGTATGAAACCAATGCAAAGCAGCAGTCCCGAGCTAACCCTCAATGCACTAAAAGCACACGCGGCTAGCCCGACAGCTACACAGGGAAAGCGCCTTATTTCTCTGCTCAGGTAGACAACACTCCACTATGTCTTCACTTGTTTGCTGCCATATTTATGTTCAGAATGTTAAAGTCAGCTCCTATAAAGTTTGTTTCGGAATGAAGCTAAATTCCCGTGCTGTAGCTAAGTAAGCATTATGCGGAATATTGCTCGTTTTAGTTTAACTTGCAGCCGGATTGGCTTCATTGACTGACAGACAGGACTTGTGACATGGCTGTGGATGGCAGCGTCATCTTTTTTATTTTTTATTTTTTTTATTCGGCCAGCATGCTGGACTCTCCACGAAGCGCTCCGCCCTTCGGCTGCTTCCCCACCTGCCAGGTGGACAGAGCTCTCCAGCTCCATCACTGCAGCCAGCGCACGCGTGGTGAGTTGGACCGCAGGCAGGGGGCGGCAACATGGCGGTGACAGCGGCACAGACGTGGGAGACACGCATTTAAGAGAGCGGCACTCTCACACATACACACACACATCGCTGGTCAGTCTGCTCAGTTAACAAAACACACCGGACTCTCTCACCGGAACTCTCGGGAGTGGATTTTACTGACAGAGAGTGATTTCTTGTTTGTGTTTTCTTTTCGCGAGTGTTCTCCTCTCTCATTTATTCTTTTTTTTTTTTGGTGCTCCAGAGCAGTGATTGGATTTATTGCCAGGAGAACGCGTGTAACTGGAGTCTGAAGCCGCCCGGTCCGGGTGGAAATGACAAGCGAGAGACCGGTGACAATGCCGGGCTCGATGTCGCTCTCGGACCGACATCCTCCTCCCGGTCAGAGGCAACTCGCGCCTGCAGTCTCCGCTGCCGCCGGTGAGACAACGATGATGTCCGGCTCAGGTTCAATGGTGTTCCCGGCTGGGATTATCAATCCATCGGTCCCGATCCGGAATATCCGAATGAAATTTGCTGTTGTCATCGGACTGATCCAGGTTGGAGAGGTTAACAACCGGGATATTGTTGAAACGGTGCTGAATTTGGTAAGTAAACGTGTTTCTCCTCCTATCACTCTATGATGCCTTATTGCTTTATTCCTAACCCGGAGTGCTGTTCAATGGCAACAATAACTGACATAATGGCAACATTGTGCTATTTTAACGTCGAGGCTGTGCAAATGATTAACATTTTTTTTGCAGTACTGATTTAAGTGCCCCGGAACATTTGAGTGACCAGCAGTATTCAAAAGTCCCACATGCACACTGTAACGAGGTGGTTTGAGGGATGAGGGGATGCTAATACAAAGCCAGGGGTGAAGTTTTCAAGTTCAACAAAGTCCCAACTTCCTTGTAAATGAGGCACACCGGTGTGGATGATGTCAGTGAGGGGAGAAGTGCACACCTGCTTGGATTGAAGTGTTTTGCGAGTACTTACAGTATATATCTGTTGGGCCACAATTACATTCAAACTGTATTGATGTTGAAACACATGCTGCTGTGTGTGTGTGTGTGGGAGCGTGTTGTAAAGACGCCGAGTATTGTTGCTGGACCTTCTCCTATCTCGAGTATGAGTATGTGTGGTCATCACCCTCTTCCCTGATTCACATTGACTCAATAACGTGTATATCTTGTGTGAAGCTATGCCTTTTCTCCACTTTCCAAACAAGCATGGGGAGTGTTTGAACTGATGGTGTGACCAGCGCCTGCAGCCCACTGATATGCCGACACTGTAGAGCCAGCTCACGCCATTTGCCTTGACCATCTGCAGGAATGCCACACCATACAGAGCCTGTTTGCAATCGTCGGCCTCCCCTTGTTGGCACACCAGAGATTAATTACGACCTGTTCTGGCACAACAGAAATCCACTCTGTGGAGCAAGACAAATTGTAGCCTTTGGCATGTTCGGACACGAGTTGTACTGCAATAGCTGGAGTCTGTGACACCTTGGCCCCTCTCCCTGTGCAGTGCTATGGTCACAGACAAATGTTCACAAGGAATAAGCCACTGTAGTCGCCACTGTTTTTTTACAACGCGTATTGTCAAGACGGTGCACCATCTTGTTTATGAAATATAATATCATTTCTCCATTTCACTTTATTCATTGAAGGCAGATGAGTGATGTCACAGCTGCCTTTTACTCCTTTTAGATTTCAAAGTCATTTATGCATGCTCTTATTTATAACGTGCACTTTATCCAAACATGTGTCGGTCACATACAGGTGGCAAACGTTTGAATGACAGATATCATTAAGAGGCTATTTGTGCTTTGCTGTGGTTGGCTATTTGAGATATCGGGCACATTTGATTCTGCCGGATGTGTTTGTAAACAGAAACACAACTTGCACCCAAATTATGTGCATACAAATGAACCACATATAATCCAGCTGTCTCGGGACCAGTCACCAGATGACACAGTAATTGTTGTTATATCTGCCTCTTCATCTACATCGCAAAATGTGCATGAATAATACTAGCCAGGGAAGAGGGCAGAGAAAGCTGTCACGCAAAACAACCCTGCTGTCTGTAAAATGCCACGACTACAGCAATTTCTATGCTTATAAGTTTCAGGTTATGTTTGAAGCGTAGCGAGGGCCCGACGATCCAGAAGGATCCGTAACTGCATCTCGTGGGGTCCAATTTGCGGAGTAATGGAAAAATGTTTTCCTCCTTCTCTCAGGTGCGTCTTGGAAACATTGTAGTTAGATGTTCAGACCAGGATCCTCCATGAAACAGTATCTTTTTAAAATGTTATTGAGCTGCAGTTGTTGTTGGTTAACTGGCCTGTAGTTTTAGAGATTTGACATCAGGCATGTCATTTGATTTATGAAAGGTGAATCTTAATTGAATCAGACACAAAACTCCCTCAGATAGAACCACAGCTCTGTGCAATTTTTTTTTTAATTTTTAATTTTTTTAAATTTATTTATTTATTTTTTTGTCTAATCCGAATGAAATGAACTAATTCATTCACTGCTTTGTTCCTGTTCAGGGTCTTGGGGATCTTTAGACTTTCCAAACTCATTACGAGCAGGAGTCAAAATACTCTGGACTGATACTCTGTTTGTTTATAGACCAAGTTTGCATACACACGCATAACAAAAGTAATCCTCATAATATATTATCATCACTTCATTTCAACATTATAATATCAAGAGAATAACGTGTCGTCTTCGGCTTGAAATGTCCCCACAAAGTAGTCAGCAACAGTAATCGACTTACTTGGTCGAAATAGGATAGCGTGCATGATAACCGAGTTATACTATTAAATGTATACAAAATGTTGTCCCTAAGGTGTGAAGGTTTGTTTGTCTTTTCAGCTGGATCATCAGCTGCACATGTAAGGCTTTAGAGCTCTGACCCTAAATATAAGTCTTGCACCTAATCACATTTGGTACAAGCAAGACGCCGTGGCGTGTTATCTTCTAACCATGAAGTGGATTTGTCTCGTGCCCAGATGTGCAATTTACAGTAGTCCCCCCCCCCCCCCCCTCTGCGAGCCGTCAGCTGACTCGCTGCTTCCTCCGAGATGAGGAAATAGGAGTGGATATTTCTACTTCGCTAATTGTCACTTGGTATGAATCATTCAATGAACTTCTCTGACAAAAGAGAACGTCGCCTTATTCAACAGCCCTCATCTTCATGATCAAAGTCAAGTGTGATCTGATGGATAACGGAGAGACATGTGAAGAGAAGAAAGTGTGACCTATAAAATTAAGAAAAGCTTTCACAGCGCATCTCCATCTTGGTCCTGACATGTGGGAGTAACACACTTGGTGCTGTCAGTAACTGGCTGTTTACACAAAGGAAATGCTGTCATGTCAGGTCCGTCATCACCGAGCTTATTTCAGCCTCCTTAAACTGATGCTTCATGGACATTCTGTTCTTTCAGTATCAACGTCACCTCTAGGAGGTGTGTGTTAGAAGCGGTGGACTCCTTCATAAAGAACAGGAGCTGGTCTACTTGAATTGTATACCAGTTGCATGGATTCTAGTGGTTACAATGTTTGCATGTTTGAAAAAAGAAAAAAAGGATCAAACCACTCCTACATTATCGAATTATCCATTCGTTCACTCGTGCTCCACATGTTCATATTTTACCCAATCTGTCAAAATATGGCATAATACAGTTTGTTTGTTGCTCCTGCATTTAGCTGATTATGTTGTCTGTTTGCGACTACATTTGCTTATGTGTCTCAAGGGACCGTGTGAGAAAAGCTACAAACGGGTGCAGTGTGCAGTGTTTGAAAATATGAATCAGGATACCGAGCAGGTAGAAGGGAAGAGATTGTGCTGCAGAAGTGGACTGATAAATGTCTACATTATTGGTGTTGGTATGTATGTATGTATGTATAAAAAAAACCTGCCAAATGGTTACAGTTGATGCTGTTACATGCTCAGTCCTTACTATACAGAGGCCCACTTATTGCTCATTTTGATATGACTTTGAATTGCCTGTCTGGATATGAGATACTTTCAATGAAAAATGCACAGATTGTCAGTATTGTATATGCCCTCACTGCTTTGTTGGATATATATATGATCATCACAAATCAATTATTTTCATTAGCTTAATAATGGCGTTACACATGCTGCATTTATCTTTAGGCCAGGCACAATGATGCACATTGGACTGTGATTAGTGATCACTGATCCTTGCCGTTTCCGATTTATAAAATGCTTGCGAGACCGAACGAGGAAAGGAAAAGCTCTAAGGTGAAACACATTTTTCATGTGAGACCTATTGTTGTATCAAAAGCCGAATTAGTCATGATGACGCTGGCCTTTTGTTTCAGGGTAATGTGACCAGAGAGTCGGCATTTCTGCACCATGTGACTGCTCTCCAGGCTTGGTGTCAGCAGAGTGCGATGGAGCTTCCAGCTGATTATCTGCTCCAAACAGGACTTTGCCACTGAGCCAGGCATAATTAACTCGTGGGAATCGACCATGTGACTTAGAAATGATGTTTATTCTTTACCAAATTGTTTTCCAAATCACGTTAAACGTTGCTGCTGCCTAGATTTTTGTTCAGAGGCATGTTTCCCTCTGAATGAAGCGCTACACTGAGGATCCGCATCAGAGTGGCAGTGAGCTGGTTGTGGCTGACGACGGGCATACAAAGAGCATCCCGAGTCCTGTCTGTGTTCAAGAAAAGATATGAAATGCATTGTCATTTAATATTTACTGACGGGTACAGTGTCAACATTATTGCAACTTGCCAGACAAGTTAATCAACAGCATGTCTTGATTATGTTACTTGAATCATATGCAACATATTTGTTTGCGTCCTACCTAATGGCTTTGGCGTGAGACAGTCAATTCTCCAAGTAGGCTATAAATGTCTCATTGAAGGTGTTTTGTCATACAATACCACTACATGGTGTGGGAGCAGGCTAGTGAGGCTCATTAATGTGGCCAGTGAGTTAATCAGACCTCCACAGAGCTTCTTTGGGAACAAAGGGTGAGGAGGAAGACTCCGTGCGTCTCAGAGAAACCTTTTACTTCCTCTGTTCTCCAGATTTGAGAAGCTAGATTCTGCTAGGCGCTACAGGAAGCCTCTGACTACAAAGAATGTGTCAAAGAAGTCATTTATCCCACAGGCTCGATTCAGAGAGACTTTATTTTAATCTTCTCTCTGTATTCTATCACCAGAAAAAATAATATCAGTGGCGTGATGGTGCAGTAGATTTAGCTGTCAGCTCACAACTGGAAGCGCAGCTGTCCGATCCGCTGGTCTTCTGTGGAGTTTCAATTGTTTACTTGGACATTATGTCCACAGACCAAAGACATACTTTTAGCTCTCAGGTTTGCATGTGAGACTCTCCGTCTGTCCCCAGCGACGGACTGGCCATCTACTCAGAGACTTGTAGTCCCCTGCCAACGGAGTTCTTGGATAAGCGTCAGTCCCCTGAGTGAAAATAGGCCTAACGATAATTAAACAACATATATTTTGGCCCATCACTAAATAGAAAAAAATGCCCTCGTGAAAATTAATTTGGAGTGATGACAAAACAGCTCGGGTAAGCATACTATTGGCACATCACCAAGCCGTGTCTCACTGTAAAAATTAACGGGTCAATTAAACAAGAATTGAACATAATTTCCCCACATGAATCTAGAACTTTGTCTTTTGTGCGACAGATATGTGTCAATGCTAGTGTTGCGCCGCCATCCATTATTGAAACTAATGAGAAGGGAGTGCCGTTAATCTTCCATGTAACGGCAGCCCGGAATAAAAGCTGTGATTGAGATAATGTGACGTAAAGCAGGTCATGGAGAAATGTGTGCAAATGCACCAGGGTGTGTGCACATCATGCGACTCAAATCATAGCCATCTGAGGAATGGTTTGTTAGCCGTATTACATGTTCATTTTAGTTTTTAGGAGATATTACCGTCTTTGATTATAAAGCTACAGAGTGGGAGCCCTGAGCAGAGCATGTAGTCCGATCTCGGTGAAGAGGAATGCATGAATTAGAAACTCTGCATCTGACTGCTTTAGAAATGGGTCAAACTTGAGCAATGTGACAGCGGTGGAAGAAAGTTGCTTAAGTGGTGCTGTTCAAAGGTGACACCAGATGTTTAACCGTTGGATTTGCTGAGAGCGGCATTTAAGCATATGTTGTCATGATAAACAATCATGGGCATTTTCTGCTTGGATCGTTTACGTCTGTCTGGAAAACAGATCTACGGTATGTTTTTGCAGAGAAATGTCTCTTCCTCCACTGACAGTGGTGCAGAATACAATGCAGGCACAAAGTGTGCTATGATTTTGCTCATTTGGGTAATCTGCTCTCTTCCTGTTGCCAATGCCACAATTAGAACTTTTGCTGTCATGTTGTTTGCTTCCCCTCAGATAAAGTTGCTTATAGCTTCTCAAAATGTTCTTCAAAGTTGTCCACTAATTTGCCGCAGTCCTCTCCGAGGCATTTTAACTCCCTTTATCTTGTGATTACAAAAGGCCTGATTAAAATTATAGATCCACGACCGCATCTGTCAGAAGCAGAAAACCAGTGGAAGGCATCGTGCTTCAGCACACTGTTTTAACGTTCCCCGTGGTTACAAAACGTGACTAGATGTGACTTCAGTTCAGTATTTATAGACACGATATCTGCAGCGGTGCGGTCTTAGAAGTCACTGTTTTAATCATCACACATTGTGACACGTTGTCTCTTGACACTTCTTACTGGAGTGGAAATGCACAATGCAGCATCAGGGGAGGTCTGTAAACTAAAGAAGCAAAGTTACAGCACATCACAAAATACTAAATTACCTTTCTGACCTCAGGCCTCAACTCCATCACGTTAGTGCACAGGTTCAATCATTTACTAAACTACCCCTCCAATATTATCTAGATTGCTACTAAACATTCTGTCAGTGGTTAAGACCCATCGGACCTTTTAAGCCCATCAGATGTGGCCTCTTTAGATCACCCTGCTTGCCATCCCGAGGTCTACATTTAACACAAGAGGTGACGAGCATTTGCTGTCATGGTCAACACTCTATAGAACGGCCTTCTGGAGGAAGTTTGGTTTGTCCTTCTTTGTTTAGGATATCGCGAAAAATGATTTATTGAAATATATTCGTTTTAGTGTCTGTTGTTTTCTTCTGTTTTGTTTCGATAAGGTTGTCCTTTCGTACCTCCTCCTCCTAATCAGACCCTGATAGTCGCTGATAGTTTTCTGTGCGTTTGATTATTGTTTGTTTTTATCCAAAGATTTTAACAGTTTAAAAACCAGCAGGCATCATCTCTATTCATAGTGTGGACTTAAATCTGGTAGAAATAGAGTCCGTCTATGTCAATGTCAATCATGAATACATGTTTTGTTTAGATGATGGGAAGACTTTCCATCTCCTGCTTCTGTCCATCTCCTGCCCAGCTGGCAATTTGACAGAGATGTTTTGTCATTGAAAACCGTGTTTATTGGGTATTGCAAAACACGTTATTCCATAAAGAATTAATTGAAAACAGAATCAAAGCTGCTCTAAATTAATTAACTTTTGTTTCATAGTGTTGAATGAAAATCAGTGGAACCAACCGAGCGTAACCTTTTGCTGTCGAGGAACAATCGGTGTATCTGAGACTGCGTTACAGATGAAATACTTGTGTGTGTGTGCGTGTGTGTGTGTGTGTGCGTGCGTGTGTGTGTGTGTGTGGCCTGAGATGCTTTGGGTTATGGTCGGCCTTCTCTTTAAGCGTCCCTCTGCTGCTGTTGAGTCAGTTTGATCAATCTTTGATCGATATCACCTCTAGGCACTGCTAAAGTTTTGCAAATGTCACGAATGTTTTCTGTGTCACTGTTGAAACATTACCTCATGGGTCCGGCCTTTTTGCTGCAGTGCAGACACACTGCGTGCATGTATGTGTGTGTGTGTGTGGCATTACCATCAGACATTCTATACCATTGAGTCACACTTTATTGTCCTTTTTAGGGCTTGTTCCAAAGCTTATGCTGGACGAAAGCTACTAATATCTCGACGTGGTTCTGGATTTGTAAGACGACGTATCAGTTGATGATAATGATGATTAATTATAATATAATAATTTACCTCCAAAAGAGGTGTCTTGGTTATTGATCTGATCCTTGATCTATTGTTATTCCATCCCTTAGCTCTACTTATGCCCTGACGCATTCATCTCTTCTCCAGGTCCAGAGATGTGCACTCAGACGTCTGTGTAGTGTGGGTCGATGAAAGATAATTTATGGATCAATTAAGTATCACTTAAATGTACCTGCGATAGGACCCAATACGCTACATGCTCCATATAGGGGAACATTCATCAGGAATATCACTGTGTTCACCTTCATGAAGTCTTTACTAAGCCTTTCATATTTTCCAGTTTGGACCGCATGCACCGTAGCACACTACAGTATGCTTAAATTGTGCTTCCTCAGTAAAATGTATTCTCTACCGAACATCCAATTTCTGCCAAGAACAGCTCCCTCTGATCCTACTCCACGATAGTCTTCTCAGGATTTGAGGGGAAATTGAAATTCTGATTCTGTGCAAATTTGTTTGTTTTAAAAGTGTTTTATCTGAACTGCTGATTGATTCGGGGTCCATGCTGATGCGCATTTTCTTGCCCTAGAGACCAAGGACAAAATGAACGGACTGCATTTTCAATATTCTCTGTGTACTGCGTCTGTAAAGGTGTTTTCACTGATATCTAAGTGCCGTTGTTTCTAATTTGCATGAGGTCTCTGTAGGTTCTTAAAAAAACTCTTGATGCACTTTATCCACTTTATTTTTTATGATTTTGGTCTTTTATATCCCTTTTCTATGTTTATAGTGAAACCACAATGTTGATTTATTTAGCTGTGGAGGAGTTTACTCTCATACTCGCCACTCGTGCTACTTATTGGGATACTCCTTTTTGGCAAATGAAAACAAATATGCATTCAATTTTATTCTCTGTCGATTGTTCACTGTTTATGTTGCTATAATAGAATTTGAGGCTAGTTCTGGAAGTCGGCATTCTTCAGATAACAACATTATCAAAATGTAAATGTTTGGTACAGACCCTTAGTGGTTCTATTGATAACTAACAGCCAGTGCCCTAAGGGAACGTTAGAGAGAGGTCAAACCACAAAGGCCATGGCGGTGTCTCCTCTCTGTTCTCCCCTCCGCCTTACTCTTCTCCTGCTCTGCTCATCCCTCTCTCTCTCTCGCTCATGCAGCCTCACCCCGGAGAGATGCTGATGGTATGTTGTTTGGCTGCTGCTTGCGTTTGTGTCGGGGTGAATTCTGGGATGCGTCCGCCAGCTCAGTGGGGTAATGCTTAGCAGGGTCGCACAACTGACGCCTGGTTGTTGTGGCTGACCCCGTCTGTCAGGACTTCATCCACACAAATGTGCTGCAGTGTGATGTGGAAAAGTGTGAGATAGCAGAACGCTTGATAAATGTTGCTGCTCACACTCTGAACAGTGTTGTTACACCCTCATCTCCATACATGCACACGTGCACTGAGCTGAGGGTTGTTTGTTTGCGACCTGCCAACCAAAGGGCATATAAATATAAAATGATGCTTTACGCGCTGTTAGCAAATGCATTTTTTTGAATGGCACTGGTAACATTACACCTCACATGCTAAAGCTGCTGACAGATCTTAACCCACTTTGAGTTGAGCAGCTGCTGCTTCACACAACACATTGTTAGCATTACTTAGTAGTGGTCAGTTACTGAGCTGTTGTTAACCTGACCCGATTACAGACGGGGGACAAGTGGGTTGGATCATCAGCAGCAGCAACAATGTGAATACTCAGGCTGACTCCCAGGTGGAGCTGCTTTTGGCCTTCAACCAAATGCCAGCCTCGGTGTTAATGTGTTCTCTTCCCACAGGAACGAGGCCCGGCGCACACATGCTCATTTCTATGGAGATGAGCTGCATCTCTCATCAGGCAAACATGCAAAGTCATCTTGCTGGCTGCAGCGGGGTGACTGCCACTTACTGGAGCAAAGAGTCATCACAGAGTGCAGATGCAGGAAAAGCAAAGACTATACTTGATGACTAGATTAGCGAAGGTGCAAATAAGATCCGCGGCCCTGATCCCGACAATCATCACGTGATACAGTTGTGCTCGGAGATGGAAGTCTGTGTCTAGTTTGTTTCTAACAGGAATATATGAATGAAAGCCAGGTAACATGTGTCTGCGCTGTCATGTTGGAACGCTTGGCTTGTATTGGATGTGGTCCAGTCGACCTCTACTTTCCCACCTCTTTTTCATCTTTACATTTTGATTTATTCACATTTATTTAAATCATGTTACAAAAGGAAAATCATGACATTTTCTCAGCTCCCTTTACTCTTTTGGAACCAGGTTGTGATTACAAAGGGTGTGGACATAAAGTATAAGTGGAACAATATCTGGATGTCAGCATAACTAGCTATATCTGGCTAGCTCCATTTGACCCAGTTAAGATGGCATTCAGTAATATATATATATATATATATATTGGAGTTGTTTTTCTAGATGCAGTTGAATCCCTCATTAATTACAGTAGCATGGTTTGGTCACTGACGTCATGGAAGGACCTATATCACGTACCCGTTTCTATGTTTCCCTCAGGCAGTGAATGAAAGAACAGACCCGTCTGCATTAAGTATTTTACTGAGGGGCTGTGCATCAACAAACAGGTACTTCAACACATGTTCACTCACTGTCACACAACAGTGGCGTCCCAATAAAAATATTGTCTTTGTATAAGCAGTTTTTTTCTCTCTCTCTCTCTCTCTCTCTCTCTCTCTCTCTCAGAGAGAAAGAAAGAAAGAAAGAAAGAAAGAAAGAAAGAAAGAAAGAAAGAAAGAAAGAAAGAATAATTTGTGTAGCAGCAGACGGCATCTGGGGTCCGTATTACAGCAAGTGACAGATTTACACTTCTCTGTTGCACATGAGCCACTAGGCATTTAATGATGTGTGCTGTGAATACGGATTTCTACATTATGCCTGACAATGCTGTCACTGTTGATGTGGCGGTCCTGTTTCCAATACGTCTCCCTGTAAACTTCGTCCCCTTTGGCGTTGAAGTGCTGCAGCACCGTATAGCCTGCGGTGTGCTGCTGCGTCCTTCGTGCGGTCCTGTAAAGGCTCTGCTTTTGAGAAAGGTTAGTGTAATCAATCTCCTAGATGTTTGTATTTATTGCTCCAGTACAGCCGGGGATGTTTCCATTTCCTGCTGATATTGAAGCATGAAGGGCCCTCTAAGAGCGAGATCACACACTGATTTAATGTAGCTGAAGTAAAGGGGGGAATAATGGGGGGGGGGGGGGGGGGAGCTTAGTGAGAGTTAAGGGTTTGGATTACAATTAATACTAAGGGATCAGCGTAATGAACAAAGACACCCTCTATTTGTATGGCTCATTATCCTCCCTGCCACATTAGAACTGGACCTATTTATAATTAGTCACTTGGACATACTTTGTTTGCTTGTTTTTTTTCCATCTGGTTTAAAGCACTAACTTTTGAAAAACATTGCGATGGACTCTCACCAGTTTGCTGTTGAATATTTAGGTATGTCGTCTTTAATGAAACATCAGTGGAGCTGATCTTCTGATTCAAATGCCACAAAAGTGCTGCTCATACATATATTCATGAGACTAATGGACACCTGATGTTCTACTTCCCTCGTTTAATTCAAAGCTTGGCTTCTCCGATAAAGTCAATCAATTCAGACGGTTTACTTTTCAGTTGCACTCAGTGTTTTTCCTCTAATCTCTGGGATTGTAGACCTAAGAGTTACTGCACCCTATAGGATTTATTATATTTTCTGTTTTAATTTGATTTGACAAAGGAACCAGTGTACCATGGCCACTGTTTAAACATATTATACCTGTTTACATTTTACATAAAGAACATACTGTATAACACATTTGTAATGCCTCTTCAAATGCTGCTTAATTGGAGACACCCCAGGGGAATACTAATGATATCGCCATGAAACTTCCCCAGTTGATTACTTACATTAAGAAAATGTTTTTCTTTTTTTCGTATAACAAGATTTATGAAAATGTTTGTTAACATATGGAAATGATTACATTACATTACAGTCATTTAGGGGACGCTTTTATCCAAAGCGACTTACAATAAGTGTATTCAACATCGGTATTCAAGAGAACTACTATCACCAGAAGTCATAAGTGCATCTCCTTTTTTACACAAGCATCTAAGAGCATAAACCAGAGTCACAGTACAGTGCAGACACAAACTAATATGAATACAATAAGTGCTGAGTTTAAGGCTCAGGGTCGGCCTTCTTGAAGAGGTGAGTTTTCAGCCTGATGAAAGATGGGCAGCGACTCTGCTGTCCTGACGTCAGTGGGGAGTTCATTCCACCACTGGGGGGGCCAGGACAGAAAACAGCTGTCACCGGGTCGATCGGCCGTAGGGACCTCTGAGCGACGGGGCAACCAATCGCCCCGAGGCAGCAGAGCGAAGTGGTCGGGCGGGGGTGTAGGGCTTGACCATAGCCTGGAGATAGGAAGATAGAGCTGTTCCATTCACTGCCCTGTAGGCTAGCACCAGAGTCTTAAACTGGATGTGAGCTCTTACAGGGAGCCGGTGTAGAGAGCGGAGAAGGGAAGTTGTGTTGGAGAACTTGGGGCGATTGAACACCAGACGAGCTGCAGCTTTCTGGACAAGCTCCAGAGGTCTGATGGCCGACGCCGGGGCTCCGGCAAGTAGTGAGTTGCAGTAGTCCAGGATGCATTGTATTCTCAAATATGTGCTAATTTGCACAACAGAAATCTTAACATTGGATAGAACCAGGTTACAAGTTCTTGTTTTGTTACTTGACAGCGTCAAAGGTTTTTACTGAGTGAATTTTGGATATCTCTTTATCACTGCATAAATCAAAACCTACTGCCATAACAAATCAAATGTCACCATGTTTGGTGAAAATAATGTATATGTATATAAACCAGGCTATGAATGAGAGATGAACAAATCACTAAAGCTGAATAGGGTAAAAAAAAAAATTCACCATGAAACTTCCCCAGTCGATTACTTGCATTAAGACAATTGTTTTTTTTGTATTTTAAGTTTAATGTTATGTTAAATATGCAACGCTTGGTGACTTTAGAACAAATCTACCGACACAAATAGACAAAGTGTGATAAGTGTGTATTTTGGATTATTTTCTTTCCACTAAGAAGCCAAACTTTCAAAATTGACCAGTGCAAGAAAAACAATGTTTTTGCCCTTAACACGATGGAACAGCAGTGGGTTCATGTAACGGCTTCATGCTGCACTGTGTTTCTCTTTTGTAGCTTCGGGGATGCAGTTCAGTCTCTGTGCGTTGTACGCATGGGCATATTGAAGCCCAATTTCAAGCATAGGCTATGCTAAATGTGTGTCACTGGCTAATGCTATTAGTTGTGAGAGCTGGCCTGCTTTGAAAGGAACATCTGGCTGGAGAGCCTCACTGTTGCTCAGCAGAGTCTCAAGCAGAGAAGGATTACTGCTGTGGCATTTGGTTTAAGATGATTCAGCCTGGAATTAGATGGCCTATATGGAACACAGCCTGGGACAGGGACAGTGTGACAGTCTTACTCCTCTTGTTAAAATGAATACAGGGTGTTAGGAGTGGTGGAAGTCTGTGGATATTGCTGCATCATGCCTCTGACTGATAATACACGCTTTGATTAATGATTGAGGACTTTATCTCGTATTTCCTGGCTTTGGGCAGAACATTCCCATTCTTGACCGTTTCTATAAATTGCGATGACCATATTTTATTTCTCAGCAGGACGGTCATTCGGTGTGAAGCTTTTTCAATTTTTTTTTTTTGATTATCTATCCACAGTATCAGCATCCCACCTGTCAGTCCCATCGCTCCCCTCAAGCATTTCCCTCTACACACAGGATCGGAGGGACAAAAACAGTCAACAATGAGAAGTACTGATGTAAATACCAAGGCCCTTTGGAAAAGTGTTTTAGGCCCCTCAGGAACCTAGACAGTGGGATATTTTATACATTATCTTCTTGTCAGCTCTCGTAGAAAAGTGAATTGTAGACATGATGATCAGTGTGGCCCGCTGCCATACTAAAGAAGTTAAATACCTATATTTATGGTCTGTGCCTTCCTGCACTTCTATTTCCATTCAAACCGATACACCAAGCAAGTCTCTCTATGACTGTGCAATACTTCAAGGGGTCCAGGTCGCGAGCCAGACGAGTAGTGCAGAACTGCCTCTTTAAGGGAGCATAACAGTGCTCACTGACGAGAGAGGCTCTGTATCCAAGGTGGCATATTTTCCCCTAGAAAGCACGCTGTCGTCATTATCCTCCTGACGACCTTTTCTGCACACAGTTTGAATATAGGGCTGTAAGTTCCTGGAGAGAGTCTGAGTGTACTATTTAGTTTACTTGTATCACAGTAGTGTTGTGAGCCAATGGAAATGCCGTCTCAACCGTACTGGTTTTCACTCACACTGGGGCCATAATTGCTTTCAGCAGGTGTCCCAGGTCTAAATCAAAACGTCAAGAATGGATGATTAGAACGAAAACCAACAATGCTGTTGAGCAATCCCTTGCACAGTGTGACAGATAAATAGAGCATTGTAGTCGATCAATACATGAGACGGAGGTCTCTCTTCCCAGTATCCCTTGATATGATGGTGCCAGTACCAACTGATGCATTTAACTCTCCCTAACTCTCTATTTTGGGACTAGAATGATGCTTCTTCAGTAGAGTGTTATGCTGCCTGGCTTGTTTCTGACAGCTGCTTTTACAGTTTTTTGGTTCGGTCACAGCAATGCCCCACAGAAGTGGCCCATTGCCAGAAGCAGGTCTCTATTGCCCTTGGATAAAAATCGCTGCATCACCACGCAGGGGGAGGAGATGGAGGACGGGGAATGGGGTGAGGAGAAGTTCAGGACAGCCTCATCGGGGCTGCAGGGCACGAGAGGACAGCCGAGCTAAATCCATGTGGCGGCTGCAACTGCATTTTACAACAACAATATGTTCACAATGTAGGCGTTGACAACGATTAGATTGTTCCAAGTTTATCTTCGCGGCTAATAATAAGAAGTGTCCCTGCCGCCACAATCCTGCAGTGGTGATTGTTAACGTTTCCAATCAGCCGTGCAGCTCTGCGTCTATTGCTCACAGCCAGAGGATGCTGTCTGTAGCTGTCCTAGTGTTTTCTCTGGTAAAAGGAGGGCACTCTAGTGCTTTCCTTCCTGTATATAAATTGGACCCTTTTACAGGTAGTCTGTGTCTGACAGTCCCAAAGAACGTCGGTATGATCGAGTTGTAAAAGAACAGTTAATGCTCGTGGTCTCCCCAAATGTCTAGACCAGTGACTCAGGAGTCAGTGTTGGTCTCTCTCCGGCTGCACTGGAGTCGGAGTCGTTTTTCAGGAACAGTTCTATCTGTCTGACTTTATCAAGAGTGTCGAACAAATTAGTGAGCCACTACTGGCCCAGAAATGTCCTTGAGGCTTAAAAGTAAATTTGCACTGCCAACTCTAACAAAGCTGTACATCAAATCTCTGACAGTCCAAAACTTCCCAATCCCCCAATGATCCCGTGTCATTGCTGACTAATCTCGTCTTTGTCTCAGAAGAACCACCTGTAGATCCTTGACTTTGGTCAAAGAGACACTTTTATGTTTGTAGAGGCTTAAAACAGCAGAAAGAAAATCCTATTTTGAAGGTGGAGCTGGCTAGCTTGCAGAGACTGTGAGGTACAGTGACACTCTATTTGAAGAGATACATTTCTGTTGTCAGTCAGAGCGTCAAAGTCTGCGTAAAGCAGTTACTTCATCGAGTTGCATTAAGTTTAATTGTTGTAGGTGAGGAGAATGAAAGAGAGTGACAGGCCAAAGTGATTTGGTGACTACTTGGTCTCCTCCTCTATCTTTCAGCATTGACTAATGAGACAGAGACACGAGCATAAAAGGTCTGGTGGTTGAATCGTGGTTGCCTGCATAAAATATGAAAATATACTGTTTGTTTTGTTGTTTATAGTGATTACCAGCACGTATTTAAACTTTGTTGCAGTGACTGAACATTGTGTGAACTAATCAAATGAAGGTAAAAGCATGCCTCTCTATCAAACACACGAGTCAGTTGGGCGTCTGGTCTGCTTCACTGGCTCAACATGAAGTGTTAGCAAAACTAACATTTTCCTCATGTACATTTTTTTTTTTTTTTTTTTTTTTTTTTTTTAGCCTGGGGAACAGATTTATGTGATGCAATTTAAAATCTTTCTCCAGTAAAGGGTACTTTGGCAGATTACGTTTTCAATTTACTGACTTGGCCGATGGGCCAAGATGTTCATTTCGTTCACTGAGAGTTAATATTTGCAAAACATCCTAAAATCTGGTCTTTTGGCAACCTACGCATACTGAGCAGCAACTCTGACGGATCCACAGAGCTCCGTGGACTGTTTGTCCCTGAACCCAACCTCCTTTTTTTATGGAATGCAGACTTAACTGCATTTAAGGAACACTTTCACAGGTTCAGTTGCACAGTGCTTTGTTTACCTCCTATTCTTACATGCCTTATACATAACGAATTCAACCTGTCCTTTTTAAGTTTGGCGTTAAGGTTATTTTTATTGTCTTGGATTATATCAAAATCAAACTTTTAATAAGAACACACATGTAAGCATCAGCCGGACTCTGTTAAAATATGTTGATACATCTGAGAACACACACAGCTTGGTGCTACATTACAAGCAAACAAACATGTCTCCCTTTGCTTCCACATAAGTGGTGAAGACCTGCAGTTATCTGAGAGCCTCCCTACCCCTCAGCCTATCCTCCAGGAGTTAGTCATGAATCAGTTTAACTGACACAGGGACAACTAAATGGTAAGAAGGATGGTGCTTACACAAGGGACCCTGTACCTCCTTTTAATGGATCTTGAATAATTAGCTCAGACTGCTGGCTTCTTATATCAATAGTGAAAAAATAGCACTTTGGCACCAAGCAACAAGCCATCGTAATATAAGAATTAGAAGACAGAGCATTAAGACATTTGGATTTTTGGTATCGTTAAGTGTTTTTGTTCCTGATATTTAGTATCTGCCTCTACGGAGTCCAGTCCCATATGATTTAAATGTAAATGACAATGCTGACCAGGGCACATTTATTGTATGTCTGATATATTAATGAAAAATCCACCCGCATAGTTCTCTTTTTAATGCTTTTTATTAAATTTTTTGCAAAACAATAACGTAATATACGTGAGGGAATTTGACTCCTATAAGTGACGTAATTAGCTCGTTGTCTGTACGGAACACTTGGTCCTCTTGCAGCTGTGCAGTGGCGTTACAAGGTGGAGGACGTTCCTTCACAAACAGTCTTTGGCTGAGTACACAAACCTGACAACAGCCAAGTTTCAATTTTGGCCCGTCATCAAATGACTCTGACAATGAACGTTAATTAGTGACGGCTGATGTGACCCGGCACCGCCGTTTGTCATTTTAACCAGCCAAAAGCGATTGGCGCTGTCGGCTAAAACTGAGAAGCTGCTACCTGCATGTTGTGTACACTGCCTTGTACTCGATGCCACACAGGATTTTTGTTCATCACTCGCTGTGTGTGTGAACGTAAATGTGATTAGTTTAGCACAGGGGTATTCAATTAAAATGAAACGAGGTCCATTTAGAGAGAATTTCCTCATGCAAAGGTCCGGTACATCATAATAATGTCTAACTTGTGCTATGATTTAGTCCCATATATATTGAAGTAGCTAACAGTTGTATTGACGTCTGTATGTAGCCAACAACTGACTGTCAAATCAAATAAAGAGTCTAATTGAATAATATATCAACAATGTTTATCATCAGTTTTCTAATTGAACTGGATGAATTATTAATATTACATACTCTAATAATAAATAAATGTTCTTCTCTCATTTCAAGTAAAATAAGGGATGCATTTAAGATTACATTACAGAACAGAAAGTTTAATTTTAGAAAAATGAATTTCACTGATTTGCCCTGCAGCTTTAAACTCAGTTCATTCAGGGTAAAGTGATGTCTACCAAGAAAACCATAATATTATATTCTTCTCATCTTCTAAAAAGATAAATTTGTGTGCAGGGACTTTATCTGTGGTTATTAAAGCCACTTGTTTCAGCTCTATTCCTCTCTGTGAACATCATTGTTGGTCAGTGAATGAACGTATTAGGATTCTGATCATATTGGGCTCTTAGGTTTATTTCCTGTGCCTTCATTTTGGATGTTAGTGGGTGCATTTGCTCAAAAGAGTTGTGCTTTGTCTCATGGTGGTGCTTCACATTAACGCCTTTAATAAGCCTCACGGTCTCTGAACATACGACACATACCCGTGGGAAAAATGAACATTTAAGAGTCTGTCCATTCTTGGTTAAAGACTCTGGTCTTGCTGTACACGTCCCTCTTTTTGGAGAACTTCATGTGAAATATCTTCTCTGACGTGTGTGTGTGTTTGTAAATCTCACTGGAGTTGCGACGCTTATCAGAATACACATATTTGATTGGCTGAGAAACATCTAATGAGATGGTTTACAACGCATGTAATTGGTCGGTGTGTTTCCTGGACCGCTGAACGAGCGCCGTAAAGGCTGGAAAAGCTGCGCCGGTCAAAATAAAAGCACTCCGTCAAAATTGAATAATTCTCAATTATCTTTATGCCAGTGAAGTCTTAGTCGTTCATTCCCTGACAGCTGTCATTTCAGTCACTGAGTGGGAATGATTTCACCAGCAGTCGAGCATGTTTCGAGTTTGGACCGGTGTTCTGTTGCTGGTTTATGAGATTGAGTGTGACCTGTTATATTGGGGGGGTCATCTCGAGCCTGGCAGGGGAAAAAGAGGGAAGTATCTGGTGAGTGACAGGAAAATAGAGTAAGCAGAGGAGGAGAAAATATGTTCTGCTCAGTTCATCAACCCGTCACCATCACCCTCAAGCCTCGAGTATGCAATTCACCACAGTTCAACTCCATCACTGGGATTCAAGTACACACATTCAGATACAGTCTGGCAGTCATTATTTTAATGCATATCAATGATACTTATTTTCATGAGAGATGAACATTTTTTTTTTCTTAATTGAAACAAACACTACATGCAAAGTCTTATTCAACAGAACTTCTGTCTTTCAATATTTAAACACACTCAAACTATTTCCTTTCATACTTTGGACTCGTGTGATCCAAAATGCAGACTGTCGTAGACTGCTTGCTCTGCTGTCACATTTAACTGTATTTATGCTTGTAGTCGGGCTGCAGCCCTTTGGCTGTGCATGGCTGGACCCCAGTGTCTTGTTTTGATTTGTCATCTGTCATGTATACGACTTCAAGTTAATCCCATTTTAAATGATGCATCTGAACACTGCATATATTCACTTACTGACAGGAGTGCTGAGTTAGTAGTAGGTGTCACTGTGGCTTGTCTGGTCATTATTATAATTAGTATAATTAATAACATTTGATGATAGTTTTGTTTGTGATGACCGGTTTCTTGCTTCTTGCTGACATCAGAATCTCAACAGCACGGAAGAATAAAAAACATCTGCATTGACATCATTTACCAGAAATGAAAGCGGTTGGATGGTGGGAGTTCATGCCACAGTAACCAGTTTAAGAATTGATGTGAGACCATTTAACCTAATCCTCATGACAGCAGTCGGAGTTTAACCAGGTTATTCTAAAGAAGTTAGGACATTTACGCGCGCTGCACAAAAACTGGATTACTTGAGTAACCAGATTAAGGATAACATTCTCCATGCCTGTAAGCGTGGCCACTGATTGAATCAAACGCTGACTCCTAACACTCGGTTCAGCTCCAGATAACCTCTCGTCTCTCTGTCCACGAATCCTCCAGAATGACACTTGAGGGGCGAGACAGTCGGTCCCTGTCGGTACATTCGTTCCCAGTCAGAGGGCAGCTGGTGCTTCCAGGTCCGTCGCTGACTCGGTGTGTCGTGGACGATGTGCCTGTGTTTCTGCACTGAGCCGTGTGATTGCCATGTGTCAGAGAGCATGGCCAAGTCTCACTCGGGGCATCTGCAGATTAGTGTGCGTTGCCCGAGTGACCACGTTTCTGTCCAATCCTCTCCTTTCCTTTCCTCTCGTCGTAAGATGCTGGTTGGTATCCTAAACACACTCTAACTATTAGGTTCTCTTTGGATGTGCTGGTGTCATAAACGTTTCCTCTACAGCAGGTTTGGGCAATTATTTTTCCCAAGGGGCAACATGAGAAACAGGGACTGTTGTGGAGAGTCCAATATTCAGTCCAATAGACTGAACTCTGACTGAAGTATATTTGCTTAAGTACTGTACTTATGTACAAATTCAAGGTACTTTACTTGAGTAGTTCTATTTTACTTGTACTTCCACTCTGAGGGGAATATTGTACTTTTAACTAGCTTTAGTTACTAGTTACAGTATAAAAGAGTTAAAATGAGCATCACCTGAAACATCTGCAGCAGGAATAATGATCCAAACAAATATATATATTTAATATCCGTATATAATAGTAAAACTGGCAGGGTTGACTGACATGTTTCTGCAAAATATTTACTTTTATCACTATTGTATTTAGTCCAATGACCTCATTTTCTGTTTGTCAGTTCAGTGAGCGAGTGCACTGAAGTCAGGTTGAATGTGTGAGATGTGAAGGACAGCTGACAGGTGATCGTCACTGAGAGAGGATCTGGATTAATTAAACTCCATCACGGAGAATGTTTGTTCACATATGTAGGTCGATCCAAAGAGAACCAACATCTTCTGAGGATGATGCTTTTGCAGCTTAGCTAGCAAAGCCTCAGATGTCTGTTACTCTGCATCAGGCGACACGCTGCAGTGACGCTGCTGCTCGCACACATTCACGGACGTACTAACGTACGTAAATAAACACAGCAACAGTCTCCTTCAAAATAATAGCAATGCAGCTGTATTCTGTGCATGATGTACACTTATATACGTGGTTTTAGTCCTAATTTCCTATTGGCGTCCTGCCGTACAATGCCCAGGTCTGCTTTAGAAGCACCATTTTGATCCGTCAATGTGTGATAACGGTCTAAAGTGCACATTTTCCATTGATCACCACTGTTGTTTTATTTGTCTTTTTGGCAAACCAGTTGACACACTAGTTTCTGACATTCCTTTATAACTTTTGCTCATTATAAGAAGAATAACTTTGAATTCTGCCATGTTTCAACAGAAAATCATTGGGAAAACGATACTGGAACACTGTTTGATTGTCAGGGAGTGCAGTGCAACACTATCACGGCAGCAGCCACAACTAAAAACGAGTAAACCAACATAATTGTTTCAACTTCATTATTCAACGTCTGTTTTATTCATACAAACATTACACGCTTAACACAAACAAGCTTATTGTTCTCGTAGAGCAGGTTTTTCTCCAGTTCTAACACATGAAGTTAGGACCACATGATGGCCAAAATAACCATAACGATACATTATCAATACAAAACAAAAAACACTTGTCATAGTGGAGACAGACCACAGAATACATGAGTCTGCTTATCTCCACTGACTGTGGGGCGGTGTACTTTGTGCTTTTTAGTGGGCCCGTCTGTACAAAGGTAACCTTTACATTTAAGAAAACTATGAGACTAAATAAATCACATTTAATCTTCAAACTCTTCTGTTTCTTAGCAGTGGAGTTGCTGAAAGACTAGATGTGTTGTTTATGAACAAAACAAATGCTGTTAGACCTGTTGCAGACTTTGCCTGAATGTTCTCAGTTGGCAGGCACGCAACTAGGGTTGAACTAGTTTTTACTTGTTTTAATTAGCAGCCTTTTGCCCATTACCTAATTATAGAAATGATTAATATTTGCTCCATCTCTGGAGGTAATTACTGTGCTGTGATGATCTAAAGGACTTCCTGCTGTGGACCAACTCCACTGTTGGCAGCATAAGGTGACTCTGCTGTTTCACAGCCGTCTGTCTGTCTGTCTGTCTGTCTGTCTGTCTAGACTCGGGTTGCTCCACCACTTTTTTCTTTCATTGTGTTACTAATCTACACACTTCTACCCCTAGCACAGAACAAACAAACCTCATTTTTGGACCATCCGAGTTGAATCTGATTTAAATATGCATCGCAAAAGCTAGCACTGCCCGCGACGCTGCCTGGAATTGATCAGTGCATGAGAATGAGAGTTTTGCATTTTTGATATTACTCCGACTTTCAGTGAGCAACATTCTGCTCGGCAGCCTCGTGATGTTGGGCAGTTTGAGGCTGACGGGTTGTGTTGATGCAAGTAATTACACAGTAGTTCATATAAGACCATAATAGAGCCATCAATCTGAGACCGTACCACACTCGTACACATGCGCCGCATACCCACATGAACACACACGGAGAGTTTGATGAAATGACTGCGGTCTTTTTCTTAGACAACCTTTTTTTTAAGAAAAAGCTTTTTTATGTTCCTTCTCTGTTTTAAACTGCAGCCCTATTTGCCCAAACATCTGTATACTCTGTCTGAAATGCAGTTGTTGTTTTTTTTTTGGATCGATTTTCTCAAGTTGTTCCTCAGTGTCAATAACAGCTTTCCATGCAAACCATTTCCAGCTTGTTCTTGTGTTTGTTTTTGGTGTTTGATTACCTATTTGACATTCAGCTGGAGACAAAAGTGAAAACTCACTTTTGTCTTTGCCAGATATAAACTGAGCATGGCACTCGCCTTTGTTGTTTTGTGTTTCTGTGCCTTGGTTCAGAGGAGCTTTCAGAGCTTGTAAAGAAATCTCTGCTGCAGCGGTGAAGGGAATAGTCTCCCTCTCCAACGCCGGCACCACAGAGTGAATGTACGGTTGTCACTGAATATCACACCTTCTGGTGACGCCTTGCAGCTGGCTTGAGTTGTATCCACATACTTCAATGTATGATGTGCAGCTGTATTCGACTTTCGCGTTTCATCCACCTCATTTTGATGGACAGGGTTGTAAAAATGTCTTCATAATCAATAATTACTTGTCATTTTATCAAATCTTTTATAAGAAATATTTAATGGCATTCAATTTTCATTTTTTGAGAAAGAAAACACGGAAACAAGCTTATATATTATGCATGGAAAGAAAATATGAACAGACATGTCAACACTACACGATTCAGATGATTGATTTGTTTTTTTCTTCCCGCTGTGACAGCGGAGGCCACGAGAAACACTGCAGCCAGTCTCCCTTCATAGGCAAATATTCAACAACAATGACATTTTACACAATTGGGCAATTAGAATTTCTTAATGCATTGATCCTGCAGGCCCTTGCTTCACTGGGAGGAAATCCCGCAGCATGCTACGCTCCTTCTGCACCAGTGTTGCAGCTGCGTCAGATACTGACGCCTGGTCAGTGCTCCTCGGCGTCTGATGCCGACGCACAGAGGCACCCTTTGGCGTCTGTGTAAGACACACCAGGTTTTCAACTAACTCCACTGTATAAACCCATCAGCGCCATCATTAGACGGCCAGAGAATGTGTTTCTGTGAGCCGTATTGGTCTCGTACGTACTCCAAGGCCTCTGGTCCTTAGCTCTTCAACATGCTACTGTAAATATTATTAAGTAACAGTAGATCACGCTCAGTCTTCTAATCCGTCAAAATGACTGCCGTTCTTCCGATTTTTCCATCATTGTAAAAATAATTTAGTCAATGACAGGAAATATTCGGTTCGCGCGTACTACTCTATTATTTCTCCATAGAACACCCAGGCTGAGCTTGAATTGCTCGTTCTCTTTTCATTTCCTCCCAACATGAACATGACAGTCAGGGTCGAGGTAGAGGTTGAAGTACGAGCAGGTCCAAGGAAAAGACTCACCACTTTCTGTCCTGACTGGCTGTTCATTGTTCATACAGCATCACTGAGTCAATGAAGTCGTTTGGACTACATCTGCTACTGAACTCTGTTCATATTTGGAAAACAATGGTTTGGCTCCACACTGTTATTACTGAATGTGAAGCGATGACACGGTGACCGAGGATGAGGTGTGGAGCATCAGCTGTGAATAGAGAATATTTTTACACCACATCAACATTACATAAGAATAGTCTCTTTTCTACTGTCTATGCATCCACACATTTAGGCTATAAAAAGTATTTGGACAGATCAAAACCTCCTTTTTGCCCAATGAGATGACTTAGAACCACTAAAAATACATTTTAAAAATACATTTTAAATAAAGCTAATTCCACTTATAATACTACTATATTATCAAGCTAAAATGTATATCGCAAAAATATGTTTTGTGACCATACAATGGCTTGGATAGCCAAGCAACAAGAAAACACTTCTGTAAAAGGGATGTATCAGAAAACAATCATGTTTACATTAACAATAGATAGATGGCAGTCCCCACAATTGTTACTTTAATATTAAGAACAAAAAGAGAGGAATAAATCCCCAGTCAGTCAGTTGTATATTCAACTACATTTCACCAAAACAGCATTGCTGCCTCTGTGATGTTTCCTTTGCACGTACTGTAGGCCGACATGCTGGACATACGTTTTGCTCCAAACTTCACTTGCTACCAGAGTTCTTTTGGAACTTGTGGCAGTTGTTATGCCAAAAACCAGAAAAACCATGACACCTTGCCTGAAGCACTTCAGAAGAAATAATTAATTTTCCATTTGGCTCTTTATTTGAATTTTCATTGAAACTTTCTTCAACTTTTCTTCACCGCTGTGTTTTGCTTTAATTCACTTTATGATTCTGGACTACTTGCATGTTAGGTGAGAGGCTTTATGTTAGCACACCAGCAGCATGCATCCTTTTGAATTAGGAGGAAGATCCAGCTAGCAAGTGTCTAGCCCGCCTTAGATAATATTCAGCTACTCTGAATTCATATTCCATGTGGCATAAGAGGAGCATCACCGATGATACCAGCCGCCATAGGTAAATCCTCACAAAGGCGCAGAGATTTCTTCATTTCGCTATAAGTGCTGGCCTAGAATACAGGAACGGTTTCTCTGCAATGTTCATGCATGTGTACTATAAAGCAGGTATGTTACTGTTTTCACCGTAAGCATCAAGTGGAGCATATGGGGCCAGCGTGGGATGAGATTTGTCCTTTTGTCTCGGGGTAATGACCATGCATTTCCCAGTAGTGACAGGCCAGGCAGGTGGGACAGGCAGTACGTAGTGAAGTAATTACCCTGCAGGACCAGGGGGGAGAAAGACAGGACTCCGAGGTGGCTGGCCCTGCTCTAGTGGAGGTGACAGATTGTTGAAAGAGGGCAGCTGGTGCTTGAAGCGAGACGTGGTGTGTGTGTGTCACGACGAGCAGTGAAGATAGTGACCCACACCTGGTCAGTAGAGCCCTGCAGATAAAGCAGATTTTGAAAGAGAGTACCCAGACTGACGATATATATATACGATATGTATACGACATATCATGTAACACAAAATTGACTCCGCTCAACAATTTTATTTTTTTGTCAAAGTAAGTTCTCCAATACAGTTATAAAACGAAACATTCCTTCATTTTGTTTAATAAAGTGTTCAGTTTTTTAGATGACTAACAGGAGGTAACCCCCCCCCCCCCCCCCATGTTTCCCCTCAACGCGCTCTCATTGGCCGGAGCTCCCCAACTCTGTGTGTGTGTGTGTGTGTGTGTGTGTGTGTGTGTGTGTGTGTGTGTGTGTGTGTTGAGCCCCGCTCCCAGTGAAATACTGACTGAGGACAGAAGCAGGGTACCCGTAAATTAAAACAAAACATAGCAGAATAGTTGCTTATTATGGCAGGGAACATAACACATTTTATATATTGCATCCACATTTTGGCAAATTCCACAAGAATTTCGTCTGTATTTTCCGCATTGCAGAAACCATAGGGTCCTAGTGCAGCATCGCAACAGATTCCCTCGATATTGTTGCTGTCCAGATTGTCAGAGCTGTTGGGGTTTAACATCAGATAATAGACGTCAGTGATTTACGACAGCAGCCCCCCCCCCCCCCCCCTTACTCCCATTGCTCCCAGCAGAATGCCTCCTGTTAGTGTACCTGGACTGAGAGGCGACAGGGTATCCCACTTGACCCGTGCCTCACTCCGATGTTGAATATGCAAAGCTCTATGGTGGCATTCATGATGAGCTTGAACACATGATTAACTATCCACTGGCTATTAGACAATGCTCATAGTGTCTAGTATATAATGATGCATGGACGACCAGTGTCCTGATGCATTTAATCCATAACTGCCACCCCCATTGCTTTTTGTGTTGCCCTTGTTTATCCATATTTCCATCCAGAATCTTACAGAATATTTTCACTAACAACGGTGGATGTTGCGGGTCCACTATGTTCGTCAGGCTGCTCAGATTTGAGCTGTGAAAGCCTCTGTTGGTTGGGCATGTTGGGTATCTAAAGCAATTGAAGTATAGTGGGTGGTTGCTTGGTGGTACTTGTAAATACAAATTGCAGAAAGATCAGGGGGATTTAAATATACAAACCCCAGGCGAGGATTGTGAGTGTGGTATTCGGAGAAATGGAGTCCAAAGAAAGGGAAATGCTTTATTATGCTTATCCTTGAGAGAGTGAGGTAGGTGCTCTGTTCTTGTTTTTAAGGGCTCAGAAATTTACATTTTTCCTTTATGAATTTTAACAAGGGAAATGTATGTTTTCTTTATTTACTCAGCTAATTGTACATAAACCTAGTGGTTAAAGGGTGTTTAAGATAAAATATGTGATTCTCTACAAGGCAGAGAGCTTTGACCTCCGTGTACAGCTGCAAGTATATTCTTGTGATTATGACTTTCAAGAATAAAAGCCTCGGCCTCCAAACCCACAACATGGTGTATTCATTGCTTATTGTGGTTAGACAACGTGCCGACACTGTGTGGACGTGTAGCTACATTGGCTCTGCCCTCATGCAGAACATAAATATGACATGATGTTTTTGTTGAAGTAGTTCCTGTGTGTTCAACACTGTTGTTATCCGGACGACACGTGTGTATCTGTACGTGTCATCTGAGGTTTGCCAACATCATAATGGCTCTGTGAAAGAAAGCGGTATGGCTTGCTGCCAGCAGGTTGATACATCGTCTGTGAGGAAACCGGTCATTAGTGTTGTGGTCAGACAGAAGTGGGGGATCACCGCAGTAAACACTGTGAACTGTCTCCACCACTTTCTTCCTCTCCCCCTCCCCAGTTCTGTGACCTGAATACTGATCCCTGTTTTTTTTTAACCGGAGGACATCTTGCCCCAGCCTGGTAACGGAAATGGCTCTTTGATGATGTGGAGAGGACAGAGTCAAGAGCTCTTCGGCTGTCATCGCCTTCTCATCTTTTTGCATTTCTTGCCTTCTAAAGGGCCATCTCAACCCTCTCTGTTTTCCCGTTCTATCTCTGCATTGCAGTGTCCTTTTCTTGCCCCTATCAAGCAAGATATGTTTGTATCAGCAGTGGACCTTTAAACTCCTCTCCTCCTCCTCCAGATGGAAAACTAGCAGCACATATTTCTGGCTGGATGCGCTTTTCTCCTCTCTTCACAGTGTACGAGGCATCCGGAGAGCATATGTTATATGACAGCATTATTCAGCAGGAGGAAACTATGCACACTAATCACAAAACCCCTCCACTGTTTGGTCTTTCCCCAGCTTGTCGGCTTCATCCAGTGTCGATGCAACATGACGTTGTTTTTGAAATGTGAGCTTGATTTCAACCAAATTATATCTCAAGGTCAATAGCAGCCGGGGTTAATACCAGCTCACAACTGTTGCTCCATATCTAATGTGCTTAATTAGCTGGGAATTAGAGGGGCTCGGTTGATACGCGTGTGCTCGGAGATGGAGCGGAAGACGTTTTTGTTTCAGTTGTCCTGTATTATGGGATTATGTCACATGGCTTGACTGCGTCAACAAAGGTGAACAGAGGAGAATGCTGCAGTGCAGAGTACCGTTAAGGTGACTGTCTATCTCGGGTCTAATTTATAACTAAGTTATGATAGCTGCCAGTCTGCACAATTATGGTTTTTGGAGAGCAGCTTCATGTCTCTGCAACCTGTCTTTGGATTAACAATGTGTTCCTATTCAGATCATGTACGAAATGTTGTATTTTTGCATCCTTTGATGCCTGTGCCGTCTTTCAAATTTGGCCTGATATCCTCTCTTGACAAGAGCATTTTATACATTAGACTGTACATATTTTCTGTCCTGTGTGCCATGGATGATGCGTGTTTATTCAATCAGGGTTTCCTTGTAGATGTGTTCACACAGCACACCCTCTTTCCTTTGCAAAATATATTTCCTGCAAGGTTGCCTTTTAATTTTCTTCCTTCCCCCTCTGGAGAGGCGAGCACTCCTCTTGTTTTACAATTCCAAGCATTTCAAGGGATTAGAGGAACGACCAGATGATACAACCCATCCAGAATAGTAAACATGCTGCTGTCGCCACACAGTAAGCTGTGAATATGAGATAGGGAAAGCAGTGTGGCTGGGACACTTTTCCCCTTGGACCTAGACCGCTTTTCCACTAAATGCCCCACTGAATGCTGCCAGCTAAAAGGTGTGATTAATTAGTAGAGTGAAACAACGGCAAAGTGCTGTCACACTCTTTCCTTAAGTGCCACTCAAAAGCAAACCGACGAGCATTATTGGGTTTTGATTCCCATTTAGGTTTATTGCACTCTGGCTGCTTTTAAAGTGTAAGACTGGCCACAGATGAAAGGCTTCACTTCTTTGACCATTGGCTGCTCCACATGACACGGTTCAGAACGGGGCCGACGAGCTGAGGGTACACGGTGGAAACGCTGTACAAATGCATTTGACACCCTCATGAATCCATAGAAAGTGAGAACTCCGTGTAAAAACCTAAAGCGGACGCTCCCGTTTGGACAGGTCAGGAATGTTCCACGAGAAAGGAGCTGTCCTTGGTGCTGAAATCAGGACAGGCAGCTGGTGTCTGGGGTAAGAGCTGAGGGATCATTGCAGTGATCAGTCACCTCATGGCCTCCCACATGGAGGGCATCTTTTAGGACCCTGCTACTTTGCCCTGAAATATGATTTTTAGTTTTAACATTTCCTGATGAGATGATGAGCTTTCAGTAAATTGTGTGGGTGAAAACAGGGCAGGTCAATGTAGGAGTAATTTGACATATTCTGAAAAGTTCAATTGTTTTCCAAGTTCACCTTCAGACTTTTTAAAACTCTTTGGCTTTTGGGATCTGACTAATATTCACATCCCATAACTCAGCCACCTTTTTTTTAAAAGCTCTTACAGCTGTCCTCTCGCGACCCTTTTTGCTTCAAATGCCGCCTGTGCCGTATTTTTTTTTTTTTAGTTTGAACTCTTCCTGATTAGCAGAGAGGTTAAACATTAAGTATTTTTTATTATACCGGGGAAATCATGATTAATGTGACACCACACATTCAAGTAGCAGGACCTTCATGGTCCTTTGTGCTACTAAATGATTTTACCGCACTTGACATGTATTTCCATTTATTCCATTTTCCTGCAGATGGAAATTGTAGTCATGCTATTACTTCTAATTAAGGAACAAGCATGAGCAAACATCCTGACCATCTTGCTTTTAGTCCAGGCAGCTATAGACAAATACCACTCTCTCTGCTTTTTGAGATTTGCTTCATTTAACTTTCGCCTTAATTTATTGGCAGAGAATCTAAAAGCTGAAAGGGTTAACACCTTTCCCAAGGCTTCTTACACTTGACAATGAAAAGTGTTTTTAATATTCAGGTCATGTTTCTGTGCTTCTGTCTTCTTTTTGTGAGATCAACCATTCTCTTCCATCCTTTTCAAATGTTTTTTAGTGTTTGCTTGGGGACTGCTGATTTGATGTCATTTTCTCTGTGATTTGAAATAATTGTAGCAGCTGTGTCAGCTCGGGGAAACATTTAAAGAAAAGTCAAAATTCAAGTTCTTTACGGATCACATTCATGCAACAACTACAGAGAAGCAGTCATGGGCAATGAAAATCTCCCTCAAACAGCTGATTAAAAATGTATGAAAAAGAAGTTCATGCAAGTAAAAACAAAATGAGACTCTAAACATAAAGTAATGCAAGTTAAAATGAGGGGCAAAATATTGCATAGTGAAAATATAAAACAAAGTAATGTAAATTAGATTACATTCAGTTTATTAATTTGCAGTTTCAAATCTGTAGTATATAAATAATAGGTGTATACAATAAGTAAATGTTGGTAAAAAGGTGAAGTGACAACAAATTATTAGGTGGGTGTGACTTCAATATACAATGTTTGTTTGACTGCTCCTCCAGTTGATGTTGTTCTCTCAGTTTGATGTTTTTCACTCCCTGGACAGATTGATGAAATTTCACATGCTGATGTTGTGGCAGGAAGCAGAGACCAGGGCATTCGATACACCTGCACACTGCCGGGATCGAGAAAAGATTAGATATATGAGGTGGCCGTGATGTTTGGTGGGACGCGGTCACTCTGCTGTGCACTGCAGATGACGGGGAGATAAGATGGGGAGATGCACCGCCCTCTGGCCTCCGTCAGTTGTGTCCGGGCTTCACCCACGCAGTCTTCCTCTGCCTCCTCACACCGGAAGGTCATATCCACCACACAGTCTTACTTATGTTTTGCCTTGGTGGCTTAGTAGTAGTAGTTAGACCTGACCCCTCCCCGAAAGCTCCAGTATTCAAACTTTACCTTGTTTTTTGTGTGTTTTGTACGTTTCATCTGGTCCGGTTTCTTGCCTTCGGACCAGTGCATGCTTTTAACCCTGAATAAAAACAAGCAAGTGAAGACAACATGACTTACTTGTTTTTATTCAGGGTCAAAAGCATGCACTGCCATGTCATCAGTATACCCTATACATCTCTCTGTAACTGCACTCTCCCTTACCACCGTCTTTGTTCTTCCTACTGTAGCATTCTCACCTTTCATTTGCTCTTTTCCTTCACAATCTGTATCTTCACCATGAAAAAAAAAAAATCATGTGACTGATCTCACTGTCACGTCTCAAAATCCACCAAGATTGTGGCCAATGAAATCAGACGCATTTGTAGAACTGTAATTTTGCTGCCTAGATATCCAAAGCTTTCACACTCTTGGGGAATCTGCACCAATTTCTGTCTTGGAGTGTCCCTGTTGTGCTCCAATTAACCCGGGCTCACCCTGTTGTTTGGAGTGAAATAGAGCCGGGGGAAAATATCATCTACTCCGACCTTGAGGTTCCGCTGAAGCTGGTACGGTCAAGTGCTTGTGAGACTGTTGAGAGAGCTAGAGCTCAGCATTTGAACATTTAGAATTTACTCAACCCCGAAACTTTACAGCAGCATCCCCCCCAGTGCTCCCGTGGCTTTATATATGCGCCGTGATAATTCTTCACTATCTTCTCGTTATCGCACATTATTGCACAGCCTACACACATTGTCATTATAAATAGTGTATTCTGCAGATTGCTGTTGTGTGTACTTACTTACTTAATTTATTGGCAAATGACTGATATATTGTATCCTTTATATTTAGAGGTACACATTGCAGTAATTAAAAACATTGGAATTGCTGCAACTATTAATCTATGACCTTGAGACGAATTTAGCAGCAATTAAAACTGTGAAATATATTTTACATGAGGTTAAAACACCTGTCAGGACTAATGTATTGGTGATTTGGGTTCAATGGGCACATACAGGACAAACAGACAATATTTATTGCATATTCCAAAAGCACAAGTTGTGTTAAAAACATGGCAGTATAAACCGGGCAATAAAAATGTGTTTTTAGGAAGTGTGAGTCATCACAACCAAGGCCCTTGAGAATTCAGCTACAGCTGGGCACCCAGAATATTATCCAGTTTGCTGAAGCAGAATGAGAGATTAGCCACGGACAGACACAGAGGTGCACCCTCACTCGCAGACGGACGGACACACTCGAAGGATCGCATGATTCTCCTGGCTGAGATAATGAAATAACTTTTTAACTGAGATTTTTAACTCTTTGCATGTAGCCACAAATCGAATGAATTGAATCTTTAATGTGTCGGCCTTTAGTTAACTGATCGATGATGGCTAAGCCCAGCTGGTAATGACAAGGTGGCAAAACGAGGTTGTTACTAAACTGACTGACAGATGTTTACAGACAGATGATACATTTGTGCTTTCTTAATTAAATTTGGAGACGGGAAGAAACTCAGCATGGCTCCATGAACTGTAAAGATTTTCCAAAATCCTCAGTGAAGGACTCCCCGCTAGACTGAATCATTACGAAACACCTTTCATTTCCTTGGGGCTTGTTAGCCGCATTTGTATGCTGCAGGCATCCAGTTCGGTGGAGCATAAACACTGTAATCTCTAAATCTTGAGCAGTGTTTCCACAAACAATACACCAACCCTCCTGACATCTCAATCACAGTCTGGTCACATGAAGGGAGTTGGTCTGGAATTCAGGTCACACTCTCTCCAGGCCCTTCAGTGCTCACTGGCCGGCCTCTATTTAAATGCAGTCAATGCTCCTGTAGGTTCTGTAAATAAAGGCACAGTGGCTGTACTCACTGGTCGGTGGTGGGATTGACTTTTAGTTCCTAAATATTGCTATTGTAATTGTTGAATTCATGGTTCCTTGTATGAATTGTAGTCTTTTCTTTCCATGATTTATGATCCAGTTTTTTTAATTTTCAAGCTCTTTCCTGTTTAGGTTTTATCACTGAAATGATAAATATGAGCAAACAAGTGCTGTACTTTTCTTTGTTACACAGCTCAACTACTATTCGGCATATGGATGTCAAATATAGACTTGGCGTGGATCCACACACTCTGAATTCCTGAGTACATCTCCTGCCATGTAAAGTCAGACACACCAGGTGGCTGCTGTCTGGTAGCTGTTAGACTGAGCCTAATTTTTAGTGAATGAGAGGAGCCTCTCCAGGTGTCACACAGAAGGAAGTGGGCATTATGCAGTGGGTATTATGCAGTCATCGTGTCCTCTCACCTAGAGCTATTCAATCATGTACACATCTACTTCACAGTCTGTGGCGAGATGAGAAAAGTTTGCTTCCAACTTCTGGCTGATGCTTGTTTTTGTGTTCAGATGACTGGTTGATAAGATCCCAGTGTTGATTTCATTCAGTGACCCACACGGCCAGTATTACATTTTTGGCCTTAGTAAAATCCATGCAGTTTTCACATGCATGGGTGATGGGGGCAATGCAAATATGAGCCCGGGTAAAGAAAATGAGGAAGTGTTCCACTCTCTCAAGCGTGTCAGGAGCAAGATATGGTCCTGTTCAGAGACCGTCTCATATATATATCTATATAGATATATATAGATATATAGATATATATCTATATATATCTATATATAGCGATATATATCCCCTTGTCTGTCATGCTCTCTTTTGCTCATACACTAGTATTTTGGAAATGCATGCGGTTCCAGGAAGCGCCTTGACCTTGTTGCAAGTTGTCCGAGACACTGCAACGGTTTTCAACATGTTTTGATTTTATTGTGGCCAATAAAGATGCGCTAGTAGTTGGAGGCTGTTGGAGACGAGATGGGAGGGAGTTTTCCTCTCATTGAGGCTGTGTCCTATTTATAAAAAAGGAGAAAAAAATAAAGAGGGAGGCAGCTGATGTTTATGCATAGTGACTTCTTTGTGTTTTTGTTATCCCGATCATTTGCATCAGTAGCGGATCTCTCCACTTGGAATTATCAGTATACCTTGTCTGAGATCCCCACATCAACATGTCAACAGTCTGGGACATAGATTGTTAGCATTTCTGAAAACTCAAGTCTAGGTGTCTAAATTTCTATTCAAGTTTGGCTCATGATTTTACTTTAGGGACTCAACAACAACAAAACAGATGCACAAGAAGTACTTTAATGATTCCAAATTGGGTCATTGGTCCTTCCCCCCACCCCCCTCTGTTTCTTTCTGTTTTGTACATGATTATTGGGAAAAATTTAGGCGGAGTGGGTAGGCATTCCAAGTGTGGTCATTAGCACGGTTCAGCCATGATGTGAAGACCATTCATCAAACTTAATGGAACCACAGAAGCCCCCCCCCTTCCCCCTGTCAATGTTCCACCGCTCTGTTCCTCAAATAGCTTGACCTTTTTTATTTTGGCAACATTTTTAGGGTAAAGGAAGAATGGCCCTCGATAGGCTTGCAGCTCAACTCTTTACAATAGTTCCCTGGAGTGGCAGTGTGCCATTATGTCCAAAATGTTTGCATAATATCTTCACTTTGAAGAAAGACTGGAACTAAATGCTAATGATTGTCAGCTTAGCAATTGGGCTCTGGTCAACTGGCACTCCAGTCTACACTGACCACAGATAACATATGCTTTGACAACAAGTGCAGTTTGCCAATTTATGGAATTTTTGCATGTCAGAGGTGCAAAACAAAAATCCAGATTCATATCGTCCTCTTTCATGTGCTTCTGGCAATCGTTTTGCTTTTGTTGATAGACTTTTTGTTTTTGCAATACACAAGTGTGCACTGTGTACACAGAAGTAGGGAACGAGATGTTAGCTGGTAATAATCCAACAGACAAAAAAAGAAAATCACTTCCACATATGGTTATGAACACCAATTAGTATGATGGAACTGGCCATAATTATAGTCACGTAATGACTATATTGGCAGCCTGATATAATGGTCTGTTAAGTGATTAACGTTCTAACCTTCAAGTTTCATTACGTTAACACTACAGCTGCTACTATAAGAATGAATTTATTTGGCACTTCAGCTACACTTCAGGACTTAAATCAAATACTCTGAACATCTTTAAGTGTCGGACATTTTTTTCCACTCTGTTTCTTTCTCTTGTCTTTTGTTGGATTTATTTCATAAGCATAGTACTTACCTGTCTTTCAAAATGCAGGCATTTTAAAAGTATTCATTTTATTCAATAACATATTCCAAAAAGTGTGAGAATAAAATATCTGTTATTTATGCTATAGTGTTTTTGTGAAGTTGTGAATGCATTAGCATTAGATAACTTCTCTTTTATGTCTTTCGTTTTTGAAAAGTTCAAACACATTCATCTGCCTTTTCCTCATCACGGCTGAAAAATGTTTTTTTTTGTAGAGTGGCTGTGAAATGAGAGGGGTTGTTGGAAGTCTTCTATATGGATATTGTGTTTTCTCCCTCTGGTGCTGCTAAGCACTTGGCTGCAGAATGGTCATTTATTAGTTCCCCCCTCTTTGCTTACCCCGCTTTTGCATCATACTTTATCCCTTTGACTGCTTTCTGTTTTAAAAGTGAGCTGCAGGCTGTTCTGACTGACCCTTGTTATTGTGCTAAGTTAAACTGCTACGTCCACTCGGAGAGTTTGCCTTCTGTTTTGTACTAACTGATTTTTCTTCTGGAATAAGTCGTCGAGTTATTGTATATGGTCCTTTTGATGACATCCATGTTTGTTTGTTTGCCTGGTGTGGTCTTCTGCTTGTGAATGCAGTGCTGTCTGTTGGCACCACTAACCATCATATGTTTGAGCTTCATGCTAGCACACAAATGCACCACACAGAAACTGTTTCAGTGTCAAGCTTTTATCGAGCCAGTGCAGTCTCTGGTTGTGATGATTTTGACTGGGCAGTAGAGCAACCAGTTTAGTGAGATTGTAGTGATTTTAGTGGCAAAAATTTGATTTTGGAAAAGGGGGAAACAGCATGTTGCACATCTCTTTAATATTCATTCAAAAATAATATGGTGGACTGGACACTACTCCTGTCAGGATCTGCTACTGTCCACATCTGGCAGACTAGATGACTGTGTTTCTGAACCCTGGAACACTTCTCATTCTATTCACTTGTATCTGGGAGGACAACCATCGTGAGCTCCATATCTGCCCCCCAAGAGACTCCTTCACTGCGCACTCCAGCAGCAGCAGCCTTTTGTAAATAGCACATCAGTTCTATTTATTTTCACCCAATTTAGTAGCCCACTGTAGGCTTCCCTTGGAAACTGTCTCAAGTCCAATCTTCCGCTGCCTGTCACCATGGCGACGGCGAACCTTCAGCCCCGGCCTAATCAGAAGACGTCGAAAGTGGAGGGATTCATGAGGGCTCGGATGTAACACTCTTAATTCTCTGCCTCCACGGCAATGACGCACCAATGATTTCTTTCTAAGAAAGGAAAAAACAACATCCTTGATTGAGGCTCATGATCGTCGGGCTGAAAGAAAGGAGCCACGGGGGTGAACAATTAAACTAAAGCACACACCTTAATTGCTTTCACATAAACAATTTTTTATTTTGCCGCACAGTAAACTAATTGCCTGCTTGGTGGAATTTACTATTCCCAGCACATTAGAGAATCACAATAATAGCTACGGCTCTTTCATTTCCTCAGACACAACGAGCTCTGCTGGGTTTTCTGTAACATCACAGGATCTCAGTCTTTCCTGGCCGGCCACTTGAAAGTGACTACAGTGCTGCATCCACATGGAATCAGGCAGACTGAAGATGGCAGACGGACAAGACCTGCTGGACAGCATGCAAAAAACAAACAGGCATGACGATATGTTGCTATTGAGTTGTTAAACTTTGGACAGCAATGGCGTCTACCATTCCTGTTGCTGGTGTTCTCTGAAGGCACTCACCTTATTTTACCACCCTGGCCCGTCCACTACAATGACATCCGGTTTGCCGTCTTCCTCATTCCATGTGAATGCAGCATGAGCTCGCGAGCAGTTCACTGAGCCTCAGGCTAATGTGCAAGATTGACTGAGAGGCATTATTGCTAATCTAGTTTCACCTTCCAGTTTGTGAATGGTAAATCCTTCTCTCTAAGTCTCTGTGCTATTACAGTGAAGGGAGCTAGCTGTCACTACTCTGGTGTAACCACCTTGACAGGTCTGCCAACTCCAGCTGCATAGATATCAGCTAGAGCCTAATTAAAGTGGTATTACTCTCCTGCCTCATATTGTAGTGTTATTTCTAAAACCTTCCTCTCTGTAAATCATCGACCTGCAGCTCCACTGAGCCTCTGAATGTCCTAATAATCCTGAGCAGATATTCTTAATTGAAATTGAACGATTAGCCATAGCTTGGGAAATGGGTTAGCTCTACCTCTATCCGCACAGCGGTGATTTGAACCAGCACATGGGTATTTGCATCATACAGCATGGATTGCTGCCTGCTGAATTTGCCTCCCTCCATTACTGTGTGTGTGTGTGTGTGTGTGTGTGTGTGTGTGTGTGTGTGTGTGTGTGTGTGTGTGTGTGTGTGTGTGTGTGTGTGTGTGTGTGTGTGTGTGTGTGTGTGTGTGTGTGTGTGTGTGTGTGTGTGTGTGTGTGTGTGTGTGTGTGTGACTCTGCAGTTCGGCGCATTCACACAGTATAGAACGTTCTTTGATGTTGAATTATGTTGCACTCAAAGAAATGCCACAAGATTTTATTTAATTTCATTGGCATTTATGTTTGAGTGGAAACAGCGTGAATACAAATTGGTCGGGTGGTTGTGCAGAGATAAATGCTTTCACTGACACTTGACATGCTGACTGACAAGTTGTCTTTTCCTAGGAATTCGACGCAGACTTTTAAAGACTGGTCGCACCTGAAAGACTTCAGTCAGCCCATAATTTTTCAATTTCCACCCTTTAGTGAGACACAGACACAGGAAAGAGCACGCTGTACGCAGAATGATTAGTCGGCTTGACATTTCAGGTCATCGCTCCCATATGGATGAATGAATCCTGAGGGTGTTATCATCCACCGTACATTTATTAACAGTTCTCCCATCCAGAGAGAAACATACAGGTAGACATACACAGCTGCAGGCTAATAAGCTGCAGCTAAAACTGAAAACAATTTTTTTGAGTGTGATAAATCTAACATGCTTTTCAGTATTTACTCATGCTTCAAGCGAAGTTTGAAATCATAGGGTCCAATGGCAACTGTGAACAACAGAGGCACAACACAGATTGACTGGCAGATTCATTGGCAACACGATGAGGAGGCCTGCAATGATGAACTCCTCCACAATTCTTAATATGATTCCTTATTTCTCATACAAATACTGATGTCATTTAGTTTAGGTTTAAGTCGTTGTTTTTAGTTTTCCAAAGAGGACCTGCTCCATATATAGATACAAACGGCTTATTCTAAGGTAACTGAAAGACAACACATTCTTATTTGACACTAAAGAAAACAAACTTATTAATCCATATCTACCAATAGACCCTCCTGTACACACTGTTCCTTTAACGTTACCATTACTCTGGTTGTGCCAGCGTCTGCTACCTGGGTATGGTAAAATGACCTCTTAGTGAACAGTGTTGCACTGTATGTGTCTAGGCCTTTTATTGTGAAAGGAAAGGACGGAGTAAGGGTAGCTATAATGCGCTGCCGTTCATAACTTGGGAGGCAATAAAGAGTTTGCCGACTTGGTTCAGACTACGGGGCCTCGTTGTTATTATCTTATTACCTTCATATATCGGTGCAACTCGGGCGCTGTTCTCTGCCTTTGTGTCATAAATCAAGGCTTCATTCTCTCGGGTGAATGTGACCCGGTGGCAGACAGCATTGCATAAAGCGGGGCTTATAGGGAACCAATCTAAACACTGATGGTTATGTTATTCAATATTCATTACATTGTGCTATCAACATTAAATTCATAATGATAAGTTAAAGCAAAACGCTTGTATATTGCCACTTTAATAAATGGATTAATTTCCAATTGGATTACATACTTTCTATACTTGGAGTTAAACAAATACTAGCAACACATGACAGTATAAATCAGTACAGCAGCCCAGCAGTCAATGTGCTCAATTGTTAAATCAACCTTTTGGTTTCTTTAAATATCTTGACTCATTTGCATCTGAATTTCTGACAATTGTTTTTTTCCCAAAGCAACTCCGGCTTTATAGTGCAGATCACTGATATCATCAGAGTCTCAGTGAGAAAGGGTTTAGCAGAGGAGCTCAGTCTCACCAGCACACTGAGCTGCCGTTAGCTCTAATGTGGTAAACCGACCAAGGCTAGCAGTGTTCTATCATCGGAAACCATCAGGAGCAGAAGTCCGAGATAGGGGCAAAATAAATGAGTGTACAGCCACAATCTCTCACTGCCAGTGTTTCCTGCTGTTAAAGTATTTTAGATAAGTCCTGGAGAGCCAGCAGGGAGCCAGAAAGCAAATGAATTGTATAATGTAGATGGAGTTTTGGACGGAGCGAAAAAATTCAACCGGCGTGTTTTGTCTCTTCCTCTTGTTGCTTCTATGGATCCCTCTTAAACATGAGAATTTAGCAGCGGCCATTATTGCAGAATAGATCATTCACTTGTCAAATGATACTGTGCTACACCCACAGACTGCTTCTCCGTGGCATTCATTAGGCAATTGTGTAATGTAAAGTGTAACACCTTTAAATTGCATTACGCATTGCTTAATAAACTACTAATGCAAAGGGGAAATTAGAATACATGTTGTAGCAGACACATTTTTAACATTTAGTCATTAAGTAAAAAGTAAAAACATGTTTTGCAAATGTATTAAACACCCGGTCTAATTCCCCTAGACATTCAGACATTCCGCTATCTCCACGGATTTTCAAACGGGTTCACCTCCTGTCCTCTGTCCTCAGCCGGTCCCTGGGTCAGGAGACACTGAGAGTCTCGTCATGGAGCCACTGCATGTTGACTTTGCTGTGTGCTGAGAGGTCATTGTCATGCTGAACGTTGAATCTTCACCACACTCCGAAGTCTTTTTGCATTCAGCTTTGTTTATTGTTTCCTTAGTCGTATTGGTTATGCTGCAACCGTCATCCTCGTCTTCTTTGCTGGAGCAGTATTAGTCAGGTGAAGAGCCGTAGCTGTGCGCTGCCGCTCGGTTTGCCGCTTTGACGTTCAGGCCAACGTTCCATTCATCCTCGTCATTCTCACCAGACAACAGAATATTTTTGTCTTGTGTTGTCGGGTTTACGGTCGTTAAGTAAACTCCAGGCAGGCTGCCCCATGCCTCTTTAATGTAGGAGTGGAATCTCTCGAAGCTATCAAGAAAGCCTGATTAATGGACTGGTACGGAGATTGTTGTCTTTCTGGCAGGTTCTCCATCACTCCGAAGCTCAGTTAGAGTGGCCATTTTGTCCTAATGAAGCTGTAACAAATAGTGGTAACACTTTGTATACCCTTCCCCAGATTAGTGCCATAAAAAGTGGTTTTCTCATAGTTCTGTTGACAGCTCTTTGGACCTTTTTTATATTTTTTGTTTTTGTTTAGAGAAAAGTGTTTATGCTTTCCCTTGCAATTATTTTTGCAATCTGCTTATATTAAATGGGAGACAGTAGACAGGAAATGAGTCAGCGAGATAGAGGTATGACATGCAACAAAGGCCCCCTGTGTATGGGGTGTGTCTTAACCACGACACCCACAAACATTTTTCAAAACCTGTTTACACAGGTGTGTAATTCAATGCAAATTACTCACACAAATGCATGTGGTCAGAATGAATTTAACTGGTTACGGGTTGTGAACAATTTTGCTTTTATTGCTGTAATGTATGAACAGCAGTTTGCCTCTTTATGCAGAGAATTGAATGATTTACTTCTTCACACTGATTACGGGGTTTTCATCAGTGAACTTAAGTGGCATTCAGACGCCATCGATTTCCTCTGTAGAATTATCGTATTGCTCAGAGAAGCTCAGCTCTCCACACATTATTAAGTGTGTAATCAGTGATTTCATGTCTTTAACCTCTTGAAGCATAATGTGTGAAAAATACTCTGAAGATCTGAATGTGCAATTACACCACTTCTCAGGATTGTGGCGTGCCCGTGAATAGTGGGAATAATGACAATAGCGTTGAATGACGAGGTTTAGTCTGAACCTCCTCTTTTCTCCTACTTGCTTGCATCCATGATGGCTGAAACCGGCGTCCTTTTCAGTCTTAGACGAACAACCTTTGACAGGCTCCTGATCCATTCAAAGTACCTTCTTCATCATCGCAAAAGGCCATACAATAATAAGCATTGGGGTTGTGGGAGAAAATAATATATATATCTATATATAATCATTTATAAAGGCATGGTCCTTTTCCTGTCCTCAGCAGCTTGATCTGGATGTCTTTGTCGTGGCATTAAACTGCACTTTCCCCCCTTCCTCACTTCATAGTGCTGCACTTTAGGTAGCGAGACATTTGCACTTTCACTGGAGTTCATAAATGATTATAAAGCAGGAGGCAGCTTAACTGGTACTGTGTTGACTCCGTCATTAGGTTTTTGGCCCGAATAATATTTTATATATTGGTATATTGCCTAGTATGTTTGATTTTGTTTCATGTGAATCTTGTTTGTCTTGCGTGTGCTCGGTTACAGCCACACGCATCTTTGATAGTTAGAAGTATGTTTTCTTTTGCCCCACATTCACTTCATCAGTCGTAACAAAATGTGTTAATGAACTAGTGTAGGATTTAGGCTATGTGTGGTATATCCACTATATGTGTGTTTATATTGCTTTGTGTAACTGACCATATGTTTTTGTTTAGGGCATGATGCAGTGTTTCTGGTACCAAACTGATATCATACCGCAAAATGTAATGCTCACTACGTCATTAGACTTGGCCACCAGAGGCAACATGTGTTACCCGACAGAAGGATGAAGCAACAAAATGTTGCTTTATTGTGTTTGGCTTTGTGCAGCAGGACATGCATGGTGGCATGAGGCAGGTGGTAGGAGGAGTGGGCAGTTTGGCAACGAGGATTGTCTGCATATGAAAAACAAACTTTCCACCAGTCTGTTCAGGTTCCATACCAGTTAACATAGTGACTATATTTAGAAGGCAGACGTGTGTTACACCTTGCTCGGCTTTATAGGTTTCGTATGCAGATTTTGGCCACTGAGCTGACTCGTATTACCCTCAACCCATGAGTTTTCAATCTGTGGAACTGCTGTTATTGTATCCCTGTGCTCATTGATAAGGATGTCTGGTTTTCAAGCTGAATTTAAGCTTTGGAAATGGTTCTAAAACTACGTTGGCAGCTATAGCGTTGACATTTTTTTCTAGACTAACCTCCCACTGGAAGTGTCTGAAAACCTCTTAAGATTCACTCCATCATGCACTTCTAGGATCTACGTATATCTGCAACAACAGTTGAATGCAGAGACTTAAATGTGGCTCGACTGTGCTTGATAAGATTTAATTCTCTAAATTAGTGTAAGTAGAGCTGAACGATGTGGGAAAATAATCAAATAGTTCTTTTAGACTGATATTGCGACTGATTCAGTATGCGATTATTTAAAAAGTTCTTTATCTTCTGTATTGTTCAGCATACACAAACAATAAATCATTCTGTAGTACGACCAACACAACATTGGATACAGTCAACATACAAACTGCTCGTTCATGTAGGCCAGGCCTACTTGTTATGATCTAATGAGAGGCATCGATGCATGCATTGATATGAATAACATATCTTTATATACGTAGCTATTGCAGTAGAATATAGTAACGTGTAATTTCAAGCCATGTAATATCATCATCAAGACTTCACTTTTTAATAAAATCTAAAAAAAGCACAGCAGAGCAACAGGCCTGGTGTGAATGTTCATATTTGAATCTGACTGATCTCCAGTCAGTTATAGTAACACATCTCACAAACTACACAAATGTCAACACCGGATTATGGCTGTGCCACTCTAAGACATATTATGTTCACTTATATCCCAATGGGAACATGTTGATTTGACTTGCCCTCTCTCTCCTAATTCACCAGAGGCCCAGTCTGAACATTAATAAATATGAATACTTGCTGATCTCCAGTCAGTAACGGTATTGAACCAAATCACAAACTAAAGGGCTCTACCACTCTAAAAGTATTTAGATGACTAACAGCCTCGTAGTAAACATGTTGTCAACCGTCACGGCTCCAGCCCCGGTCGGGAAGCACGGGGGAGATGTTGTATTGCCTCCAGGGCCGATGTTGGTGCTCACTTCAGGGCACCGCAGGAACTTTACTTTGGTCTTGAGGAGCTGCAGCATTTAGTCATAGACAAACTGAAACCTACTCGGTGCATTTACTACCACTTGAAAACTTGACTGCTAATTTCCTCTCTGCTATACGATCGCCAACAGCTGTCTGCCCTGAGCACATCCACTGTTTCTCTCTCTCTCTCTCTCTGTCGATCAACCACACACTCACTACACACTCAGCTATTCCCCAAATGAGTTGCACTATTCTAACAACAATGCCCTTAAACCCGGCCTTGACCTCAAGCCTCCAGAAAACGTACTGGGCTTTGGCACGTGATACCTTTGGGCCCAAAAATACTATTTTTCCCATAGACTCGCATTGGGACAGAGACATCTGTAAATCAGTGGATAATCTCTTTTTAGGTAAATACATTTTCCAGTAGGAACACGTAAATAGCTGTAATTTACATCATTTGGTCCTAAAAGCTGTAAAATGCACTAATAGCAGGGTTATTCCCCTTCCTCCATTCATGTGAATGAGCAGAGTGGCTGGGAGGCGGGTCAAAGGAAACGCTAATGTGCTTGCTCTAAAGCAAGCAAAAGCTGCAATTAGAAAAAAAAAAAAAATCTTTTTCATTTCAGTTGCAACTTCTGCGATTTGGAAATGACGTTGTATTACATGGCATGTCGGTTTGAATCCGAGTAATCAAAAATCCCTAGTTTTTAGTGCATGATTTCCCATAAAACTTTCTTTCACCTGCATGTTATACCTGAGAGACAATCAAACACCTAGCTTTTGCAGAGTTACTTTATTTTTTATCTGCACAACAACTGCACTCTGATGAAAGTCTCCAGTCTCCAATCTCCATTTAGTCCAGTGACACACATCATTGAAATGTAATTGCCCCAAGATCTGATGATGACTGAGGTTGGGCTGCATTTATACCTTCACGGACAAGTCTCTTTCCTCTACGTTAGGCTGCTTTTGATTACCTTGATCACCAGCTATTACCTGTCAGTCACAGTAATGTGCAGTGGGTATCTAGACCCATTTTCCAACTGCTTGCTTTAATGCCCACCAGCAGGCTGTTGTCAGTGCTCTCCATATATACCGTGCACTTCTTTAGAGGGCTAATTTCATGCTTGTTGAACTTGAAGAACTGCATTATTGATTGTTGTTTTCTACTTTCTTAATAGTGATTATCATTTATGACTCAGAAGGGGCAGCAGGGCTATAGGGACTCTGCTCCCCTCCTCTTTTCATTAAAATGCCAGGCTATTTTGTTTTCATGGGTGTTTAAATTCTGATCAAAACCTTTCAGAAGGAAGAGAGATCTCCACCTCTCCGGTCCTGGCTAGCCCATTAACATCACAGCAGTGACCTCAGAGGAAAGACCTGATCGAGGACAGGGTTGAAAGCCGGGTCAGACGGCAATGTTCAGTGTGAAAGTTTAGTTTAATCCATGTTTCTCCATGCTGGAGCATTACATCAACGGAACACAACTCAAACAGCATGTGAAAGGCACAACAATCCAATCTTTTCTTGCATTCCCTGTCTGTCCCATCTTGTTCTGCAGTTGGTGGGTGGTGAGTTCGACCTGGAGACAAACTTCATTATCCAGGATGCAGAAGGCATCGGCTGCATGGTGGAGCTGTTGGGGCACTGTGACGTCACCTGCCAGGCTGAAATCTGGAGCATGTTCACCGCCATCCTGCGAAAAAGTGTTCGAAACCTGCAAACCAGCACTGAGGTGGGCCTCATCCAGCAGGTGCTGCTCAAAATGAGCTCGGTGGATGACATGATAGCAGGTATGATAATGGTAGCAGTGGTAGAGCATGCGTTTTCATTTTCAGAGGGATTGTTATCTTGGTAATGTCCGGCAAGTGGCGTATGCGTTATGCCTTCTTGTACGTTTCATTTTCGTTGTCATCCCCTTTAATTCTGTCAGCAATAGAGTGCTGCAGGGATAATGTATATTTGTAGGCCAATCTGGAAGTTAGCATCATTTTGAGTCCCTTCACAAAAAGCAAATGGTATTTGTCCATTGGATTATTGCAGAAAATAAGCTCTGCGGCAAACAAACATTTATGATACTTACATTTGTTTTGCAAAATAATCTTCACAAAGGAATACCCCTTGTGACTTTATGGTTTTTGAAGCGTGATTGCCAGAAGTAAAGCGCTAACGACAGGCTATAAACAAACTAGACCAGTAGGGTTGATGTGTTCTGTGTGATGATGGTCTGTAGGATCAGTGAGCCACTTGTTAGCAACAGCTTTTTTAAAGACATGTAGAAGCTTGAAAATTCACAAGGGGGGAATATTGTAGAAGAAAACGTTGAAACCTCTTAGGCCTGGGTTAACCACAGACCGTATTTCAGGCATCTAACGAAAAACACATTCAAAAAAACAATAACAATTGGAAGTGTAAAAAAATGTTGACTCATTTCTGGGTTTCAGGACTCATTCCTGCACCACTCTATTCTATTCTATCAATTCAGACAATTCTTTGAGACATCAACTATTGCAGAAAGTCAATGTTCTTCGAGGTAAATCTTGATTAAAATTGAATTCAAACAATTGTACTGTACTTAATAATTGGTATTAGGAAAAAGCCTTTGCTTTACAAAAATATTACAATTTTACATATTGGAGCCAGAATATTTTAGATATATTTGCCCTCTAGTAGCAAAGCCTCATGATGCTCTTTAGACAAATAGGTATTCATTTATTAAGAAATGAGTGATCATCCAGAGTTTGATTGCTGTGTAGTTGTCCCTGTGTACTATTTAAGTCCTGAACTTTTGTCGATGAACATTGCAGTCTGTAGGGACTACTACCGTTTACTCTTACCTTTCTGGAATGAGCCCCTCACATCTGTATTTAGGTCACTGTGGGGCTCTCTGTGGAGGTCAGTGTCACTTTGATATTTTTAACAAATTATATCCATACCTTGTGTAAGTTCTAAATATTGTTTCAGCTGATGATGAAATGTAAATGCGTTTTCCCTGCGGTAAGTTCAACAATGTACCAGTTAGACATCACTATGATTTACAAGTCAGTTTCCATGTAATTGTAGTGGAAGTGCTTCTGTGTTATATATATATATATATATATATATATATAATGGGATTTCAAAGACAAAACAGTTTTTCTTTAATTTAGCTTCATTCTCAGTTAATTTATTATCTCAGGAGTCCATGCATATGAATACTTTTCACTGTGAGGACCCCCCTGTGCAGTGTGGATGAGTTATGATACCTGCAAAATGCATCTGCATATGATAATTGTCCTCTCTCCTCTTTCTTCCCTTGTTTTTGTGCGTGTGTTTGGTGATGCATGCGTGCTATCTTGCCTTTTTAAAGACTTGCTAGTGGACATGTTGGGAGTGCTGGCCAGCTACAGCATCACAGTGAAGGAACTGAAATTGCTCTTCAGCATGCTACGGGGGGAAGGAGGCCTCTGGGTAAGTGATAGCAGGGACCGAATGCGGCGGGTTAGACACAAGTGTATGTTAGTTTTACACTCTCACTTGAGTCTCCCCCAGAGAGCCATCACACTGATCTGTTTAGGGCTTGTTCTGTAACCGGCAAACTGCAGAATGAGTGAATGAGGTAATTGACAGTGTATTGACTGCCGTCCAATCAGTCAGAGAGAAAGCCTCAACTGTCTTGTTATTACTCTTGTTTTATCTTTACCACCTGTGCAGCCGAAGCATGCGGTCAAAATGTTGTCTGTGCTGAATCAGATGCCCCAGAGACACGGTCCAGATGCCTTCTTCAACTTCCCCGGTCGCAGTGCAGCAGTAAGCTTTCACAAGTCTCCACTCTGCAATCAATTTCAAAGTGACACAAATCTGTGCTTTTTTACGGAGACCTGCAGGTTATCCTGCAGGGATTGACAATCGTTGAATGTTAAAGGTGACTCACATGATGTGTTCAGCAACACAAAAATGAAGTAAATCCATATATCAAAACATTTGCCTCGATTAGTATATTTTGATTACATACAAACATTACATACATGAGAGATGTGAAGTGGTCTTAACATGTAGATGGAAACCGCTCCACTGGTACTGCATATACATGTACACTGTTAAGCAGGAGTAAAAATGTATTAACGGGTTTATAGAAAAAGAAAATGTGACTAATCATCCCAGTGTACGATTGACATCGTAGTGTGACCAAATAAGATAGGTGCAGTTCGGAGGTGCTGCTAGTTAATCTTGGGATAATATTGTAGGGGCAGATGGGTTGACACTTGTTACAGAGTGCAGCATACTGTTCATTACCGTTGCATCTGTTTTGCATCATGCCAACACATGTTGATTAAGTAAGCAAATGAGTCACCACAGTAATTTCATTAAATGTAATTTTTCGCTGATGGTTAATGACTTGTTTTGAACTATCCTCTAAAGAATCCTAGAGATTAATAATAATAATACAACCTTTTCCAAATGCAAGTAAGACTAGAAATCCCAGCTGGATTTATTTTCAAAGAGGCTGGACCCTTGCCATCATAACAAATTCAGCAAGAATTATAATGCCATCAATCGCCCAGTAACATTCTGGAGTTCACCACATATTTGCAATTTCAGTTGTGTTATTTAGTTTTATAGAAATAAACATTTGAGTGACCTACGCCAATATTTTATACATTTTCATTAATATAACTAGGCACAAAAGGAGCACAACGTATTCATTGTCACTTTTTAGCACCTTAGTGTTGTTGTTTTCACTGTAACTTAGTCTAGAAGAGGCAGTGCAACACATTTTTAATACAATTGTCTCTCATACTGCACAATTGCCATCTCTTTGTTTTTTGTCCCAGGCCATTGCTTTACCTCCTATTGCTAAGTGGCCTTATCAGAACGGGTTTACATTCAACACCTGGTTCAGGATGGATCCCTTAAATAACATCAATGTCGACAAGGATAAACCATATCTCTACTGGTGAGTAAACAATTACTCGCATTTCTGCGCTCCGTGTTTCCAATGTCTTCAATACGTGCCGAGCTCTCTCACAGAGGTGCTGTAACATTATGACGCCAGAGAGAAGAAAATTACACTTTCCTGTTTTTCATCAATCTAATTGCCTTAGTATTAGAAATCATTCCCTCTCTACAGAGTCCCATCAAGCTGCCAGCAGCTTTATTGACAAAGCAATATGCTGTCTGATACTCTGTGACCTACTGTGATTTCCCCATCTAAACAGATTATGACTGGAACTTGTATTTCAAGGTTAAACTAGTTGCACAGACACACATTTTCACAGTTTGTGAAAGGGCCTCATTCTTTCCAGATATGAGAGAGAGAGAGAGAGAGAGAGAGAGAGAAGAAAACCAATGTCATGATTTTCCAAAACCGCCCTAGATGTCAGGAGAACAAATACCAGTTTACCATAAACACCAACATGATTGAACATAGTATGAGTTATACCTACCTTGGTATAACCATAACTGCATCAGGGGGTTTCAACATGGCAGTGAATGCACTAAAAGAAAAAGCTCGAAGAGCTCTACACGCAATTAAGAGAAAATTTTATAATTTTCAAATCCCAATAAAAATCTGGCTTAAAATCTTTAACAGTGTCATCCAGCCCATTGTGCTGTATGGTAGTGAAGTATGGGGTCCACTCAGTCATCACAGTTATACCCGCTGGGACAAACATCCAACTGAGTCTCTACACGCAGAATTCTGCAGACACATTTTACACGTACACAGAAACACACCAACAAATGCATGTAGAGCAGAACTAGGCCGATACCCACTGATCATTAACATTCAAAAGAGAGCACTCACATTCTTCAATCACCTTAGATCCAGCCCCCCAGACACCCTCCACTCCAAAGCCCTCCGAACCCAAGAGCTGAGCCCAGAGAAGAGTCCCCTATGTCAGCTGGTGCTGAGACTAGCTGCCTCCTCTCAGACACACGGGGACCAGTCTCTCAACAACGCTGCTCTCCAAACACCAACCAGAGTAAAACACATCATGGCGAGATGTAAAGAAGCCTATCTGGAGCACTGGAGAGAGGAAACTGGGGGCCAAAGCAGACTGGAATGTTATCTGGCCCTAGAGAGAGACTATGAATTGGCAGAGTATCTCTCTACAGTCAGAGATATAAAGCAGAGACAGAACCTCACCAAGTACAGGCTCAGTGACCACAAACTGGAGATTGAAACAGGACGACACAAAAAGTCATGGCAACCAAGAGAGAACAGAACATGTGGTCACTGTGGGACCGGTGAGGTTGAGACGGAGATGCACTTCCTCCTAAAATGCAAAACATTCCATAAAATTAGGAACATCTACCTAAACAAATTTGACTCTGTGATCTCAGATTTTAAAAAAATCGAGTGATATCTCAAAATTAAAAGTCCTCCTAGGAGAAGGAGAGAGGGCGTACCTTGCTGCCCAGTATGTACTAACATGCCACAACCTGAGGGACAGTAGGTGACGCTTTGGCGATGCCGTTCCTGGGCGTTCATGCCAATGGAGCAGATCTGAGTTTGGGTTGAATTGGGAGAGAGACGGAGAGGGAGACAGATCTATCTATCCATGGATCTCTCTCTCTCACTTCGCTCCTCCCTTTGCTTCGGTGTCAGAGAGCTGCGGTGGTCTACAGGTAACGTGGGAGCAATGGGGGCTCTGTCTCACACCACTTTATGAGATGTTGCATTAATATTATTGTTATATTGATATTGTTGTGTATTGATGTTACTGTATGTTTAATTTCTTGATGCTTTGGCAATACTGTTTTTTTTAAACTTTCATGCCAATAAAGCAGAGAGAGAGAGAGAGAGAGAGAGAGAGAGAGAGAGAGAGAGAGAGAGAGAGAGAGAGAGAGAGAGAGAGAGAGAGAGAGAGAGAGAGAGAGAGAGAGAGAGAGAGAGAGAGAGAGAGAGAGAGAGAGAGAGAGAGAGAGAGAGAGAGAGAGAGAGAGAGAGAGAGAGAGAGAGAGAGAGAGAGAGGTCATGGAAGCATGAACTACAGCCACTGCTGCAGTGGGAGGCACTGTGGAGGTGCTAATTTTGATTTGAATATCTTCCACATTAGGCCCACATACCTTCTCTTGTAGGGGCTTGTGGGTAATTAGTGCTAAAATCAATGACTTAAAAAGTGCAGTGATATTCAGCTGCCGTTCTTTCTGTTTATGAGAGCAGCTTTGGGAGAAAATCACTCAATACAATGGGACATATACAAGAGTTGTGGAGGGGAATGAAAGACAAAGTGGAATAATAAGGATGAAAAGGTTGGCTGACAGGGAAGACTGTTCACACTAATTGGTCAGAGATAACGGTATCTGTAGTTAGCTGTATTGTCTGCTGGCTGCCATTGCTTTACCTGGATCACACCGTTTGAATGAAAGCATCTACTCACCTTGGAAGCACTAGTTCTGCCTCTCTCTGATGTGAACATCAAAAAGAAGAAAAAAAAAAAAAAGAAATATTGCCGAAGTTGTTGGTATTCATGCGGCAGCGATTCCTCTCTGACAGAGTCACAAAAAAGGCTGAGATATGCCAAGCTAATCCTGTTTTTATGCATCGCTCCGAGGGCCTCGTAGCTCAGTGGCAGGGCATGTAGACAACAAATAAAAGAATTGTATCTTCAGAAGCGGACCAAGGTTGCCGCTTTCCACCTGATGTGTAATCACAAGCAGGCTTGTCCACTGGAGCGTCTCGGCCGGCTCAGCGGTAGCTCGGCGTGAGGCTCTACATCTCTCTGGCCCGGCATGCGCCCCACAGTATTAAAGCCTATGCTGTCTTTATCTGCTTTGTCAAAGAGGCCCGTTTGTTTTAGATGGTGCCAATGGGCGGTGGCGGTTGGAGGCTTTGAAGATAGTAGCCTGCTATGGAACTAAAAGCTGTGGGAGTGTAGTGAGTACATGTCAGCAGTGATAGAGATGATCGATACAAGCAGAGAAAGAAGGGAGAACTAGTGCAGTATTGTAAGGTTGTTTGTGTGCGGAGGGTGTGGGCTGTACTGAGTCTGCTCATATTGTATACAGGTGGCAGTGTTGACAGTGCTGACATATCTTTTATCTGCGGAGAGAAGGAGATCAGAGTAGAGGGATTAACCATCACTGAAGTGCGCTCATCAACTAAGTGTTCTCCTCGTTGTCTTTGTAGTTGTTACCATGTCTGCACAATTTGCAGTAGCTTTAGACTCACCTCAGGAATTTCCCTGTTCTAGCTTGTTAAGTGAATTATCATAATTCTCAAAAGAATGGTAAGAGATACCCATCATTTACTCCTGCAAATTGATTTGTGTGCGTAGCGCGAGGCGTTCAAAGATGATTTTGGCCCCAATCTTACTATGCAGAACGAGGCAACTAGGTCACTCCATTTATTGGTTTGTATGATTGCGCAGTATTATAAAGGAGGAAATATCCAATAGAATACTTAGTAGTGGTCTGAAAACGTCTACCTTATGTGTTAAAATACATTTTATCCTGCTTGTTGATCAATTATTTAGGTTTACCCTGTCAAGTTCGCAGCTCACGATATATACTGTGCATGTTTTTTTGCTTACAGCTTTCGGACCAGCAAGGGCATTGGGTACTCTGCACATTTTGTTGGTAACTGCTTGATCGTGACGTCGCTCAAGTCTAAAGGAAAAGGTTTCCAGCACTGTGTGAAGTACGATTTTCAGCCCAGGAAGGTAAGAGCAGCTTTGTCTTTTAATCCTGTGCTTTCAGCTGTTATACGACATGCGGAGCTACTCCGGGTATATGTAAGCCACCTCTGAACATGGTTTGCATTGTACCAACCACTAAATGCTATAACTGCATCATGGCCTGTGCTGAAAAATAAGCAAGGCTTCAGATTTCATTTGGGGAAAAAAATAAATGACAATGCTGTTATAAAACACCCTGCAGTTTTGGCTACACCCCTGACTCCATACCCACCACCACATGGTCTTTTGTTGGTATTACAAAGTTGTATGTCTACATATACCGAGGTGATTAAAACCCCCAGAGGGGTCTTACAGGTGTAATTGGATGTAAATGCAGGAGAGAAAATGAAACTTAATTTAGCATGGACTGTTGCGTCGCTGTCCCTGCAGAGAAGAGAAGCCGGCTCAAAGCACGTGTCAAACATTTAGAGCCTTCACATAACACCTGGGAACAAGCATTCATCCCATTCCTACTGCAACCGTGCAGCTATCGTTTTGCAGAAGCTCTTAGAAGTTTTTAATTGATTTTGGGCTCAGACATCTGCAGATAAGCGTCGTCGTAAATTATCTGCGGGCAGCTTGCACTCTTCCCCTGAGCCATGAATCCTCTTTTAAGTGTCTTTACCTTTGTGTGTAGACGGCTGTAATTTCATTAGACTGCTCCCAGTGCCCTTTATGGGTTAAACTAATAAACAGTCACAGATGATGCTGTGAGTGGTTGTGCCAGTCCTACCCAGTGTTCGTACTAATTTATGAGCCTCTTGATTGTTTGTGTGTTTTGGGTCTATTCCGTGTAGCCAGATTGCATTCATGCAGTCTGCAGCTCCAAAGCTGTGAGCGGCACATCTTGTGTTATGCTACGATACTTTTGTTTCATTTGTTTTCTGATAACAGAAAAAAGTCATTTTACTTCAGAACAATCATTCGTTTCCATAAAGTCTTTGAAATAAAAGATGTTGAGAGCTGACAAACTCTGAATGGCTGCAAGCTCTTGACCGTCCCGAGCTGCTGTTTATGTTGACGACAGCGTGGTTTGTTGATGCTGCTGATGCTGATCTGAAGACAATAGAAGAAGAACCCGAGGGGCATCCATTTGTTTGTTGTCAAGTAGACGTGACTTTAGTGGTGAACAGCCACTTGTCCGTGACTGACTTTGAATTTTGTTTTGTTTTACTTTTTCCAATGAAAAGCTATAATGTAATATGTGTAGTTATGTTTTTATGTGCGGTCTGCATCACTTCTATGACAAGAACCCCACTTTAATGTCTGAAGCAGTGCAGCGCAGCAGTTCCCCGTCACTCTATACAGTGTCCCTTTATGTTTTTCATTTAAGTCACAATGGCAGAATCCTGAAGTTTGGACTAAATTGGCAAAACTGATCCCTCCGTTTTCACCTTTACAATTCAAAGAGGCAAAAAGATGATCCGAGTAAGGAGAAACATTCTGAAAGACCTTTATCAATGTTAAATCAAAAGAACTGCCATCAGTGCTGCGACTGCTGCATCAGCAACACGGGATGTAAGATAAAGCCTTGGATAGAAGCAGAAACTTGAAAAAGTGAAATGCAGCTACAAAGTGTTCTTGTGAATATATAATCTTCAGCTTCTGCATTGGCAAATGTGAGCAAAGCAAATTAAGTTTAGATTGCTATACATACACTACTTAACATGTGGTCCACTTTGCTGACTTTGTTTGTGGTACAAGTAAAAAGGCTTTACTGCATAAAACATTAATTATTTATAATATGAGAAATCTGTTGACAAACCTTAAACTCTGAAGCAAATAACTATATACTATATACAGTATATACCGTATATATATAATTTTTTTGAATGTTGGAATAGTTGCCTTCGATGGACATTTTAATAATAACTGAATAACTACAGGCAGTGTCTTACATGGCTTTATGCAGAGTGAAAATGACTTGTCTTGCCTCCTCTCTGATCTATTATTCACAATGTTCCACTGCAGAGTTCAGAACATTAGATAGTGAAGCTCACTGCTGTGGCTTTCTAGTAACTTTGAAGTTGTTCTGAATTAACCGGATTAAAGAGAAACAAATTGGAGAGCTGACCAGAACTGTTGTTGATGTTCAATAAACCAAATTCAATTGTCGTTTTAGTTAAGCGTGGTCAAATTAATAAAGTGTAACGACGTTGTTTAATAATGACCCACTTAATAGATGACCTGTTCTGTAGCTCACTCTTTAAATGTTTTCACTCTGACTCTCTTCTCACCCTCAGTGGTACATGATCAGTATAGTTCACATCTACAGCCGCTGGAGGAACAGTGAAATCAGATGCTATGTTAACGGACAGCTCGTTTCTTACGGAGACATGGCATGGCACGTCAACACAAATGATGTAAGTGCTCTTCTTTTTACTCCTCCTCCCTATTGGCACCTTTTCTTCCCTGGTCGTGATGTTTTTTGGCTGAGGACTGCCTGAGGCTGTCACATCGGCGTCTCTCATGGCTGTAAATGGTGACGTCCGTACATGTTCCATAGCGCTCATTGGGCAACATGAGTTTTACCACGTCCACATGGATTTCTCTCAGATAGATGACTGGTGTTTTAGTCTTAATTTGAATATCCATTCAACACAGAGTTGTTCTGCAGTAGAGAGTGGAAGATGGAACATCAAACATTTGGACAACATATTTATGTACAGAGTGAAAAATGATTAAATGTCAGCATCAATTGTAAATATGTGAACAGAAATTGCAGATACTGTCAGACAGAAGCATTCTTGTTTAAAAATGTATGACATTTTATGATGTTTGCACGTTTTTCTCCGAGCCAAAAGGAAACCTGTTGTCACACATGGCTCACGGTGACTGAGTTGAAAAGCAATTTGCACTCGTGGTGATGAGAAATATTTCCAAAGGTGTGCTTCACACTGTAGCTGTGTATTCAAGGAAAGATTGTGCAAATGACAGGTTGAGATGTAAATGCTGTTCATGACATATTCCACCACATTAACTAAAGCTCCTTTGACTATTGAAATGTTCCCACACCTGAAAAGAAAGGTGGAGGCTTATAAATAAAGGATTTTATTCTGTGAGGCTGCAGAACCGGCTGCATCGCAAGAGCAAGAGAATAGTTTAGATTCGATTAGCCGACAGTATTTCAACCAAGTTAGGTGGTTTAAAAAAAGAAATCCCACAACCACATTGAAGTACCAAGTATGGAAACATTCCAGACCCTCACCGTGTTACGTTTCCCTCGAATGTGGCATATGAGAAGACGGCAGCAGTTGCTGTTTAAATAATCCCAGAGTATGGTCACATAACTAGTGATCTACACAGACAGTGCTGTAAGCCGACAGCTAGACTGGTGCTACATGCGGTCAGTCTCTGGTAACATAGAGATACATTGAAACAAAATTGTATTATCTATATAATATTCATTCTCTACTATTTAGGCTCTGATATTATAACCTAAATGTTTCCATTTATATATATATATATATATATATATTTTAAAATTTTTTTTTATTTTCCTGTTATTGTGTCTTTTGCCTATTCACTAAACAAAAGTTATAGATTAGTGCCATCCCTCTGTTCTTGCCAAATATAGAAGTATGATTGGAGCTAAAAGTCTTAGTAACTGTCATATTTTCAAAAGCTTAGTAATCATAAGAATGTGTGTGTAACAAAAGTTGTAGGTAGCACATCACTCATAAATGAGATTGGATGGGCTTTTCTAACGGTGTTAAATATAAGACACGCTTAAGATTCAAGATACTAAATTATCTGTAAACAAATCTGATGTTATTTTTTCCCCAGTACCACTTGTACTGTATAAGCCTTCATACTGACTGTGTTGTCTGTTGTTAAAAAGCTGCTGCTGTTGTAAGTTATCCTTCAATTTGATCCTGATTGCAATCACAGTACGTCTTCTCTCCATCCCAGAGGCTATATTAAGGTTTCCTATCTTTGTAAATCAGGGACATTGTTTTCCTCTTTCCGATGGGGAATTGTCAAGCTAGACACTGAAACAACACAGAAGGTGGTGTTGTTTTTGATAGCTATATTGAGAATACTATTTCACGGAGAAATATTTAAACCTTTTGGGAAATCAAATGTTGTACTTGTTGTCAAATGTTGTTTCATTTTTTTTGCCCTCTTCCTAACTCAGCTTTGTGTCTGAATTTGGGTATGTTTTTTTTTCCTTCAGTCCCAAAATATAAACCGGTGTAGCCTTTTCTTTCTTCGTCTCTCTTGCAGAGTTATGATAAGTGCTTCCTTGGGTCCTCGGAGACAGCAGACGCAAACAGAGTATTCTGCGGGCAGCTAGGAGCCGTGTACGTGTTCAGTGAAGCCCTCAATCCCGCGCAGATATTTGCAATTCATCAGCTAGGACCTGGCTATAAGGTATGTACTTGAGGGTGACTAAATTAGATTACATGTAAGCAGTCTGCATCATCTATCAATCTGTGAAATCAATGCCAAGTGCTGCGCCGCCACAGTTCCTTCGCCGTGATGTGTCTCCGTCCTCGGAGCGATGCTTTTCCTCCCAGATAAACGGCTGCATAAATTACTTACTACTGGGAAATAATGGCACAATGCACCGAGGGAGGCAGCGGGCCCTCTGAAGGGAGAGAGCCCTGAGCCGACTGTAGCGCTCCCAAGCTTCTTGACAAAGACCAAAAGATAGGGAATATAGAAAGATGCTGACCTACCCAGAAGGGGATTCAGCTGTGAATGTTAATCACATGGTAAAAAACTATTAGTTTTTTTTTGTATTTATTTATTTTACAGTATTTACTCTCTATCCCCAAATATTCCACTCATCTTGAACGAGATACAGAGTGTGCTCCTCGGTTATTCTCATATTCAGAGACTGCTCTCACTGTCTCACTTTCCCTGTTAAGCCCTGCACTCTGTCACAAATGGAGGAATGACACGCACTGCCAAATCAGTTTTTACACAGGATGTCTCTCTGACAGTTTACAATCATTTTACACCAGCTTTGTTCTCTAGCTGTTTCCAGGACAAAATTAGTCTTTTTTTTTTTTTTTTTATGGCAGGAAGAAATATTGCTCATTGGTCTTGTAAAACCTACACTGTGAGGATTGTGAGATGGATGTTTTGTGATTTCAATCAGCTCTATGAATGCAGAGGGATTCCCAGGTGAAGTCTTTGTTTGGTCTTTTCGCTAATGGCAGACGACTTGCCATTTACCTCCTTAATTGTGGTTCTAGACCTTCTGTTAGAGAGGCAACACACAACGGAGCAATCCTCCAGATTTCACACAATAATGAAGAGCATGTCCCGGGGAGACAATTACCCGCAATTGATGAAGCTGTGAATGGGGTGTTGGTAATGGTGAGTATGATCGAGCCAGCCAGGTGAGTTGAGGAGGAAGGTCAGAGAGTTGTCAGCCTCACTGATTGGTTGTTGTAATGGGAGTGCTGTCCAGGCTACAAGAGGTCTGTCTGTTTTAATTGAGAACTGCCAGGAAGAGTCTTAGTGCTGCAGATCACAGTCAACAGTTTGTACATTGGACTTTCTGTATATCTGTTTCAACTCGTCTGCTCAGCTCCACAGCCAGATGAAAAAAAAAAAAACTCTGAGCTGATGTATGATTTACTTTCCGATCCATGGTCCTCTCATCCATGTTTGATGTTTGATGTTTGACACGCTTTCCCTTGCTCACACAGTGTATTGAATGTAACTAACTCCTGTGGTTAGTTGAAATGCAGAGATTATTGCAGCCAAGGGTTACTATTTCCACTGCACGTTATGATTTATGGCTGAAAATCAGACAGAGCTGTTAGTAGAATCTGTTCCCTGGGTTCATATTTCTGTATGGAAATTATATTATACTATACTGAACTGAGATGGACTCCCAGTTATTTATTTATAGTACTAACAACTTTTGCCATCTCTATGACTTGAAACCATTCGGAGATAACATCAAGGGACAGTGTTGGTTCTACACACAATGAGGCTGACGGGAGCTGGCTGTGATATTGGACCACTATTCATCCCTGCTGTTTTAGCCGAGTTCATAAGCTTTGGTGAAAGTCTAGAAAAGTGTGGGCTGGAGGATTCATAGAAGAGAATTTCCTCACAATTATGTGCGATGTAACTCAGGACAAGTCAAATAATTCGCAATGGAAACTGTCAAACACAACAGAGTTTTTTCTTTTAATGTTTATTCTGAATAACTACTTACCCCTCTCCAGCTCTGGGGAATAGCCTGGTCTGCAGTCATGCAGTAACGTCTGTCACAGCAATATCCAAAGACCGCTTCACTGAACACAAAATATTAGTCATTTAGTTGACTCGTCAAAACAATTAGGCCATGACGCTACGCCTTTTCATATGCTGCACTTAGAGTTATTTCTGTCTTTGCCCTCTATCATCAGTACCATATGTGCTCTACATGAGTCAGATTAGCCCATTGGATTTCTTCCAGCTCTGCTCTGCAGTATGCACCACAGCTTGCTGTAGACGAGACTGAGGAGCTGCACAGTCCTGGTCCTCCCTTGTCAGGGAAGACGAATGTTATCTCTTGGTAGCCGCCATGCAATAATACAATATTGATGTAGAACATTAAATGACAAGCTCACAGATGATGAAACATTTTGAGATACTATACAGGCCAACAAATGTAGGCCTGTTTGCATTAAATAAGCAATGTCAATGGGGCAACAGCTTAGTCTTATACTTAATTAAAGACTAAATAATACCGCCAAGACTCCACAATAGATGATGTTTCATGTTTGATGTAACGTTTTCTCTGATCGGCATCAGAATGCACTTTTGGGTAGGCAATCAATGGATACACGAGCAGGAAGTAAGTGGTTCAACTTAGTGGTTCAAATGTTGTTCAACATTCATCTGTCTTGCAATAAGTGGAGAGCAGGGCCATCCTTCAATCAGAGGCTTGGCGGTTCGATCCCCGGCTCTGCTAGTCACATGTCGATGGGTCCTTGAGAAAGCACTTAACCCCAAATTGCTCCTGTAGCTCTGCCTACGGTGTATGAATGTGATAGAATCTGAATTGTAAGTCGCTTTGGATAAAAGCGTCTGCTAAATGACTGTAATGTACTGTAAGCAAACAATAGATCAGGGGTCTTCAACGTTTTTCAGGCCAAGGACCCCCAAACTGATAGAGAGATGGAGCAGGGACCCCCGACTATATATATTGTGTTTTATATTAAACTGGGCCTCGTGCCATGTATAAACATACCTCTTTATTGTGCATTCAATACTAAGCTATTGAAATAATACACAGGTTCATATATTCATGTTTTTATTTTAAACATGTGCAAGGTACAGCGAGTAGGGTGGCCGTGCCTCTGCCATTTATAAACATACCTTGTCAACTGATGCCAATATTGTCTGTCAATTGCATGATAATCATGCACACAAGCTATTCAAATTGACGTTTTTTTAAACATAAATGTGGAAACGAAAATGAGTGATGGCCTATTAGTGCCACTGCCATGCATAAACATACCTGTTATCTTGCATACAATACTGAACTATTAAAGTCATGGACAGATTCATGTTTGGGAAAAAAAGTACCTCCGCGGACCCCCTGTTGAAGACCTCTGCAATTGATCATTTCCCTGGATCTGCATCTGCAACTAAGGGTACTTTGGTCTCGACCAAGGAAAGAAAATGATACATTGTTGCATTTTAGTTTTGGTCTGGTTGCTGTTCACACTGACACTTCACTTTGATGCTTTTGATTTGTATATTTATATACTTTGATTAATAAGTGATTGTAAGCATAATTGGTTGTATTAGACTCAAAATTGATCACATGTTTTAATGAGTAGTGGTAGAGACAGGGCTGTACAAAAGCCCCATTACAGGCTCCCAGATGACTGGTGCGAACACGTCGGGGAGGGCATGAGGCGTATTACTGTGTGATCGCTCCCAAGTTTTAACATCTTTTGACCTATTAATCAGGGAAAATACCCGCACTGATGTACTTATATACTTGGCCTTAAATAAAGATCAATAAGATCGCTTCCTGAACAGATTTCACTAACAGCAGATTCATTTAGTCGAAGTTCAGCTTTTGAAAACATGCTAAAATCACATATCTACTCTCACAAAATCCTGTGGTTCATTTGCTTTCACACCACAGTTGAAGCCTACTAAACGGGCAGACTAGCCCGAGTTTGTTTTAACCGGAAATATCGATTAGGTGTACAAGCACCGTAAAGCGAATCACTTCTCCCTGGCAGATCAACTTTTACATTTGAGTCAATACTGAGAGAACTTTGTATCGGTTTGCATTATTGACTATACGGTTCAGCTTGTCGTCGTACCAAGACTGCAGGTACTGTAGCATGGGAGAGTCCCCAGCTCTTCCAATAACTACCTGTTTCTTGTAGGGAGTTGTGGGGATGCCCCTGGTCGATGACAGCTCTTGGCACTGGGCTGAAAAGGAGGCAACTGTAATTCTTTTATACGACTGGCCAGTGGAATGAAACTGTCATGCTACAGGGTTTGTTACTGTAGCCACAACCCATGAGATCATTATTTTCACACTGCAGTAGGGCTCACACTAAAGTGCCGGGCACTAGAGCTTGTTATTTCTTGTCACTTGGGTTTCATGAGTAGGAACTTTTGAAGGATGTTAGAGACTACGTGATGAGATGCATGCTGGCTGCCACGTGGACTTGATCATAATGGATGAACGGAGCGAATCTTATGTCTTTTTTTATCATCTGACTTAAAGGATATGCCATTAAATGTGGCTCAACCGTCCCTCACCGTTTCTGAAACTTCCCTGTAAAACTCCTGCTAGAATAATGCTGCCAGGCAACAGACACAGTATAGATCTAAATGGATTTGTGGCCAGATCTATGCAGTCGGTAGCAGGTTTATAGTATGATATAAATAGCATTAAACACTTTGTATGTTTCCTCTAAAGCTTGCCTTCTGTTTTGATTCTGAGTGCCCATAACCGTTGCTAAATTGACAACGTGAGTTAGCTCACCTTTTATCCATTTACTCCTTAGGTGAAAACAAGCAACCCAGATTTAGATGCCTTTTAGGCAGGTGCACAAACCCTGTTAGTTTGTGTTGCACACTGTATTTATCTCCAGTCCCTCTAGGACCAGACGGTTGTTTCCTCACTGTTACTTCAGCTCTCCCTGTCTCTCTTCATCTTATCACCGTCCGCTTGCTGTTCATGGCACAGAGAGGGAAGGAAAAACATTTCTCTCGTTCGTTAATAATTCAACCCTCCTGATTAGAGGACTTGATTTCCGTAATAAGCATATTCAATTCACACTGCATTGACAGATTAATTCCGCTCATCTGTCAGCAGCTAATTGATTGAGTCTAGTCTGTTATCGATCAGCTATTCGTTATGTCCGCCATAATGACTGTGTTGCTGAGCCATTGACCGATGGAACCTCCGCTCCTTTTTTTCACACAGTCATCAAATAGCTTCATATGTCTTCAGACATAATGCAGTTTCAAAATGCATATGACACATTAAAAAAACGTATAAGACACTGGTTGATCCTTATACATCAGCAATGTAATCATGAAGTCATCAGCGTTATTTGTTCATTTATTAGAATTGAAAACGGTCAGAAAAGCATATGTAGCTTTGCGATACGGTTTATAGATGTATCTCAGCGTGGTGTAATGTAGTTATAGTTTATCCGTCTCTTTGGTATAAGGTAGGGGGGCTAAAATTCAATAAACAAATCTTATAAATAAACACTGAGTTTCTATATTAATCTCAGCAAGTATTTGCACAACATTTTGACTCAGAGTCTGGTTACTGTGGATGTGAAGTGACACAGAAACCCCGTGCTAAATTGCAGACTGCCGGCTTTAATTTGAAGGTGTTTTCAGCCACGCTGAATAAACTCTACTGGTATTTGCTCCTTTTCCGTGAGTGCAGAGCGTATTTGAACAGAAGAAACCTAGAGAGGATGGAAAGAAATATAAATATCAATAGAAAGAAACCTATGCATTGTTGAGCATCTTAACGTGTGCCGAGTAAAAGACTGCAATCATGGCACACTCTCTCTGTAGCCTTTTCATGAGGATTCGGCCGTGATTGCACGAGAACAGGCTGGAGTAAATGACTTGGTTGAAGTAATGCAGGTAAACAATCATCTGCTCCTGTTCCTCTTGATCATTGTACTCTGCAGTAGAACTTGAAGATTGTCATCAAACATTGTTCCCACAGAGATAAAAATGGAAGGCTACAGCTTTAACATTCAAAGTAAAATTGACTGAAAAAAACACCAAATAACATATAATGTCATATTCCACTTATAAGACATACAGATGCAATCATTAAAATGTCTGCACTGCAAAATAATAATCTATTATTGTTGCATTTTATGCATCGTTTATTTGAAATGGAATCAGGGTCTCTTTAATAAAGCTTTTCTTAAGCAAGGTAACATCGTACTGCAGCTTAACTTTGCTTCGTGCCCTGACACAAAGCTGTGCTTTGATGTTACTCACGTTAAGAACAGTTCGCTTCCCTAAAAAGCAAATACATTTGCTTGGTGTTGGTGGTTGCAGCGTTACAGAATGATTGACATTAAAGGATGGATTTGAATCAATATTAAAAAATGTTTTTCCTGTAATGCACTCAGGTCCAAGAAAGAACTCTTGTCCTCTAGAAACGTGTGGTTGCTAATACAAAAAGCAAAAAGATGACAGTGATGGGTTGCGTGTGCAGAAAGGAGCTACTAAATCTCTCACTCTCTCCGTCTCCCTCATTCAACCCCATTTGCGCTCTCTTTCTTCTTTTTCCCAGAGCACATTTAAGTTCAAGTCCGAGAGTGATATCCACTTAGCAGAGCATCACAAGCAGGTGTTGTACGACGGTAAGTTGGCCAGCTCCATCGCCTTCACCTATAACTCCAAGGCCACCGACGCCCAGCTCTGCCTGGAGTCCTCGCCCAAAGAAAATGCCTCCATCTTTGTGCACTCACCGCACGCCCTTATGCTCCAGGTCAGTTGCTTTATCCAAGCCAAGATAGATCCTAAATGTTGATCGATTCATTTCTGTCGCACTCGTTTTAAGATGTCAAAACAAAGTTCTGTTTTGCTTGGTTTGTATTATCCTTCACAGGATGTGAAAGCCACAGTGACTCACTCCATCCACAGTGCCATCCATTCCATCGGTGGGATCCAGGTACTCTTCCCGCTCTTCGCTCAGCTGGACTACCATCAGCTGAACGACAGCCAGGTGGAACCCTCTGTATGGTAAGAAGTAGAAAGGTTGTTACTCTACAAAATCATTTCACTCCTTGGACATCTGAGTTGATGCCTTTAGAAATTATACACGTGAAATTGTCAGTGACAAAAGTTCAGTTGTGAATGTTTTTGATCCTTAAATCATGAACCCTTTTAGACTTGTGAATGAGCGCATTTTGCAGATGTTTGTATAAATATGCAAGTATCTATATTATCAGCATCTTCTAATTGTGATGCCATAGACTTGATAATTACAATCCCTATTTCGGTGGTGTTGTGGTTGCAGGCAGTAATATCAGAGTGCAGAAAGTGACACATAGATGATGAAGTTTCAAAAGCCAGAAATAGAGTAGGTAAATCTGTATGACATCAAGTACTTATTTCTGCATTGTATACTGTATTTTTCCTTGTGCATGTTAGTCAGCATACACAGTATGTTCACCGGTACTGATATATCCGTGATAAACCACCGCCTGTTTCTAATACCAGCTGAATTCCAGTTTTCATTATTATCTCTACTCTCTGGTTCAAGACTCCTCTCATCCCTGTCATCCTGAGCTGGTCAGTCCAGCACTTCCCCGCTGTGGCCTGTATAGAGTCTGAGCTCTGCTCTAATCCTGCGTTAGTTCAACGACAGCAGTACCAGATAGACGCAGCAGTGGCCACACAGCAGCACAAACCCCCGATGCCCAAAGCTCACTGCCTCTGTAGTTTCCTCTCATCTCTGCTCTCCGCCCCTCTTTCTCCCTCGCTAGCATGTCGAGGGCCTTTCCCTCGCACTGTGTCACTCTCCCCCACACTTGGTTTGTCCTTGCCTTGGCTTTTAGATTAAGCTTTTTGCAACAATAACTTTCTATAAAGTCCATGGATCTGCTGTGGCTGTTCCCAGCAGCACCCTGGAATAGTGATTTAAAAACATTCCTTTTAATTCATTCATGTTAATCTGTGCCACGTTGAATTCCAAACAGCACGGACATAAGTGCTCTGCCAAATTGGAAGGAAGCTGTGTTTGCAGTGAAGGATCAGAGACTAAACCAAGAGCACACAGAGTTGACTGTCACCCACATCTCTATGTTGTCTCCTTTGTCAATTTGCAGTTGCTCCTTGGTCCCACTACTGTTCCAACTTGGCTATAATTGAGCAAACAGACGCAGTGAGATGTTCACATTCCATCGTATGAGTTTTAATGCATGTAGTGTATGTGCAGCATCTGCGGTCAAGCCTGCACAGGAGTGATTGTGTCCTTGCGATTGTTGCGCTAGAGCGAAGGCCACTAGAGGATGTGAGGGAAAGCCGATTAAGAAGCGTCGGCGAGCAACACTGTCGCTCAGCTAAAGGCTTCAGCTGAAAAGCCCTCCAACAAAGACAAAAAATTGTCTTCAGTGCACTGCTTTGCCCCCATGGACCCCTTTCCCCCCCCACACCCACATACATACATACTCACCCTGCTACAACTCGCCCCCCCAGACCACTCTGTCCCTAGAGAACCCAGCGAGCCCAGGCTTTCTTCTGAACTGAAGAGGGATGAAAGTGGTGAGCTAGAGTCCCCAGCTGATTGCTGACATCCTCTGAAACTGACCTTGTTTTCTTTCCTCTTGCCACACTGTCTGCTCATGCTGCTGTAGTCTATAGAATAACTCCTTTACCATCTGGTGTGTGTGTGTGTGTGTGTGTGCGTTTGAATAGATGGGTATTGAGGTGTGAGATGTTGTGTGTTCTTGTTTTGCAGTGCCACTCTCCTGGCCTTTCTGGTTGAGCTGCTCAAGAGCTCTGTGGCCATGCAGGAGCAGATGCTGGGAGGAAAGGGATTTTTGGTCATTGGATACCTGCTAGAGAAGGTATGGTAGAGCCTCCTTTACATATTGCAACTGTTTCCTAACCTCAGTTCTCAGGAACTTGCCATTTTCTAAATTAACTAATTTCAGCTCACCCATACATAAACCATCTTGTTTACACTTTTTCTCTCAGGACATTAAACTAGGCATCCCAATACACATAGTCTGGGAGCAGGCTACTCATCAAAGCATCATGTTTTTTCTCACTTTGAACTGTGATTAGAAAAAATGAATATGTCCAACTCTTCATTTCTGTCTTGAGTGAAATGATGAATGGGAAATGATACACTGATGTGCAGACATGTTTTTCACTGAAAAGCCTATCTGCCTTTGAAACTTCTTTCCCCCTCCCTGCCATCGAGGTGCATTGCATCTTGTCTGCACTCTCCTAGCCTTGTCAACGGTCTGATCTTCCATTGCCTGTAGCAGAGTCCTGAATGTGTCTTTGAACTAAACGGAGCCGGAGGAAGAACAACACAAGACTGCTTCTCTTCCCCTTTCACTCCCTTGGTTTTTTCTCTTTCCACATCAATCTTTATTTACCCATTTTGTGATGCAGATCTAGCAGATTGCCGGCCTCCCCAGAGTTCTGGCTCTTTTAGAGCACTGAGAAATGACTCCACTTTGTCACTCAGTGACTTGCCTGCCTGCTGGCTTTCAGCTGCTGTTAACTAACAGCCAGGCAGAGTCGGCACCTGAGAGCTGCGTTTTATTATTCTTTTCTCGCTTCCTTCCCGCTGCCAGGTTTCACACTTCCACATATCGCACCATCTGTTTGTGATGTGTTTATGCCACACCTTCCCTTCTCCCCGTGCCTTCATTTTTCCCACTCTCCTGCCCTCACCAAGTCCCCACATGGGCAGAGAACAGGTGCCAGACAGGAGCGGTAAGAGTATTCGTCAAAGTAAAATACTCTGCAAAGTCAAGCTTCTACAACTTGCCTGAATTTTGTTTAAACATTTTTTTTACCTCCGCGCTGGTGAAAGCTGTGGCTGGAGGCATTATGTCTTCAGGATATCTGTCCGTCCATCGCCCGTTCTAGTCTTGATATTTTGGGTACGAAATTTCTTCAAATTTACCACAACAGAGACCTTGGACTCAAGGATGAACTGTGACCTCACAAAACAGACATGCTAATTATGACAATTTCACAAGAATGTCTAATAGGATAAACTAAGTAGATTAATATCACCTATGCAAACACATTAACCTCATGCTACAACATGAGTAGATCCATAGACTGCATATATCAGTGGTTCCCAAAGTGGGGGTCGCGACCCCTAGGGGGGGCGCGGTGGTACTACAGGGGGGTCGCGGCTTCATCACCAACCCACACACACAGACGCACACATACACCGGTAAAACAATATAAAATAACCGACGTGACATGCACTGTGTTCCAACCACGCCACCAGAGCGGCTCATGTCACAGACCGACTGTGGCAAAACCAGCGAGAGCGAGAGCGAGCGCGCGCGAGCGAGAGAGCGAGCGCGCGCCCGAGCGAGAGAGCGCGAACGAGCGAGGGAGAGAGAGAGTGAGGGAGCGCGAACGAGAGAGAGACACACAGCGACACAGAGCGAGAAAGATACGGAGCGACAGAGAAAGATAAAGATTGGAGTGGAGAAAGACTAGCCACTACTAGGCCAAAGAGCTATGGGCATACTGTTGCCTTTTGCCACATCCTATTTATATGAAACAGGGTTTTCTGCAGTTGCTGCAATGAAGACCAAATACAGATCAAAGTTGAACATTGAGAATGAACTGAGAGTAGCTATCTCCAACCAGCAACCCCGCTTTGACAAAATCTGTAAAGCAAAGCAAGCCCACACCAGTCACTGATTGATATATATGAATAGGAATATACATAGGAATATGATCACAAAATAATATGGTCCATGTAGACCTGCACACCTTGTTCATAATTGTGTTATTTTATTGTTTGAGAAAACCTGCTGTTCAATGTGAGGAAATACAGTATATGTTGTTTGCACTTTGTTTGAAATTAAGTTAATTGTATTTACAAATTATTTTATATATTTTTTATTTTATATATATTTTATTATTGCTATTTTTTTTCCCAGTTAAACAAACCGAAGAATAAACTGTGAAGTGATATGTACTTATTTTAGAAAGAAATAAAAATATTTTATACAGTTCATGCATTATAATGCAATTCATTAAAAACCAAGAAAAATTTGGGGTCGGGTTGCGGGGGGGGGGGGGGGGGGGTCGTCCAATGTTCCTATATCATCAAAGGGGGTCTTGACAGAAAAACTTTGGGAACCACTGGCATATATGAAGTGAACGTAGTCATCATGATGTCACCCATCGGTTTGTGGATTGCCGTTTTGAAGCCATCTTGGATCACGACCGTGCATGTTGGCTGTTGGCAACCAATGAACAGAAGTTACCATATTTGCAATTCGGAGGAGTGATGTAGAGACGCCGTATACGGCTCTGGTAGCGGCAGCCACCTGTCAATCCCAGTAAGCCCGCCCTAAAGCATACTCCTATTTATGGTCTATTTTACCCATCATTTACTAAATGAACATCATGCTGTATTGAAGACGACTAGCGATTGAGACCATAAAGTCATGTTCACTGAGGTAATTGATCAAGTGAGAAGTAGGGTCATTTTCTTATAGACTTCCATACTTCTTTTTGCAACCAGAGGAGTCGCCCCTTGCTGGCTAGTAGAGAGAATGCAAGTTTTAAGACACTTCCGCATTGTATTCACTCGGCAGAAACAGAGGTTGCCACCTGAGTAGAACACATGAAACCAAGCGATCTCTCAAGGAGGAACTTAATTATTTCAACGGTTGCTTTTTTCGTATTGTATGTTCCAATATGTATGTACCAAAACAAAATGCATGCCACATTTATTTAGCATGCAAAGCAACCCAGGTCAATAGAAACATTTAACAATACATATAGGAAAAACAGCATAACATTTTCATTTTCAAATTTTTCAAATTTGGAAACTGCAAAAAGTTGCTTAAATGGTGAGACCTATCCGGCTTCTTCTACCTGCCATTCAACCCAAAATGACTCACTTTTGTTCCAGAGTTGCACATAATGCTATTTTTGTGTGACACGTAGGTGTTCTCTACAGATGGGTACCGCAAAGAGACGTTTAATGAACAGGTACCGATGGGTGTTGCTCTCCATAATGCAGTCAGTATCAGGAAGGATAAATACACGCTTACAGCAGAATAGGCTTGTCAATGTAATTATTATTATTTAACATGCCTTTTGTGCTTCTCCCTACAGTCATCACGTGAACACATCTCCAGGGCTGTATTGGAGCAATTCCTCTCCTTTGCAAAGTATCTGGACGGTCTGACACACGGGGCACCACTGCTGAAGCAGCTGTGTGACCACATCCTGTTCAATGCTGCCATCTGGATCCACACCCCTGCCAAGGTGAGCTCCTGCAGGTAATGCATGAAGGGACAGGTGACTTTCATGTGCGCTGAAGTGGATGTATATCAGGAGCTTTCAACCACAGAAGGCTGTAGTAATCCTTTTGCGTCGTCATTGCTTCTGTAAAGACGGAAAAATAAAACACAAGCCAGTTTCACACTGGTGTCAGATTCCGCATGGCACCAAGTGTAGGCGATGATAAAACAAAGTAGAGGTAAAATATGATTGCAGATGGATATTTTTCTAAAATTGCAACTCGTATTAATGAGCCCAATGCAAAACTATGTTGACTCAGTTGAGTTATTATGAGAATATTATGCAGTTTTACCCCATGACCGGGCCCAACAGACATCGGCCAAACCATTGCCAAGTGTCTGAAAAGTGGAGTGGAGCGCACAGATATATAAGACATTACATGGTTGCAGAGTTCATCGCTTGCTTCCGTTCTGCTGTCCTCAACCAAGCCAAGTAGTTTTTAAATGTTCCAGACTTGTCGTCCCCCCCCCTCTCCCCCCCCCCCCCACACGCCTTTTAAATAATGACCCATGAAAAAACGGGATGAGGTATATCAAAGGAGCGGAGTTTGTGTGGCAAATATATTTGCTTCAGGAATGCTGCTTATGGGCCAAGCCATGAATAAATAAAAGGAGGAAATAAATACAAAGTGTCTGGAGGCCTGCCTGCGACAGTCCTCCAAAATAGAGCATAGAGAGAGAGAAATAAATGAGAGACACTCTAAGGTAATGAAGTGGGTTAGAACACTTTTAGCTACATCGGCACAGAGAAGTACACTGGCTCTGTCCCTTAGGACATGCCACAAAGTCCCAGTTCCTCTGTCCCTGTCCTCAAGCTGCATGGGGTAAAGAGAGGCAGCTGTGTGAATGATGGCAGCATGCAATATGCATTAATTACATGGGTCCACTGACCTTGACCTAATAGACAAATAAGATTTTGCAAGTGCATTTTACTTTCCCGTTCTCTTGGAAATTAGATTACCAACCGCCTGGTGTACCCTTATCTGAAGTGTTTAATTTCAGTAGACTCAAACCATATCACATAATGCTCATACTGTAACCACGCAGCTGCCTTTCATCATGACTCACATTTGACTCGTTAATGTCCTATGATTTATGACATATGGGAAAAAGCCCTCAGTATTTATAGCTGGAATGGCTGTGGTGGAATTAAGGATTCTTGTCAGGTCTGTTGCTAATTACAGAGGACATGCTAATCATCACTGAACAGAGTGGAGCTGTGCGATTATGAAATTGAGCGATATAGGGTCAGCGGCCATCCCTACCATACACCTGCAAGGATAATAGGCTCAGCTGGTGCAATCCACCGCAGTAAATTGTCATGGTTAGTCTAAAAGGTTTAAGGTTCAGGGGATTAATTACACTGTGCACTTAATAAAATGAATACGTGTATATGTGTGTGTTCCCACTCCAGGTACAGCTCTCTCTGTACACCTACCTTTCTGCTGAGTTCATTGGCACGTCAACCATCTACAACACGATTCGTCGCGTGGGCACAGTGCTTCAGCTCATGCATACGCTAAAGTACTACCACTGGGCCGTCAACCCTGCAGACAGCAGCGGCATCGCGCCCAAGGGTCTTGGTGAGCATATTTATTATTTCGGAAAAGAAATTTCAGCAAGCTAAGTTTATTTGCTTATTTTTTGCTGTGGAATATGATTTGATTTGGGTTGTTTTTAGATAAACTGTAGTCCATCCATCTATTCCAAGTTCTGTGTCTTGGAAAGGAAATCATTGGGAGTGAACCAATCACAACCATTGTGTGCAGTCGCAATCCTGAAATCCAAGTGTCCTGGTGAAATGGCAGCAGCTCCCCCACATTTAAAATGACTCATCTCCACATGGAAGCGCTTGCCTGTCAGCTGTTAGGACCGTGGCCATCACTGGAGATGACACTGAGGCAGACACGCCACATCAATACTGTCATCCCACTAGGATGCTTGGTGTGGGTGTCAGGCCTCTGAAACCTGGGCCAGTAGTAAGACTGGCATCCTCTCTCTGTGAAACAAACATACTTCACATAGCAGGCTGGAAGTGAAAGTGTCCTTGAACGGTCATTTACTTTTTGCTCTCCATTATTCTTTTCTGAAACTATTGCAGTATAGGGGTTGTTTTACAATGCTACGGAGAGCTCAGTTTATGCCGCACCAAGGCCTAATGACATCTACTCCCTGAAGGCTAAAGGTGTTCGAAATTTAGCACATATCTATGATTGTGGGATTGCCTCCACAGGGCTCTCAGCGTGCAGCTAACAGTGCTAACGGCATGAGCAGTGCAAACAACGGCACTAGAGCCAACGGTGTTAACTTGGGGATTATAAGCTATTAACCGCCGTATGAGTTCAGCTAAGAGTGGCAGAAACTAGCCAAAGTGGGGCACGCTCAAATGGAATCCCATGTACTAACATGCACACACGGCCAGACCGGCTTCTACTTGACAACGTTTATGTAATTCTTCTCAGACAGTCAAAGGGTTTTTCTTGACTCCCATCGACATTGTTAGCACCACTAATAATTGTCTTCTATCTCAAGTCAACATCCTATTTATCAACTGCAAGATGAACACAAATTCTCCCCAGCATTTTAGCCTATTTACATGCCCCATCAAGGCACTTGGCCGACATTCTTGATCAGCTAGAGCTGGGAGTGATCGTAACTGATTTCTTACTAATAGTGGTAGTGACTTCTAGACTGAGGTTAGCTGGGATAATATGGGCACATGCATCTGTAAGTTGAGTCAATCCACGGGACCCTTACTCTCATTTTTCCTCATTTTAATTTGTTCCTTGTCGCATCTACCTACGCGGTGCAGTGTCCCTTATCCCTTCTTCTGCTGTGCAAGGAAACGTAAGAAGACTTAATAACCGATGAAAGCTCAACCTATCCAGACCTCATGTTCTAGGACGATGAGCTATATTTAGCTTGGACATCAGAGGAACTCTTCGCTTGACTTTATTTCCATCACGTCCACTATGTTGGACACTCTTGGCAGAGCTTTCACCTCTGCTGAATAATAGATTTTGATGTCGGAATCACTTGTTTGGGAAATCTGTTTCTGTGTAGCCTCAGGCACTGTCGTATCCATGTTCTGCTTTTTATAGGAGCGTCACAAGACAGAGAGTCTGAGATGTCAACAGCGGGTGACGGGGTTAATCAAGACCAGATGTGCGATAGTGTTCTTACCGTGATTCCTGCAATTTGTTCACGCTGTACAGGAGAGTCACACAGTATTAATAAGTGCAAATGTTGACATAATATCAGTGTGCTATGTGGGCCTACCACCTGCAAGGATGGATAGGTGTCTAAGTTATTACAACTTTAAGATGGTTGAAGTGCAGAAGCAAATACAAAAAACAGAACTCAGTGCTCTGTGGTTATGGGATAGCAATATACAGAGCATGTTTTGCTCTTATAAAGAATTACATATTGTAAGAAGGACTAAGAAGAGACTTAATGGAATACACACTAACCAACATCTTGTCATAGTTTTTCAACTACAAAGAGGTGCACATGTACACATATTGGACTCCAGCCATCCACTAGCTATACCCATTCTTATCCTTCCTTCAAGGAGCTTTCTAGTTAAGCCGTACATAAATATCGCCCTCTCAAACACGACTGTAAATACGCTGCTGATTGTTGTTGAAGTCTCTGGAGATTGTGACGTCCTGTGAGAATGGCTGGAATTCAGTGTAAGACGTATCTCAAAATGGATCACCTTCCTGCTGTGGTTGATTTTCAGAGTGGGGTCTGGTTCCACTTATCTGCGCTCGTTTTGGCAGGTCACTTTTTTTCTCGCTGTCCTTCTAAACTGAGAAATGACCAAACAAAGAGGGAGAGAGCCAAGCAGATAATGAAGTGTTCAATTATAGGCACACAGAGAACACATTTAAAATGGAGCTCCTCCAGCTACTCACTCTGTTTCTGGAAGTGCCTCATCCTTTTTTCCCCCCTCAGGTCTTAATAAAGAGTGCTATCAAATTAAAGCTATGTATCATCCATTTATATACACATAATCACTGCAGGCAGTCACAGAAAGATGCCCATTGCTCAACTTCTTCCAGTCTGTGACGCGTGCCCACATGCCAACACATAATCTGTCTCAATCTCGATCCCTCTCCCTTTGTCTTAGTCTCTGCACTGCCTCTGTTAAACTAAATAATGAATAATGAGATGACGTGCAGCAAAGCTGTTGGACAGTAGCGATGTTCAATTCAAGCTGGTTCTGTCTTGTTCCAATTACAAGAGAAATCCCCAGTGACCGACATGTAGGTGCTCCAGATGAATAATCTTATCAAGGCTTGTGGAGGATTTTTGTGTGTGCCTTCATTGTGATTAATTAAACTCGTGTAAGACACAAATGACTGATTACAGGTAACAAGAACGGTTTGGCACAGGCTTGCTCTTCTTTCAACGCTGACTTGCTTCAGATTTACACATCTAGACATCTACACATGCATAATCCACACAGAGATGGGTACAGAAGGCCTGAGAGGCAATAGAGGAAAAAGAAATTCTGCAGATCCAGTCTGATCTAAATTGTTTTCTCTCCTGTGTTTATGATTTAGGAAAAGATCAACTTTTTCTGAGTTGGTCTTTACTCATTGTGAAAACAGGTGGGGAAGTTTGCACACAAGAGGCTGAAGAGCCCCACTACTCAATGTTTTAATTAGGACTAAAACATTCATGTTTTCTTCCAGGTGAGTTTTAATCTCTCCATGCACTCTAAACACAAGGTGTGTGTGTATATATATATATAGTGAGTGTTAGCAAGTTACATTAATTCAAACTCGCCTGGAAGAAAACATGAATGCTGACGATCTATTAAGACCATGGGCTATTGGTACAATTCAGCTATTGGTACAATTCAGCAATAAGAAATGCGCTTGGAAAACGCTTCTTTTTACCTGATAAATCATAAACACAGGGGAGAAAACAATTTAGATCACACATCGAAAATGGATCACCGGAATTCTATTCTCACTTGCCTGTCAGGACTTCCATAGATGAGCACTTTACCCATTAAATCATTATTTATTTTTCCATTCATGTATGCCCTGTGTGTGTGTCTGAAATGTTTGAAGTCATTGCCACTTCAAGTCAAATACTCCAGATGCTCCAACCAGAGCAGTTCAAACAGGCAAAGCATTAGTTACAACTCCAGAAGAATCCTGGAAACCAATTATTGAGGCTGTAATTAACAATACTTGTTGCATTAGAGTTTTTTCAGCCTTTGTTTATTTAAGAGCATTTAGGGATTGAAAACAGTATGACTTGTTTTATATTGAAAGGTTTGCAGGACGCATTCTATTGTGAATGCATGACTTTATTATCATCAGGTATAAGCCGAAATAAGATTCCTGCATTAATCACACGGACATAAATTGTTTTTTCAATAAACTCTCTCTCCTCGTGCCCTTGGGATGCAGGAAGTAAAGCAATATGTGAATGAGAAACAAGAGCTGTGCAGGGCTGCTGAGCATGATTGGTTGTGAATAACTTGGATGCAGTGGCTGCGGTAATAATGTTCTTATCACCCCTTCCATGTCGGGCTCTGTCCCTGCACTGGCTTTTCCTCTCCCTCTATTAATCAGTGTCGGCATGCAGCGGCACTCGCCATCCTCCTGCAACCTCAGGGAGCCTCATCATTGATTACATTGACTGGCTGTTGAAGGAGCAGGATAGTCAGGTGTCTGCTGTCGTTGTATCTGTCGTCATAGCGCTGTCCCCATTTCAAATGAACATGGGTCCAGCCAAGGTGGAGGTTGGAGTTTATCAGGGCTGAGAGGAAGAGGGGAAGACATTGGGCAAGGTGACCAATTTTCCCTGAAAGGCTGTTGCTGTTGTATCCGGCCCAGTTACTGCCATTTAATACCTCTGCAAATGTAAAAGATTTTGTCAGTGTGTTTCTACCTGGCTGCCTGCACAGGATGAATAAGCAATGAATGAATATATGCCAGGTTTTACAGCCAAAAGGGAGCCTTTGTGCTACAGTGAGTGCTGCTAATCTCAAGGGGATTCATGTTCGTATTGTTATAAGTGGTAATATATGCCATATCCTCTATTTTCTGATATGTGTGTGTGACTGAGCTTTGTGTTGTATGGATCTGTCTGTTGCTGCAGCCCATTAGTGTGCTTTATTCAGTGTATTCGCAAACCTTTTTTGGTGAAAAAGAACTTGACATATTGAATAGGATCTTACCGTGTCAAAATGAATCCTTGTGCCAACCAAAGCAATGCAGCAGCAGCTCTGTGATGCGACAGTTAATCAATGCTGGCTGTCATATTCTGTCATTCTTCTATATTTGCACGACAAACATACACCTGCTGACAACATTCGGCCCGTCAGATGTTGAATGAGGTTCATGACCGAGATTGATTGCGATGTGAAGCCTACTTCGGAGTGCCAAAGACACCTTAAGTTGGCAGAGGCATTGTGGGTAGTTTTAATGAGATGTTGGCCAGCGTGATGGGCAGGTGTGACTATGGTGACCTTGGGCTGGCTGCCCGAGCACTATGTTGTGACCAAGGCTACCTGGAAATCTGGAATACACTTTGGATGCAGCATGACTAATAAATAAACTACCGTATTTTCCGCACTATAAGGCGCACTTAAAAGCCTTTAATTTTCTCAAAAAACGACAGTGCGCCTTGTAATCCGGAGCGCCTTATATATGGATCAATTGGTTAATTGGTTGATCTATACTGGTTGTACACGGCGCTCTGTCAAAATGTTTCAGTACGACTGGTAAACTACAAAGCCGCACCGCGGTAAACACCGGTACTGTGCTTACTCCTAGTCCAACACCACTTGTGTGTATAAAGACCCCAAAATGGCACCTTTCAAGAGACACGCTTACGACGCTGAGTTCAAACTCAAGGCTGTCAGCTACGCAGCCGAACATGGGAATAGAGCAGCAGCGAGAGAATTCAACATTAATGAATCAATGGTACGGAAGTGGAGGAAGCAAGAAGATGACCTGTGCCAAGTAAAGAAGACTAAAAAGAGTTTCCGAGGGAACAAAGCGAGATGGCCACAGTTAGAGGACAAACTCGAACAGTTATATTCTATGCGCCTTATAATCCGGTGCGCCCTATATATAAAAACAGTTCTAAAATAGGCCATTCATTGAAGGTGCGCCTTATAATCCGGTGCGCTTTATAGTGCGGAAAATACGGTACTCAAAATGACTTCTCCTTCATGCTATTTATATAACATATATTTTACTATTTGTTGATGTGCAAATTCTTGTGTTTACAAAGTGGAACATTGGCTCCTTGTGCCACACTCCCCGCCTAGGTTGTTGGGAAAACCTTTGATACGCACATTCAAGGTGAATCCAGTAAGTCACTACAAAGCTGATGATGGAGCGAAGAAAACTGAAGATGTCATTGAAGGTGTCACGGTTTTGTCTGCTTTTTAAAAAAAGGGATGACAACACACGGCATCAATGAGATAGATATTCCAAGGCAAACACATCGCAGAGGAACTTGAGATCATGTAAAGAAAACCCAAAATAACATGTCAAGTAAAAATATAGACAAGACTGGTAACAAGACAACTGGAAGATATCTTATTTGGTTCCAATACTTTCTCAGTTTTATGGCTTCTCTCTCTGTCAAACTACAGATGGTCCAAGGCCGACCCAGAAAGAAATAATTTCTCTGCGGGCATTCATGCTTCTCTTCCTCAAGCAACTCATCCTGAAGGTACATCCCACCTGTCTTCATGCCTCGCAGCCCTTCACACGGCTTGATTTTGAGCTGCACAGAGAAAATATGTGTTATCCGTTAAAACATTCTGCCATTCTGCTCCTCAATAAAATCAGTGATATTTATTTATTCATATTTTCTGAAAAGGTACGTGGAAGTAAACCAGTTGTGCTGAATCAATTCAGTTATTTTTCTTTTAAAGTACTTTATCAAGTAAAGATAGAAAATGTGTTGGTTATTCCTGAAGTCATTTGTAGAACTTTCTCTTTAACTGTACCACACAAGAAATACTGTGATGCTTTTTGGCTATTGGCAGACATACATAATGACCCTTCTCCTAATTAATACATCATTTAGTCTTTCATCTGTTTTTCTATTTCCAGGACCGAGGTGTGAAGGAAGATGAGCTGCAGAGCATCCTGAACTATTTGTTAACAATGCATGAGGTACATGAGTGAATTCGTTCAGCGTGTTAGTTGGCCACTTTACTGCACTAAGCCACAAGGTCACATTTTATCTTTCAGCGTTGCCGTTCCGTTCAAGTTTATTTTTGCCAGCATTTAAGCTTACCAGCCAGCTGAACAAATCATTTCAATTAGCAACGTATTTTTCATTGTGCAATGGCGAACCACTGCCCCTGTACAGTTGTAAGGTGTACCAGGGGCCCAGGTGTATTCTACAATTACAGGCGATACAGTTCCCAAGCATATACATCATGTCTTTGCTGCAGTTGCAGTTACAGAGTCTGCACCAAGAACAAAAACTTTAATCTCGTTCTTCACCCGCTTCTATTTCTCTGTCTCTCTTTGTCTTTCTCTCCTGGTTTGTCTGCAGGATGAGAATCTGCATGACGTGTTGCAGCTGGTGGTTGCCCTCATGTCTGAGCATCCAGCCTCCATGATCCCTGCTTTTGACCAGAGAAATGGAATACGGTAAGCCCCTCAGGGGAAGGCACCATTTCTTCGCTGCTCAGGCTCAAAATGAAGAGGTGATTCCACAAAATATACCTAAGCGCCTAAACACTTGTGCTGCTGCCTTGGGCTTACGTGAGCATGAATAATTCATAAGTTCAGTGAGAAAAAAATAGAGAAGCCTATGCATGGAAAAGTAACAATATTATAACATATTGATTTCACAATATGACACGGATGATCAACCTAACCGCATGTGACCCTGTCAAATGTACATGCACACAGTGTAGCACTACTTTTAAGTTCCGAGAAATTCATTGTGGATGGGCTGCTCCTTTCATTAGGACATTCATTTAATGTTGATGCAAATTCACTCTGAAGGAAAGTGGTTGTCAGCTAACCAGTGGAGGGCCTCTTTATCAACTGTGCTATATTTTATTCTGTCAAGACGGTGTGCTGTTGCCAGCTTTGGCTGCTTGTGTCTATTCCAGGGTAATCTACAAGCTCGTGGCCTCTAAGAGTGAAAGCATTCGAGTACAGTCCCTCAAAGTCCTCGGGTACTTCCTCAAGCATTTGGGCCACAAGTAAGTAAACGATTTCAAAAGCTGTGTAGTCGATTGTAATTACACACTATTAAGTGTTTTTAAGAATAGGTGTCTGTTACATGTTTAAGGCTGTTATCTACTCTTGTGTTGTGTAAAGACATTGAGATAGGCTAATCGGTTCGAAACGGAAAAATCACAAGTCAGGATTTACATCCAGAGAGATGATTTATCTGTTCCTGCCACTCTTTTGAAAAAGTGGACAGTTAGAAGAGCCAAACAACTTCTGACTGGCTGCCAGTTTTGCAGATTCGGTTGTGCTTCTTTGTGCAACAACTGAATTCCTGGCGTCGAGCCCTGAAACCATTGCTTCACATAAGAGAATGGTGGATGAGGTCTAAGTTAGTGTCCCACAGAGTGAATAATAAACTACCTTATTTGCTGCATGTTGGAGAGGAGAAAGAGTGTCTACGGATGGAGAGTCTGTAATTAGACATGTGGGATGCAGGGAAGGATGGAGAAGATATGTGCTCACAATGGTAGGGCACCAGGTGTTCCTGCTGAATGGAGAAAAGGGCAGTCATTAACCCCCCCCCCCCCCCCCCATGAGGGCTGCATGAAAGCCTGCCTTCACCCCTCACTTTAATAGCTTTCATACATTTTATACCATCCTGCTCTTTATGAGCTCTAGTACAACTGATAAAGAATTAAACATGTTTCTTGATGTTTTCACTTTTGAGAATTAAATTTGTCGTTTTACTTTCATTAGTTCAGTGATGTCAGATATTGTAAGTTGCCTGTGTGTGTGTGTGTGTGTGTGTGTGTGTGTGTGTGTGTGTGTGTGTTGATGAGTGAAATAGTCAGTAGCATGTGATGTATAGATTTGTAAGAGTTCATTCTTTTTTTTGGGGCCATGCTGCACAAAGCAACCAGAATAAGCAAGAGAGAAAAGCCAGGATATATAAACACCTCATCCTCAACATAATAAATAATACATGTCAAGTATATAGTTTTAGAACCAAATATGCTTCCTGCTGTATGATTGCCTCGTCCCTCTAACAGCAGTGTATTTTTACTAACTGATGCAGAAAGTGACTTTGTCTAAATTTAAACTCACGAAAGCATTTACAACCAGGCCCATCCTCCCACTGTACCTCTTTCGTTGAGCAGAATTGTAAGTTCCACCTCAGCTTGCTTCGCATCATCAGTTTGCCCTTTTCTCCCAAATTTCCATACAGTTGAGAGAAAATGCTACTCTGCTCCTAAGTGGCCAATTTGCCAGCCTCTGCAATAAAAAATAAATAAATACAAAAGATTGGCGACTTATTAGGAAAGTCCCAACTGGGCTGGAGGCAGTCGCTGCAGCTTTGACTTAGCATTGTGACAGCAGCCCTTATGCTGTTTGCAGAGGTAGTTTGTCGCCGTTGAACCCATTCACCTGTGGTATGCCTCTGTTGTATCTCGGAGCCCTTCTTAGTGACAGGCCAACTTCGTTATCCTACACACCTCCAACGGAATTCCACCAATTCTTGACAGCAGGCAGTTTCTGACACTTGTCTCCAGAGCCCGGCTCCCTGTGGGTGAGAATGGGGAAGCAAGCTGACGGCACTCACTGATCCTTTCAGTGGCTTAGGGAGCTCTAAACAAGCCACTTTACCATTGTGCGTGCGTGCGTGCGTGTGTGTGTGTGTGTGTGTGTGTGTGTGTGCATGCGTGTGTGTGTGTTTGTTTATCCACAGGAGAAAGGTGGAGATCATGCACACCCACAGCCTCTTTACTCTCCTGGGAGAGAGGCTCATGCTGCACACCAACACTGTGACTGTTACGACCTACAACACTCTGTACGAGGTAACAAAACATTTTGCTCTCAAATGTCCCGACATTACTGCACAATTGTTCTCTGTACAGAATGTGTGACTGAATGTCTTCTCACCACTCCCTGCACCAGATTCTGACAGAGCAGGTGTGCACACAGGTAGTTCACAAACCCCATCCTGAGCCCGACTCTACTGTCAAGATTCAAAACCCAAGTAAGCCTGTTATGTGTCACATTGAGTTTTATTCTTTGTAAAGTACTCAGTAAAATTGACTATATATATATATATATATATATATATATATATATATATATATATATATATATTTGTGTTTGTGCTTGAATGTGATCCCAGTGATTCTCAAGGTGGTAGCCAGCTTGTTGAAGAACTCCGCCCCCAGCACAGAGCTGATGGAAGTTCGGCGGCTCTTCCTTTCAGATATGATCAAACTCTTCAGCAACAGCCGCGAGAACAGACGGTGAGCAGTACTTAAACCGCCTTTTACTCACCCACTCCATCAGTCTTGCTGATTACTATCTTGCTGATTACTGTATCAAAGAAAAGAGAAAATATGGCACCCCGTTTCCCCCTCCTTGTACCATGTTTTAAGAGGCACAAGTAGCTACGCTCGTGTTGGTGCTAAATCATCCTTAGACATGCACATGTTCTCCAGCAGATGTTTCCGTGACGGTTTTTGACAGTTGCTCATTGCTGCTTACTCTCTTTTTCACTCCCACCACCCAATCTCTCCTTCTGATGAACACACACACACACACACGCACGCTTTAAGACATATTGCAATTAAATTATAAGTCTCAGGAAACCACCAACAACATAATTAGCCTAAAATTAATAGGCAGAAAGAGCTTCTTCAAGTTAAACTGTTGAATTGAAAAAAACAACACTTAATTGATTTTCACGTGCTTCCCCCTTTTTTTAAATCATCTGTCATTTTGTTTTGCTGCTGCAAACAAACAAATGAAAATACAAATGGCCGATTGATCAAAACAATCTGTTATAATGTGAATAACAAAATGCCAAATGACACCGGAAAGACATTGAGGAGATGCAGAAAGAATAATTGGCCTAAATTCTTTATAAGTTTGATGGAAGTAGAAAGTCGTTGAAAATGATTCCTTTTAACACCAACATGAATTTATAAATGTTACACTTGTTAAATAGAAGAGGATCAGAGTTTACTTAGATTACTGAAACTTTTATTATCTGGCTTACATACGGCATATTGTATTTGCTGACTATGCGATAATGTGCGGATTGCAGGTGTCTGCTTCAGTGCTCAGTGTGGCAGGACTGGATGTTTTCTCTTTGCTACATCAACCCTAAAAACTCTGACGAGCAGAAGATCACTGAGATGGTGTATAACATCTTTCGTATTCTGCTCTACCATGCCATCAAGTATGAGTGGGGAGGATGGCGCGTGTGGGTGGACACACTCTCTATAGCTCACTCTAAGGTGAGTACAACAAAGTGGAAATACTGACCTCTGCTGTTGATGGAGACATTTGTATCTGTTTTGTCTAATCTGAACTGTTGAGCTTATTCTAAAATGATCCTCACAGTCGCTTCAATCATAAATATCTGGCTGACACTGTCTTTAATGTTGCCCTTTTTATAGGTGACATATGAGGCACATAAAGAGTACTTGGCTAAGCTGTATGAAGAGTACCAGCGCCAGGAGGAGGAGAACATCAAGAAAGGAAAGAAGGGTTTCGTCAGCACCATCTCTGGTTTATCTGCTCAGACCTCTGGCATCATTGGCGCAAGTGAGATCAGAGAAATGGACGATACCTCCCAGACACCTGAGAGTAAAAAGGACTATGAGAGTGCAGAGTCGCGCAACCTGCTGGCTGAAGGAAAGGGGCCTGAAGAAGCTCTCGGAGGAACGGAGGATACGGTGGATGGGGTCAGGGTCGAAGTTCATGACCTTCTGGTGGACATCAAGGCTGAAAAGGTGGAGGCTACTGAGGTTAAGCTAGATGATTTGGACTTTTCCTCTGAAACCCTGGGAGTATCTGAGAATGGAGCACTGGTGGAGGTGGATTCTCTGTTGAATAATGTGTATTGTGCTGCCGTGGAAAAACTCAACAGTAATGTCAACAGTGTGTTGTTGCCAAAGTGCAGCATGGATGACCAAAATGCGCCCCCTCTCATTACTCTAGATGATTACAAGGACAGCATCCCTAACAGCAACAATTTCCTGTTTGGCAAGGTGACAGGAAGCATGGAAGACAAGCCACTGCCTGATCTCGGTACAGCTGAGCCTCTGGTACTGCCCAGCCCGGAGCCTCCAGTCCACACCAGCGCCAGTGATGAACTGGGCCTTCTTGCTCACATGACGGGCAACTCTGAGCTTGGCTCCTTACCCAGTATCCTGGAGCAGGATGAGTTTGAACTACAGGCAGCCTTGGAGGGCATCAGCTCTGTGGCTGGTACCAAAGCTGAGGCCTCAGCTGCAGCGGCATCCCAAGGGCACCCCTCATCTGTTAAGACCAGCAGTGCAGCAGACGCAACGAGCAACACTTCTGACACCGAGAGATCGGATGACGGCAAAGACAAGGAGATGAACAAGATTCAGACTACAGCCACCACACAGGTTGGTCCCAAGCTTGAATCACTATGTACTTAAATTATGTAAATTGAGTTCTCCAGTAATATCCCCTTTTTTTTTTTTTACTTTCACATGAAAGAAATAGTAGAGGTTCACTGACTTCACCAGGTTAAAAATAACAAGAAAAGCATCGTCAGTGGGAAATGGAACAGCGGACGATCACGAATGCCAAAACAGAGTAGCGCCTAAGTCAAAGAGTGGAAACCGAGTAGGGAGACCATTTGTCAGGATGTGTCGGCCTTTTGTGAACACTTCTGTATTAGCAGACCCAAAGGGACCCTTTCCTTTCCCAACTCTGATTATATTAGGGACAGGATGGCCTGGTGCACATCAGGCAACATCCCTCTGAGACTCGTGAAAAGTGGGCTGCTGGAATCAGTTGGCTGAGCTAACAGAAGGGCAGAAATAGACAGCATTATTCTGCAACCATCGCCTGGGATTTGTTCCTTCTTCCCCTCCTCTCCTATGAGCTGTGCTCTTTCTCAGAGGTCAGGCTGTTTTGCCCAGACTGGGTCACTGATGGAAGGCCAGTGGGAGTCAGGGTTTATTTTTAAACCTTACTCTGGTGTTTCGTAATTGCTCATGTTCCATTCATCACCGCTGCTTTTTTGCAGAACCTTGCTGACTCAATCAACTTAAATTTAGAGGTTGTTTTAAGCTTGTTTTTATTTTTCCTTACCCGCAGGCAGGAAGAGGTTATCCGAGGACTCACTTAAATCTGGCAATTCATCATTCACAGTGAATAGCGTGACAGTGGCATTAAATCCCGTTAAGGGTGCACTATTGATCTTTGACTGACGAATAGGATTAGCAAATGTTGATTGAATGTGCGATGCCAAATTATTTAGTTTACTGTATTTTACTGATTTATTGGTCTCCCATCAGAGTCTACACGGCCACCTAACTACTCAAATGGAGAGGGACATACGTGTGGACTTGGGCTTCAGGGGGACACCCATGACAGAGGAACAGCGACGGCAGTTCAGCCCCGGCCCACGCACCACCATGTTCCGCATCCCAGAGTTCAAATGGTCAGCCATGCACCAGAGACTGCTCACTGACCTGCTGTTTGCACTGGAGAGCGACGTCCACGTCTGGAGGAGGTGTGTGAAGGGGTTTTATGTGCACTTGAGAAAGACAGAGAGGGAGGGAGGGTGAGAATGGTGCTTGTGGTGATAATCAGATTACCCTTTCCGGATCAGAACCAACATATCATTTTATTTCTGTTTTTAGACATGTATTTAATCTGTCCTTTTTTAAACATACTATAAATGTTTTTCGTTTACTGCAGAGTAAAATGTGTTTATTGATTTATATAATGTGAAAAATGCTTTTACCCATAATAATAATTCCCCCTCCCCTCCTTCCCCTGCAGCCACTCCACCAAATCTGTCATGGACTTTGTTAACAGTAATGAGAACATCATTTTTGTCCACAACACCATCCACCTGATCTCACAAATGGTAGACAACATCATTATCGCTTGTGGAGGGATCTTGCCCCTTCTCTCAGCGGCCACGTCTCCCACTGTAAGTGCGCCTCACTGTCTTCACTGTGGGGGGATAATGACATCTAGTGGTAGTTTATTATAACCTTTTTGGTTTACGGCTGTCTGTGGTGCACTACAGGACAGCATGTACCTGTCGTTTATTCTTTTAGCTCAGCTTCACTTTGCTACAGTTAATGCTAAGGACATTACTTTGGAACAGTTTATAATTAACTTCCCTGTGTGTCATTCAGGTTTTCTTTTATTGATTCACTGTAATTATCAGATTTAATTAGCTGTCTTGAACTAAAATGGATTTTAATCATCTTATTTTGTTTACTTTGTCGATGCAATCTCTAGAGCGTCATGGTTGTTATTTATGCTGTTTTAATTTCTCTCTTTCTCTCTTAATTACTGTATTCAGAACCCTTTTGTGCTTAATACTCATTAAATACAGTAGATCTAAAAATGCACCGTCCCTGTGGACTGGTGCAGATTGCACCCTTCTCAAATATTTTCCTTTGAAAATCTTTCCGTGTTTTAACACAAAGGAAATGAGCTCCAACAAAAGTGTTGCTTGTGCTCAACCCCTAAAAAGGTGTTTGATCAAATATAACCTTGGGTGGAGTTGGATAGTCAGCTGAGCTCAGATCAAACTCTCCAATTCTTAAAATGTTGAATATAATCTCTGCCTAATCAGAGTTGAGACGCTACTCACTCCTCATGTAATAATAAAGGGCCTTGCTGCTGCCCTCTTCCTGACCTGCCACAGTGTCTCTGTCCTAAAGTCATCAGCACCCACCAGATCTGTTTACAATCAGAATCAGAAACTGTTTATTGCCAAGTTACACATACAAGGAATTTAGCTAGGTGATTTGGTGCGTAACAATAAAACACAGTGCAATAGTATTACATCATTTACAATAGAAAATATGCAAATTTACAATAAAATATGGTAAACAAGTAAGAGTATGTTAAAACAAGTATATTATTAAAGTGGCACGTGTACATTAAAAGAGAAAAGATGTGCAAAAGTAAGGAATTGTTCTGGGGATGTAGTGTGTGAGTCAGTGGGGGTCCCGGGCTTTATTGATGAATATATATCTGGGATGTTCCATATTCAAATACATATTTCTAAAAAATAAATCACAACTAGAGGTGAGAATGTGGCAGAGATGATATTGTAAATCGGCACTTTTTGTTTATGTGACTGGTGTCTTCTTCCTTGTTGCTTGTGCAAGACGGAGGTGGAGAACATTGAGGCAACGCAGGGCATGTCTTCAGAGACCGCCATCACTTTCCTGTCCCGTCTCATGGTCATGGTGGACGTGTTGGTGTTCTCAAGCTCCCTTAACTTCAGTGAGATTGAGGCCGAGAAGAACATGTCCTCCGGTGGCCTGATGCGTCAGTGCCTCAGGCTCGGTAAGATCATGATTGTGTGTTTGCTGCTGTAGACGTGAACATCAGTCGGTGCAGTGAGACGGTAAAACCATTACAATATCTTTGTGTCGAGTGCATCTTTTGCCAGTCACACTGGAATTGATGATCTGGAAAATACCGTGACAGTATTCTCTTCACACGCTAATAATTCCTCTAATCCCCAAAAATCCTGTTTTATCGGTAAAGCTAATTATTTTAAGAGTCCTTTGCTAATTGTGTACTAAATTGAGGAATGTGCAGGGTTTTTGCTGCAGTTTCCAGCAGTCAAAAATGACAGGATCATCAATTTGGAATTCATAACATGCAGAGAGAATCATTTGCAGTGCAATCGGGTACTCTTTGCAAATGGTAGCCTTTTGTGTCTGTCATTGGTGTGTCTCATATGACTCACAAGGTCTTTTCTGCCCTTGTGGGTGTGGGTGTGTCTGTGCACATAATATAGATTTGATGAATTACATTTGAATGCAAAGTAGATGACTCCAAAGTTCAGAATTAGTAAATTGAGTTGTATTGAATCAACTGTAAAATGTAGAATACAGTTGTTTTAGTATAATTATTTTATGCATGAATCGTATCATAGAAGGTTTGTGTGTCTGTGTCTCTTATTGTCTCGGCGTGCTTGAGAGTGTCTCTGTGTCTATATCTGTTTGCGCCTGTGGGTTTGTGTGCGCGTGAGCCTGTGTTTGCTGGATTGTTGACTCCAAGTTGTGCTCTGGGGGATGACAAATAGCCTTCAGACTTCAGTGTCCTTGTTGCAAACATACAATTTCTCATCACTGGGTTCAGTGTGAAATCAGTCTGGCTGCTGATTTCACTCCCGGCCTCTGTCCCGGCAGCCTGGAACAAATAGTCATCAGAGATAACTGATTAATTTTAAAGAGGTCATGCATGTTATCAACATTTAATTTCCATTTAACTCTGAAGTGAGATCCTGTGTGTGTGTGTGTGTGTGTGTGTGTGTGTGTGTGTGTGTGTGTGTGTGTGTGTGTGTGTGTGTGTGTGTGTGTGTGTGTGTGTGTGTGTGTGTGTGTGTGTGTGTGTGTGTGCGCAGTGTGTTGTGTGGCTGTTAGGAACTGTCTTGAGTGCAGACAGAGACACAGAGACAGAGGGAATAAGTCTTCCATTCCCAACAACAACAAGACTCAGGAATTCCTGCAAAATGCGGTGACTTCCAACAAGGTAGGATGTGTGGCCCTAGAAAATGTCATTCATACAATGCCTTTTACCCTAAGAACACATAACCCCATGCTTAATAATGTGACCTGTACTGATGCTAAATCAGCTCTCCTATTCTGGGCAATAGTGGTGTAAGAAAATATCGCATTATTAGTTTTTTGATACTGTGTCGATTCTCAAAAATACTATCGATTTAAAATGAATAGTTTACATCCAAAGATTCATGGCAGACCGTGGTTCATTTTGTGTTGTGTGACTGCTAGATAGCAGTGTTGTAATCTATCTTCAGCTATTTGACACCAATGTAACAATGTCAACTGAAGGCGATGCATATGGTAGTGTATTCTTTGTACTATGACAGTTTTCCCAAAATGTTATTTAAAAAATCCTAATATTGCAATATATTGAATTGTAACCCATTCATCACGATCACATGGTGTTGCCAGATTCTTGCCAATACACAGCCCTACCAAGAGTCATTTATACCCCCTGTGGTACTAAATCTGTCGTTGTGTACTATCAGTTCCAAATTTGACCGTTTTCTAGTATCTTAAATTATGTAAAAACAAAAAGTAATAGCAAAAACGAGTTTGATTGAGCTTCGACTGAACAGAGTAGCATGCCATATTGTTATCTCCCTGCTTTAGACAGCCATAGAGACTGTCCCTAGTAACCTGTCTCCCATCAAGGACCCTGATCGCCTTTTGCAGGATGTGGACATCAATCGACTGCGCGCTGTAGTGTTTCGTGATGTGGTGAGTGCTGGTGTGTATGTGTGTGTGTGTGTATGCGCAGGGCGTATTCATGCACGACATCCATGTGTTTGTCACAGAGACTTGGCTGCAGGTAGAGACGATGATAGGATTATTTATTTTTTTGTCAGACAAACAGATGTGCAATGTAATACCTTTCAATCAACAGGTTGAACACTAAAGGGGCCCTTGTCGACCGAGCTGCTGTCTGTTGAGCACAAGCCCAAAAAATTTGAAGGGATATGTATCAAAGCAAGTGTTAGAAATATGTTAGAGTAATGGCAGTACTTTGAATGTGTTTTCATGCTCTATGCAAGATGCATTAGTTGTGAGTGAACCATTTCAGACAGCAGCAGTGGACTGTGTGAAATGAGATCTTCTGAATAGAGAGAGGGGCATAACCGTATTGTGGTTCCTCCCCACAGGATGACAGTAAGCAAGCCCAGTTCCTGGCTTTAGCTGTGGTGTACTTCATCTCTGTCCTCATGGTCTCCAAGTACCGCGACATCCTGGAGCCCCAACGTGAGACTGCCAGAATAAGCCAATCGGGCCGCAGCATGCGTCAGGAGATCAACTCGCCAACCAGCACAGGTGTTGACAGCTGTGCCCTACCTTTCTTACATCCATTCTTCCTGCTCACTAATCTTAGCTTGTGGTGACCATGTCTGGTATAAATGAATAGTAGGTGTCCTTGGTCCTTTCTGATGCATTGCTGCCAGCTTGAGCTGAAAGCTCATTCAGTAAAATAGCAGGGATACCCTGCCTGCACTCCACCGGCTCACCTATGATTTATTCATGAACTTCGCTAATTGCATCGCACAGAATTAAATGTGGAAGCAAATGGAGACTGGCGCTGGAGATGGAAGTTATGAACTTGATTAGACATCATAGTTCTCTCAGAAATGAAAGGTAGTATTTGCCTCAAGTCATAAATCATACATTAAGCCACATGAAAGGAAATCAGCGGTTGCCTACAAAGCTTTAATGCAATGTCTGCTGCAGTGCCAACTCGTCATTACGAGATGCACGAGCGAGCACCTTATCAACTTCCATTCAGACAAAGGGTGAAGTGAATAAAAGGAACAAGAGGAAAGAGGAGAGAGGCCAAAGGAAATATGAGGGTGCAATTTGAGGAGCTTGGAACATACAGAAAATAAAGAAAAGGAAGATGAGCAGGGGGAAGTTGAGAGATGGGAAAGAAGCAGCACGCTGGCCAACTACTGTGGGTTTTTGGGGCAGTGGAGCCAGGCTTGCTATTTTCAGCCCCATCTGTCAGTGGCCATTAGGCAAGCAATCCACCAGAGGAGAATGGGATCATAGAGGTTGCTGTGAGGAGAGGGAGGCACACTGCCACCTTCATAAATTTCACCAGAAAATGGGGGAATTTTCCAGACGGCATGTGGCAGGCGATTGTCTGATGGACCAGGAAGCCAGACGACTTGCTGGCTAAATCAGGCCCTGCTGACCTCGTTAGGGGGGCATGTGATGAATATTAATATGGCCGGCCTTGCATCTACTGTAGGTAAGTACTGGGTTACAGTGAACCAAAATCAGACGAGAAAGGCACCTCTGCAGGTTTCTGAGGATAAAAAAAAGCAAACGGTTGTTTGCTATATAGACGATGCGATTTCAATGCATGAACAGACCGAACGCTGCGGATTTAAATACAATTATTGGTTGACACTCTGCATCTCAAGTATATAGAGAGGTACAGTATATTATGTGCCATAATAAGAGAGCAGCTATCAGCTAGCTGACTTTTCTGTCACTGTTTAAAAGCAGTTGAATAGATCGCCTCTCACGCCTTTAGGCAGGAGGCAGCTGAAGAAAAGGATTCATGTATGTTTTATTAGCATGGAGGGAGAATAACCGAGAGATAATCTCACCGGAGGATCAGAGCTTCCGGAGAAAGATCTAAGAAGCTGTGCTGGCACATGTCTCTTTCTACACATACTAAAGTTACTCTTTGGCTAGGAATGTAAAGCTAGCTCTGGAATGCAGTGTTAAGTCAATGCTATTGGTTGATTATTCATTTTTAAATCCCCATTTCTTACTCCTCTTGACATAATATGTTGGTTGTAGGCATAGATAGACTTACTGTGAAAATATTTGTGATATGTTGATCAATACAGTGTAGGGATCAACAGAAAATGTAACTTGCTTATCCAATGTAGATATTAGCATTGTACATATATTGTTATGTGTGCTGACTGTAGTCTACCTCACTCCCTGTTTTCCGTGTGTTTGTTCTACAGAAACACCCCTAGCATTTGACAGCAGTAAGGACCATCCTGCGCCATCAAACCTCCACATGGAAAGCTCCCTTCCCCACACAGACTCTGGTATCGGAGAGGAGCAGCTAGCCAGCATCCTTAACGGGTCTGATCTGGACCACACCGGGGGACTGCTCATATCTACACTGTCCTCAGAGGCGAAGAAGTCCCGGGAGAGTCTGTCCGAATCACCCAGCGTGGAGGTGCTGAAACCGCCCTCTTCCATCATCAGCATTAGCCAGCCCAACAAGGGCATCAATGTGAAGGAGATACTGAAGAGCCTGGTGGCAGCTCCAGTGGAGGGCTTAGAGGCTGGGCTGGAGGCGGTGTCCTACCCAGACCTTGCTGCCAACACCCAGGCCCAGGCCATGCTGCCCATGCAGTTTCACTCATTTGACAGGTGAGGAAGTGTCATTGGTAGTTCAGAAAATGCCTGTTGTTGTTGTTTTTTTATTAAAGAAGTGTACCAGAGGTTTGGAATCACTTTGAAATCACTACACTTCTTTAAGGGCTCCATATATGATATTTATATGATATCTATATATAATTATGTTCTTTAAATGCTTGCATTAGCTGTTTAAATGGTCGATCCACTTCTTAGGAAGCAAAAACATCTACCAAACACAGACACACTAGGATTGCATCCCTGAGGTGCCAGACAACCTTTGCCAAGTATAATAAATCTCATAATAAACATAAATTATCATCACAGTTGAAACACTTGCAGTTGCTTTTTGGATGTATTTTTCCAAGCACCCATTCAATTCTAGTTATGTCTTTACAGTATGAAAATCAACTAACACACTTCCTTGAGTTGTCGAAGACATCAAAGTGAATTTGATGAAATTCATTTGTAGTTGCAGTAAGAAGCAATAACTTGCTGAAACTCCAGTATAGTCCTTCAACTGAACTGTGTTAAAGGCAAAAGGAAATCTAGATGATCTAAAACAAGATAATAATTAATTATATCAAATGTTCTCATCCTCTTGAGATTTAACTGAACAAAAACATTTCATGCCATAAAAGGTGTGCGTGTACGTGCGTGTGTGTAAATGCTATCACTCAAATGCTGATGTTGATCCTCTGAGTTTATTTTAGTTATCCAGTTTACCACTAATGGTTTCTAAGTAGCATGCAACACATTATTCATTTCAGGCCACTGGTATTGTACTCATCCCCCACGGTAAGGAATTCCTCTGTTTGAAAAGGTCTCTGGAGCGCCGAGGCACTGCTGCGGTTTATTTACGTTCCTGGATTAGATAAAACCACACAGTAATCTGTATGGATTTGGGAGTTTACAAACCTGCTCCTGCAGGGATTTCAAGCTTCAAGCATCTGATCCCTATCTCCTATGGTTGATAAAGTTTTGAAAATCATAATTTTTCTGAAAGTAGTTTGAGTCTGTTTAGCACAAACAGGCTCCAGAGAGCTTGCAGAGGACACACCGAGTCAGAAGGAACAATGGGGCCTCCCTTCTTTTTAATGCATGCTGCTGCTGCTGCTGAGCTGGGCTGAGGTGAGCCTGATGAATAGGGGAGAAGATGGAGGAGTGTGTGGAGAGAGCACAGCTGAGAGGGTGGGGGTCTCCAGGGCGTTGATGACAGATTAAACAGAAGCGGCCTCACGCCACACCATGGCCAGCCCTGTCGCCCTCACCACTCACACCCGTAATGGGAACTGGCAGCCTGAAATGAGTCGCCACAGCAAAGTGTATTATTTTTGAAATGCTTTCACACAAACCCTCCTGACCACATATACAACTTTGTCTCATGCTTTTCATGTCACTCCCCCCCTCTAGCCTCTATTTGCTGTGTCTAATTGTTTGCCACCTGCCAGCGAAATGAGCTGCCAGACATGGACAGGCCTTTCATTTGTCTGTCAGGGCGACAATAGATTGGGAGTGACAACATCAAAAAGGAGGGGAAAAAATGGCTTAAAGTGGAGTCGCAGAGGCCCCTCCAGTAGAGACTTTCATAGAGGTTTGAACTGCTTAACATCCAGATGTACATTAGACCAGATGGGAATACAGTACAGAAATACTTAAGGTTGACTGAACTTCCTCCCTTTCCCCCCTCTCCTTTACCAGAAGTCTCCATATTAGCTCCATTATTTGTCCTTACATATTTGATTTTTTCCATCTTGTAGAGCACTGATAATTGGTTTCAATTATGTTTGCATGTGGGATGTACAGTGAGCATATTTCGTCTGTGTATCCATGTATTCCTGACTAAAGCACCATTAGATTAGATCTGTTGGATTTATAGAGGCAACATTTCTTATACTTTACACAGCATTCATCTCACACAGCCGCAGAACTCATTAATATTAACTCCCGAGATTAATCCTTTCTTTATTCTCTGCAACTCAATTAAGACAATTCTATTAATAAAATATGCGCTGGGTAATCTATACATGATTCATGAGTACTCCGCTAATTAATTATTCATTAAAAGAGGTCCATGTTTCATCTACGTCCTGTAGATCAAATGTAACGTCCCGGTTATGCCAAAGAACAGACGGCTCTCTGCTGGAAGATGCACGCGAGGGATGCATTTTGAAAGCAAGATTAATTTCACGCCGACTTCCGGCAATCAAAACAGAACACACTCCTGATGTTCTGATATGTGTCGATGAGATTTCACAGTGGAGAGCAGCACAGAGATCGACTAAATGAATTATTCCTGTCATCAGTGTTCTTCAAAGCACAGCTGTATCTCTGGGGATGAATTCCAGTTGGCTTTTAAGCTTTTCTCGCTCTCTCTCTTAACTGAGTAGATTTTGATCTGCTAAATAAAAAAATATTTATATTGTACTATTATTTTTTTTGTATGCTCGCCTTTTAGGTGTTGTCACTTAATGTGTAATATAATCTAGTTTTTGCATATTTGATCCATAGAGAAATTACCAAGCTATTTCATTTGTTACATTAAAAAACCCATGTTTTTGATCACTTTGAGAAAGCAGTTGAACAGTGGAAGAGGATGCGATATAAATTACAAAAAGTCCTGAAGGCCGAGTTTGATTTGTTTGATCATGGAGTCCAGCATGGTTTACTTCATCTATGAGATGGACTGTGGGTATACAGTGTAATTGCAACATGAAATGGTGAAAGTCTGTGTTGTTTTGTTGAGGAAGGATTTCTGGGGATTTGCTTCAGATGACAGCAGGCTTAGCTCGTGACAGAGCAGAGGCCTGGCCTGTGTCACCCAGAGTAACTGCCGGAGATTGGACAAGACATTATCTGGCACCCTCACAAACCCTAAGGCCAACTGCAGACCTGATAAGGACAAGCTCTCCTTCTCCTTCCTGTCAGGGAGCTCTTGCAGGGCCAAGTCCACTGCATCATCTTTAATCCTTGGCCAATCAGATTGCATGTGAGCAGAGGTCTGGTGGGTTCGTGGTGCGTCTGTGTTTCCTGCGCTGTTACATGAGGTCACAAGTGTAACTTTCATCTCAAGGCTCCACAAGCTTTTCTTGTTATGTTTAATTCATTAGCTTGGCCCCTTTCCCTTTTAGCACCATGTGATGTTTTGTACAGTAGCTTCCACAAATATAAGGGAAGCCACTGATCATTCATGAATTACAATTTTTTTTTTTCCCAAGCCGTTTCACCGTGGTCTTGCTGGCTTTGTTAATAGTCTGGTAGCTTCAAATAATATATGCTGTCTGCTCGATGTTTATATATAATGTATATTATAAAACCAATAAACTGAAAAGTCAGAATAAACCATGATAATAGTTATATACATTAAGTCCAGAAGGAAAATATGTCTGTATATCTGTATTTAGGTGTCGCCTACATGATCCACTATACAGTGTTTGTATCCAGTTGTGTGCGCACAATGTGTATGCTTGTATATTTGGAAATAATTATGCAAGTTTGTTTCTGGGACTAAATACACACATTCATGTGTGAATGCACGTTCTTTTTGTACTTGACTTAATGTACCTAATTATTTATCATGTTTTATTCTGACTTTTCAGTTTCTTGGTGCCCTCTCTTGCATATCTACTATCAAAGTTTCTGTTTCTTCAGAAAAAGAAGTATTCTATTGAAAACTTGCTAAATGTAAGCCATAATCCGCAAATATGCACTTTCTGTCAAAAACCAGATGCTGCTCTGTATGTCTGTGCAGAGCAAATGGCAAATGGAAAGGTCTTGAATCTCATCCTCAATGAGCTGTAGTTCCGTCAGTCCGAACACAAGCGGTAGCGATGCAAACGTGTGTCCGTAACAACTGCCGAGTTGCTCCTGGAGAGCTTCTAATTAAGGTAGGGGATGTCTTCAGCTCTTCTGAGCAGAGCAGAGGGCAGCACATGTAAGGGAAAGTGTAGTAGCTGGCTGGCTGGCCTCTTGCCCTCCGCTTTATTTAGTTCAGCCTTTTGCGTGCATGTGTGTGTCTGTGTTTTCGTTGCATGCGTTACGCTGACGGATGGAGTTACAGGTCAGGATGTTTACCTTTCCCAATGTCCTGACTAACGTCTGTCTGGGCATGCTCATGCTGGCAGGGCCTGAGAGCACCAAGAGACGATGAGGACGACGACTCTTTTTCTCTTCTAAAGTATACATGCATTTTGTTTTGTTTTTCAGAAAAGAGGATTAGAAAGTCAACAGTTGAGTTAAAAGTCAAGGAAATCCTGGATTTTCTTTCTCAAGACTCTTTTCCAGATGCTGGATTTACTGAAAGTCAGTTTTATTATGATAACATTTGTCTTAGCCTGCGTATGGCTGCCTAATTCGATTTTAACCCCTGGTCCCAGGCTAGACTCCCAATTATTGTGCTCAACTACAACCTTACTTATAAAAGTAAAAAGGTTGCATTCACCAACAATCTGCTGTTACTACCTGCACTCACTGCAGCTCTCTGGAGTGTCTTGCTCAAGGGCACTTTGTTAGGAAAAATACTTGGGCATAAACCCACAACCCAATTTCTGTTTCTAATATTCTAACTGTTCAGTTTAACTTGTGTGTGCATGTGTGAATTAAGTATAGTGTGTGTGTGTGCGTGTGCGTGTGTGTTTCCTGTAGGAGTGTGGTGGTGCCTGTGAAGAAAACCTCCCCTGGCAGCCTCACAGTTAACACAGTGGGAAGCAGCAGCAGCAGCATCACCTCCTCTGGGCTGACAGCTGGCAGCACCCCCAACATCTTTGCTGCTGCCTCTGCGACCCCCAGAAGCATGATCAACACCACGGGTAGGTCACGCACAAGGTTACTGGAATGTGCTTGTCCTTAAATTCCCGCATTCCGCCCTAGTAATGTAGTTCATTTTGAATAAAACTGTTTTACGGCATGTTGAATAATTACTGTTCGTTTTCAAGACCTTGCTTCGTCTGATGCCAGTCCGAGAATAGAAACAAAGCGCCTTCCATCATCTGGATCATAATGATCATGTGATCCTGCATGCCTCTGCAGGAGCTCAGTGTTGCCACTAGATGGCCCTCTTTACCTTCCAATCAGTGTCTGCAGCAGCTCTGTGCACTGCTCAGTAAATATTGCTCTCCCTCAGCCACAAGTATTCCTCCTGATCCTGAACAACCAAACCAAACAAGTCCATTTAAATCTACCTGAATTATATATTAAACAAATGCCTTTTATAATAGTGACACTGGTTTGTACGCACGGCTTTCCTGTGTACTGTGTGTTCCTGTCTGATTGGCTGCAAGCCCTCTCTCCCTCCCCCTGCTGTCACGTTGCTTCTCCTGAGTCTCTGCTGCATTAAGCCTGTTCCACCTCAGGGCTCCTGTAGTCTGGGCCTCTGAAAGGACCCACTTAACACCAAGAACCATTAGGAGCTCCAACACCTTTTTAATGTCCTCTATAAAATAAAAAAAGGCCTCTCCTCTCTGAGCCCCACTAAAGGAATGTGAGAAATTTATCCAAGTGAAAGTGTGCTTTCAGCTGAAGCCACAGGCCTGCACCCAGACCCCATGATCACACTCGCTGTGGTTTTAACCTGATGATTTCATGCTTCTGACTCGGGCTTACCTTTAAATTACTGCTGTCACTATACCCGAAGTTTGGCTTTGATACCAAAACTAAGTGTAATATATAACAATCTGTTGCAATGTTTTGATGTGTTATTTGATTATTCATGTTTGTCATCTTTAGTCAGTAAAATAGTTCCTTATGTTGCTGATGACACCAGCTTGAGCAACCAGCACAGGTGCACTGTGATTTAGTTAAAGATGTGGTGCATGATGTGACACTTTTACCAAGGTTTTATTTGTTTGACTTGGTTGAAATTTGTGCTGACTGCTGAAGTCCACCGTCAGGCCGGATTGCGGCTGGTTTAATAACTTCCCATTCTTTTTTTTTTTCTTTTTTCAATTATTTTAGTCTGTGTGCCATCACATTAATGGAGAAAAACATATTTAATGATTTTTTTAAAGATTTTACCACAACTGTGACAGTATATTTAAATTATATATTATTACTATTATTGAATTCATTATATTAATATATAAAATAGTATTTTAAATATATTTTACTGTGTTTTAATTACCTCAAAGTTAATCCTCACCTCTCTGTAAAATGATTAAAGATTATTACACATATTTAGTCCTAATATTTCTACTAACGTTGTATGTTTCTGTTGGTCTTCCCTGCAGGAGCAACTGATGGCGCCCCCTCTGCCTCCTCTTCCTCCAGTTTTGTAAACGGAGCCACCAGTAAGAATCTGCCGGCCGTGCAGACGGTGGCCCCCATGCCTGAAGACACAGAAGAAAACATGAGGTACAAAAGGGTCCTTACTGTTCAGTCATACTTGCGTTTCCTGTGCTCATTAATTCACTCATTTCAAATTGTGTGACATATTTATAAAATGTAATCATACGCAGAGTTGTGTATTTAGCAAATTTTTCAAACGCATTGTTTTTCCTCAAAATGTTCTGCTATTTTTTTTTGCTTTTGCTTTTCCATTGAACTGAATAATTTATTTTCCCTGATCTGATTTGATGGATAACAACGGTGCTCACCTTTTGATGAAACTATTGTCTTTGCCTCTACATCGAAACAAATTACAACATAAAAATGGAAGTGTGTTTTTTTTGTGAACATGTCGAAGTTTGGCCTAATTCTTTGTGTATTTCTGTGTGTTTATCTTGTTGTGACCCTGACTCATCTTCCTCACTGGCTCTAATAGTTTGTGACAGACGTCCTTAGTCCTGCTCTCCCGCTGACTGCCGGGAGACCAGGTCCTTCTCCAGAGTCTCTCTCTCTCTCTCTTTTCAGTTGCCATGGCAGCAGTAACCGACATCACTTAGCGTAGCTGTGAAGTCAATGATAGTAGGCTCACCGTCTCGCTAGAGAGCCTTATATTTTAGATGAGGGGGAAAAAAAACATCCAGCTGAACTGAAAATATGAGTATATTTATGTGTTTTATCATATCATAATTCATTCATGAGCCCAACCTTTAAGTCACAAAACAACATGAAGCAAGTACTGCCTGTGGCTTCATTTTTCATTCTTCTCTCTATTTCAGTGCCTTTTGTGAAGTGGCCCAGTGTCCACTACGCCAGGGACTGACACCTCCTGAGCTCAAACCCTTTAGCTCCCTGACAGGATTACAAGCAGCCTCCAGAGATGCAGGCCAGTGTCTTAGGCAAGGACATTTATGTTAGCCACCTAGACCCCCTTGTCATCCCTCTGCTGTGTTTTCCCAGGGTGCTGGGAGGCAGATTACACTGTACACTCCATACAAATCCTAAACCAAACCTACCCTCTTCCCCCTCTCTGTGTCTCTCTATCCCGCTGCTTTCTGTCCATCTTAGCTGGGAAAACAAGCCAATACTCTCCTCATGTTGCCTAGTATCTGTGTTCGTACACATATAGGAGCACAGAGATACGTTGCAGCTTGAGTCGTATCTCTGCTTGTATACAGTCTTGAGTTGTATTGCTGCATGACTCCAGCTCACACTTTGTCTGAGGTGCTTAGATAATGTCAGGCAGCAGCATGTAGTGAGTGTGTAGGAGATAAAAAAAAACTTCCCTATGCAGTCAACTGGTATCCCATGTGCAAGCTTGGTAACGTGTCACAACAAAGAATGCAAACAAACTGCTGAGAAATCCCCTTTAAATGCAAAACAAAATACATAGTGTTAACATAGCCAACATTTTCACAGAATATAATCTTCTCTTATTGACATCTACAGTGATAGCAACCATGATATCACAGATATCCGGCTTGGTTTGCATCCTCTGTGTGTGTTGGTTACACTCTGCACCCACTAGGACTCTGTCAGTCTGGCTACACACTAACTGGTGTTAGCTGCGTGCACTGGGTTTACTGTGAGGCCATCGCCACTCTTAGCCTCAATGGAAGGGCACACCACTACCTCCCTTACATTTCTACACTTATCAGGTGTCTCATCTCCTTTTGTGACTTTTATTGTGATGTGTTTTTATTTGACAGCATCACTACGAAGCTGGAGAGGGCCCTGGAGAAGGTGGCACCCCTGCTGAGAGAGATCTTCGTGGACTTTGCACCCTTTCTGTCACGCACCCTGCTGGGAAGCCATGGGCAAGAGCTGCTCATAGAAGGTACAGATGTTGTGTTGTGCATTGTGGAGTCCTGCCCCCCCCCTTCACCGTATCATTGTATGTACTACACCGGCTGCCTCATTGATGGATGCATACGCAGTAGTAGGTGTTGACAGGAGAGTCACTATTTTGCACACAAGCTTGGGAGTCTGTCACAGTCTGATTAAATCTGCTTTCCCTTTCATTCATCTTGTGACGTCTGTGTGTTTTGTCTTCCTCATGATCCTCTCCACATATTGAGGATTATTCCGAGATGTAGTATTTTTAAACATCAGTGTTTCACAGTCGCAACAGATGTCATGTTGAAATAATTGGTGGCCTTTGCCTCGTGCCAGTGATATTTTTAGCATCTTAGGTCACCCTGCTACTTGCTGGATTTTTGTCTTTTTTGGTGAAATTATAATTTTTTTATTTCAGAATAAACATTTGGGAAGTGATGTTTTGTGATTGTAGGACATTTTGAAATCTTTAAATGTATTTACATTGGAATGAAATGACCGTTTTTTCTGTTTTGTGCCATAAAGAATCTAGCAGATTTTCTGCACAGTCTAATCCACAATTACATGGAAAGTAAAATGAAGTATAGATTCTTACAGAGACCGTGTTAAATGTTAAGTAATGTCAAAGAGATAATGCAGTAATGGTTTGTTGGCGTTAAAGTCATGTAGCATTGCAAAGAAACCTGGAATCATGGATGTTTCAGCACAAGTTGGTAATCTCTGTCACAATAAAACAGCCTTCAAGATTAATGTCTTTACCATTGAAGCCTCATGATTTTATTTTAAAAAGCGTTAGAGCAGTCACATTGCATATATTTAAAGTGCTGGTGTGACTGGCTTGGTTGTGCACAGTGTTTGCACAGAAGTGTGTGATCCTTCTGCTGCACTCCACTCTGGGCTCCAGTCGTATTTCCTGGTGGTTGTGTGAAGGCTCCCGGTGCTTTCCTCAGGCCCCAGGTTGGCAGTCTTTCACAGTGCTACTTGTGCCTAACCTCTGCCTGCATGTGTGTGCTCTGCCACTCCATTCCCAATACTTGTTTTGGCTTGCATATGCAAGAACACACTGCCACCACACGCACACACGCAACCGCACTTGCGTGTGTGCACTGCAGAAATTCATGTGTGTGGCCTTCAGTCTGTTGACTTGCAGTTTGCACAAAGTGAAATGATATCTCTGTGGTTTCTCACTTCTCACACAAGTCTTTTCTTTTAAGTATAAGCAAAACCAACATTAGTTTCAGAAGTCCATGCAGAGAATGAGAGCAGGCTGAAAGAATGTATTCCCGTGACTTTCTGAACGCTGGATTCAGAAAGAAGTATTCTGACACGTGTCCACTTTCCTGAGCGTAGTTTACTTGTATGTTTGCAGCGTTTACACTGCCAGCTACTTTTAAATAGCAAATGTATGTATTGATAGATATTATTGAATAATATGAATTGTTGACAGTATTATTGTGTTTTGCATAACATAATATGAAAACTATGATATGCTGTTTTTCTTCGCTTATTTGTGTTATTAAGCAGCTAGAACTTATTTTTATCAGAATGTATTACTAGTATTTAATTGAAGCTTTAAAAGTAATCAATTTAGGGAGGCTTATGAGCTTGGTCTTAATAATTTGATGCCATTACTGTATAATATTCCATACTGTACTGCCCAATCCTTGTAGAAATGATTGGTGTAGTGATGAATTAAGTTGTCGTCTGCAGACATCCAAAGGTCATTTAAAGAATTAGGTTTTTTTTTATGTTTCCATTCCAGCAAGTAAAGTTCCACAAACAGCCACATGTACTTTTTCCTCCATACATCATGCATATATCATCCATATATTCATATGTAGATAGCCATGTGGGCAAGCCATGCACATGTGGCTAAGGCTACTCACTCAAACTCAGGGGAAAGGAATGCAAAATCAGGTAGCATAGCCTTGACAAGTGTGAATATGTCTGTTACCCTTTCACTCAAAGTCTGTCAGCAGACTGACCAAGCTGACAAACCAGAGCTGAGCTGAGAGTGTAACCCCACAAACAAGGTCGCGGATAGACAGCTCGGGCCTCAGTGCTCCTCACCAGACGTGTTTAACCCTGTCTGGGTTTGTGAAAAGTGCACCCTTTGCCTGACATGAATTAGAGCAGGTTTATCTGACAAAACAAACCTGCAGATTCACCGCATGTACTGTAAATCTTAAAATTGCATCGAGACACTCAGGTCAGTCCCAGTTGCAGTGTGTTTTATCCAAATGGTGGAGCTGTCCCTCCCGCTCGTTCTCCTTTTTTTTTTTTCTTTTCTGGCCATTCCCAGGCTCACAGTTGAAATACTGTGCTGTAGTGCAAAGGCGCTCCATTTACCAGTAATTACCAGTCATCCATCACTCCTTAGATTGCCCGAGGTCAAGCCCCCCGGTGCCCCGTGTGCCCCTTCGCCTCACCCTATTCCTTCAACCCCCCTGCAGACGTGGTCACTGCGGCAATTATGTTGAGTGCACCCTGAGCTTTGCACTTGGAGTTGGTGGCTAAGTCCTGTGTGTGAACACTGCTGCTGTTGTGATGCCTGCTGCCTGCTTCTTGCTGTCCCCAGAGTGGCCCAGCCTGCCGGCGCATTGCCCCACAATGCCACATTCACCCGTGCCTTAACCCTGCCCTGTTTACAGGAAAGGACTGGCAGGCCGTGTTTAAATAGAATGCATTTAGTTTGTCTACCAGCACAAGGCCAGGGTCAGTTGGCCACCTGACTCCTGTGTCAGACTGGACTGACTTATGGCTCAGCATGTCACTGCTATAACAAGAGGTCAGCAGTGGCACTCTGTGTACAAGAAAAGGGTCACATCCTCTCAGAGTATTTGCAATACGCTCCCTTGGACACTCTTCGCTCATGAATAGAGGCGGGGGTGGAATCAGCGACCAAGAGATCCGTCAGTCCAGAGTTCTGAATATTTTGCATTCTTTGTTACATTGCACAGCCTGTACACAAGCAAAACCGAGTCAATTCAATGTTAATATCACGCTATAATATTAGCTTATATGTTTAGTTGTTGTCCAGTATTTGTCTCGATATAGTGCCTGTGCAGTTACAGAAGGGTGCAAATACTGTTATTTATTTATTGGTTTATTTGATAAGGGACACGTTAATAAAAACATTGCTGTAAATGCGCCAGAGTTATCCAAGAGGCTATTTTTCATCCCAAGGCAGATGTTACAAAGTAAACCTAAAAACAGAATATCTGTTGCATATATTGCATATGTCATTAAGTTACGGTCTGTTTCCCCCTCTAAAAGGTGGTCAGATATATGCTGCATACTATTGTGTCACTCCCTGAGAATCATTGTGAGTACAACCAATAGTGCCACTACTATTAGGATTTATCTGTATGTTGTACTGTACAATGCACAATTTGTGCAACAACGTTAACTGAAATCTTACATTAAGAATATTCAACTCTCCTCTCTTATCGACACCCCGTCACCCATGGAACAATGGCTGCTGTGTGGCACAGAGTTAAACTCCTGCCAGCTTTTAATGAGTCCTGGAGAGTTGCATTCTTTCCTTTACTTAATGACTGCACCTTTTAATGGTTCTCGCCAAGTGCAACAGAGGGAGTTGGAGGTGCAGAATACGAGACCAGTTGCAGCCATTGTTTCTGCAAATGAGCTTTTCACACCTGCCCTTGTTTCATTAGAGAGTTGTCTGCTTCTGCGGCTCACTGTCTACAGAATGGAGATGAGGAAAGAAGCTGTGAATGTCTGTGTTCACTTCCGTAAATGTGTGTGTGTGTGTGTGTGTGTGTGTGGAAGGGGAACATAAACGTGGTCATTTGTTATGTAGGCATGCAATTTTTTTTTTTTACAGTTTTATGAAGGGCAACTTGGAAGCACAATTTAGGGGTTTATAAATTATTTTTCACTGCCTGAAATTGACCTTATGCCAAAAACAATATAGCTTCATCCAAGTTCTAAACTATATGTCAGAAATTTAAATGTGATTATTTATTCTTAAATGATTATCTTGTACTGCGACACGACCTATTATATGGGACTGATTGTACCCACAGCTATTCTGTGTTAAATACTACCTGTATAGTTAATATATAATTCTGTTCATCTGTTTTGTCTCTACAGGTCTAGTGTGTATGAAGTCAAGCACTTCGGTAGTGGAGCTCGTCATGCTGCTTTGTTCTCAGGTGATTTTTTTTTTTCTTTCTCCTCCTCTTCACAATCCTCTTTCTCAGCCTCTCTTTTTCTTCTCCTCTCAGTCCCCTACTCGCTTCTTTTCCCCGTGTAATATGCCTTCATCTGCTACGCCTCTCTAGATAACATTTCTGTCAACACTATGTGGATATCTGCTTGAGACTTGTTTCAAATTGGACATGGTCAATAGTATATTATTTCACGCACCTCCAATTTTTTAAAAGATATATTCTAAACACATTCTTTATCTTATCAAACTGCCAATACTTGAATGTATGACTTTATGGCTAATGCTGATGACGACATACAGACACTAACAGCTCTCTGAGAATCCAGGGACTTTCTCACCACACCCCAGAGCTTTAATCCAGAGCCCTCCTTCAAAGAATGAGTCCCACCTCGTGCAACGCTGCAAGTGACTGATCACCTCCGAGCTGACCCTCTGAATCTCTTGTTAAGCCCTTGTTTTAGAGAAGGTCAAAGCCCCGATGTAGCAGTTAGAACAGGAGATATTTAACATACCTTCTGTCAGCCCATCAGTCTTGCGTCGGGAGCCCATAAGGAAGCCATTACTTGGTGCCTCTTTGTGGATCCAGACTGCAGGGCCAGAGCCTTGAGGAGGTGGATTGCCACTATGTGCGCTCCGTGGTATCCGCAGTCCAAAGCCCTCTTCAGCAGGGAGCTCAGCCTCTGTTATATGGAGGCCATTATTCAGGGGCTTTCCTCCAAAGAACGTACATAAATAGGACGGCCAGCATTGAGTTATTGTTGCTCGTTTGAAGGTTTTTGACGGGCTCCTTTTTGCACTGCTTTTTCTGTCTGTGGCGTATCTGTGGGAAGTTGCTTTTTCCAGCTCTAGGATTTATTGCAGATGAGAGCGTCAGCATGCTGTTAAGGGTCTGAGTCCACCCCCCACCCCCCCTTTACACAGATAGCATTACTGCGGCTCCAGAGGTTCCTGCCATTAAGGGCTCTAGGGATGAAATCCAGGCTGAGATATCGATCAGACAGCGAGGGCTTGAAACTGGACTGTATAGCTTGGTGTCCTCCTACAACCTTCCAAATAGAGATGAGCCATTGCTTTGTATCATAATGCTGCTCCATCAGTAATGAATCCAGTTATGTTGCCAGCTAATATGAGTTTAAAATCACTCTGTAATGAGTGTCCTCTATATTACTTCTTTCAGGTGTCAAAGCTGATGTGTATGCAGAGCTGTTTTATCACCAGCAGATATGTTTGCTTTGACTGATAATCGCATTGTCATATACTCCTAAATAATGTCTTTGCTGTTACATCTCAAGTGCTTTCAAAAAGCCCAACAAGTCTTCTGAGATGCAGGATGAGCTGTGTGGCTGACATCATTAAAAAATGCCAACTTCAACGTATCCCTCACATATTTCAACATTAATGTTTTAAGACAGCCAGGAGGGCACTTAACTGACCTTTACTCCCTCTCTGTTTTGTAACCTGTCAGTTTTATGAATGAATTAGTGCTAATGATCTGCCTTTTCTTATTTATGCATACTAATCACAGCAATCATCGTGTGGCTTGCCACGGTTGCAGACACTGTGTGTCTCTCCTCAGCCTGGGCAGCTGAATGAAAAGGTCAAGCAGCTCTGTTTCTTGTAACAGCTTAAACATACAGGGGGGATCTAGAGTGGAGCCTCGGAGATTTAGTGATGGAAGGCCTCCAGATGTGTATAGCAGAGCAGAGCAGATAAAAGCAAACGCTCCTGCACACTGACAGGGTGGATTGAAACACCACAAATACTTAGTGCCCTGTTGAATTTCAGGAAGATGAAAGTGGGAGAAGAGAAAATCTTTTCTCAAGGCCAGAAAACTGTTCTGCGGGTTGGGAGTTGTGGGAGTTTAGGTCCGACATGAAGGTGGTGGTTTTACTGAAGATAGATGGAAGAATTGTAACGTTGTTCCAAGTGGACCTACAGCATCATCATTTCTAAGTGTTGCATGTTGCTTTTTAGCAGCTTCTAGCAAATTGTTTGGTTTTACACACAAAAGTTCTACGACGTGCTCTTTAGTTTCATCGCTCTCATTAAAATTGTTTCCAGCAGTCGCAGGCAAAAAGAAAAAGCTCAGGCAAACAAATTGATTACAACCTGTCCAACGCCAAATACAGTGTTAGCGAGATCCTTTTCCTCCGGAGTAAACATTTAGTGACTATTCTAGTAACTATTGGACTTTCATTTGTAAGCTCACCTGAAACATGACCAATGCAAATGTTGCCGACGCCTGCTGAATATGTAAGTAGGTAACTGTTAGGCTGTTTTTCAGTTTATTGTTGACCTCTTCTGCCCTTAAAAGGCCAAACACTTAATGATGCACATTCAAATGATATAATAATAAAGAAATCCAAGCTACTAAACAAACTTCCAACAGCCAGCCAGAGGTGTTGCATTCTGGTCATGGTCTGCATTTACATCAAGGACCACATCGCTCTTTTTTTTTTTTTTTAAGAGTTGCATGTCATGTCTAATTCCCTTCAAATGGGCAGCAGAGGAATCTCATGCAATCAAAGGCAGCCTCCTCTGGGAGCTCTGTTCTCCAGTAAAAAAAAAAAAGAGCCTCTGAAGTGCTTTCTCAGCTGTCAACAAGCATAGCTCAGACAAGATACCAAAATTTGACTAGTTCATGCTATACCTCCACTGACCTACTGCCATTTTCATGGCAACGCCCCAGTGTCACATCTGCCTTGATTTCTGTATTTATTTTTGTCACGTGAGCGTGGTGCAAGTGGAACCTCAGACGACTGGCTGTACATGATCCCTGTCCAAATCAAAAACAGCTTATTCCAGGCAGATACTGTAGCAGAGGAAAAGGGGGTCATGGGGAACATTTGGATACCAGATGCTCAGCAGTTTGTCAGCACCATCTCCCTGACTTAACGCATTGTGGGGTCAGACTGTGTACTCTTGCGTGAACCTGTATGTGTCAGGCACGACAACTGTGTACAAAAACACATGCCCATACATAATAATGTCAATGTCAGTTATTCTGGTACTGTGTACACAACAAATGCTGCTTACCTTGACCAGACATTGACATAGAAAAAGCAGTGTATCACTGTTTCGCATCTACAACTACAGAGTAAAACCGCCTATATATTCTTTCCGTTGAAAATGATAATAACATTATTTTCGGCAAATTTGAAATGGATAGTCTAGTTCAAAGGCTCCTTATAAATGTGAATAGTTGAGAGTTCCATACACATTAGTAGCCCTCAGAACTGAAAACCCTTTTTTCCTTCATTTTCCTCTGTTTTTCTTCCTCTTTTGAACTGTGGCCTTCTCTGTTTTCTCTTCCATTTGCACCTCAGCGAGGGTACAGGAGAGCTGGATTTCCCACAGTGAAAGGCACGCTCTCAAACTGTTTTTTAATCATTTCCAGAGCATGTTGTGAGACAGCAAGTGCTAGCACACTGGCCCAGGGCTCGGATCCCTTCCAGGCGCACACTGCAGGGCTCACTGAGCCTGCTCGGTAATCTGTCACTGTAAGGGACAGAGGAAATGGCTGTATTTAAGTGAGAGGATACAGTTTCATCCCACAATTACATCTCTCCTGTTGTACAGTTCTTTTCAGGAAGAAAGGGTGCTCTCACTGGCTGTGCGGGAATTTAGCTTTTTATAGTCTCAATCCTTTTGTCTAAGGGTAGATGAACTCAATGCTTTGTTTACCCACTTGAATTACAAACTATGACATGTAATCTAGATTACAGTTGCAATATGCAATTTGGATGGTGAAATGTGATTCTTGTCATGCATTTCTGAAAGATCTTTTTGCTGGATCAAAATGGTGTTTTTTTATTGTGTTTTACTTCGTTTTAACTAAAGCTGTTTGAAGAAGTATTCTTTTAGCTTTACTGCCTTTTTGGGTAAACCTTGCTATACTGACATGATTTTTTCTTAACCCATATCTTATATTGATTATAAGGATGTATTTATGTTGTGCTTTAGAACTTTTAATATACCATTTACAGCCCAAAAACTACACAAAAAAAATGGAGATCTTCTGTAAGTAACGGATCACAAATTATTTCATTTCAGGAATGGCAGAACTCCATTCAGAAGAACGCTGGCCTGGCTTTCATTGAGCTAATCAACGAAGGAAGGTAAATGTGTCCATTCACTTTCATACATAAAGTCAGCCAAGCAGTCTTCTATTTATCCTTCTGTTATAAGTATGTGCTTTAAAAAAAAAAAGAAGGGGCATAGATTAGCTCTAAACCTCTTGGTGATTGCTCAGTAGGGGTTAACGGTAAATACGATTGTGGCGACTGGATGAAGTAAGAATATCAACACTAAAGAGCGGTCACCCTCTCCTATCGTCTGCCTTCTTATATCTCTGTCTGTGCGTGTCATACTGTACATCCCAGTGTCTGCGTTTCTCTTTCTGTCTCCCTCCCTCTTCGTCTCGTCTCTGGGTGTGGCCAGACTCTGGGTTTTCCACAGAGCAGATCAGGGGCGGCTCAGCCTCCTTGCCCATCTGCTGACCCATCTGGCCAGACCTTCTCTATGCCTGGGCTCTTGCTGCAGCCCAGCCATGCTTCTCTGAGTCCCCTGCTGGCCCTGGAACAAAGAGCTTCAGTCAGTTGGGCCACACGGCGCTGTCCAGGGTGCTGTTGACGGATACATAATTTCGCAGTGTTACTCAATTCTCTGCACACCTGCTCTGCCTGACTAGACAGATCTAGAGGTAGCGAGAGTCTGGTAAATCTGTTTGCCTTACAAGGCGTGGCCGACAAAGACGTTGTTTCTGCCGTATGTGTGGCAACAGATAAATCAGGTAGTTGTGTGCTGTTCCTCTGTTTCATGCTGCAGCTGTTTGAAAGCAAAGCCACTTTCCAAAATAGTGAAAGTAAAGGGATCACTTTACTTTATTATTACTGGCCCTCTCTTGCGTGATTGTAGCTGTAAGTCACTATCTTTGGGAAATAACTGCCTTAGGTTTACTGTTGGTACAGTATTTACAAATACATGCAGTGTTTTTTTTATGCACACATCTCTGTTAAGACAGTATCTTAAAGTCTCAAAAGCAAATGATGCGGGGATCACAATGTTGACCCTAGTGTTAAGACAATTTCGGTCTCCAAATATCACTCGTCAACTTGCTTTCTCATCTATTCTTGGTCTCGAAACAAAGCTTGGCGTCGCCAGCCTCTGTCTTTGAACAGTGAACGTCTGTCTATTAATGAGTGCTTGTCAACAATTAAAGAGGCAATAGCAGCTGATGAATGCAGCCTCGGGATTGCTGCCTCTCCTTGGGACAGGAGGGAAATTACAATCTGTATCAAGCACTGGAGAGGAACAGGGGCTGCTTTAATTAAAACAAAGCTAGCCTAATGGTGTGTAAAATGGCATGTAATCTGCACACAGTAGCCAGGGTGTTCTCAATTATTAAGGATAGTGGAATTTAAATGTGAATGTGGGTGGAGACCATGGAGCCTCCAGAGTCAGCCATGTGAGAAGTTGTTCACGGCCTGACTCGTCAGCAATACAGGCACTGGGTTGATGTTCTGGTCAGTGGGAAGGGATGCTCAGTCAATCAGGAGTATGCCAGACAGGCTTCAATGCTCTAATGACACTCCATTCCCTCCTTAATGCTACAGAGGGAACTGTCACTGACCTGCAGCCTTGCAATATAACACAGACAAATGATGCTGTTTACTAGTCTGCTCTTTCAACGAGCAGAATGTTGCACAATCCTGACTCGCTATATTTGCCTTAACCCCGCTCCTCCCCTAGAGGTGTCATTGCGACAGATTTGATCTAATAAAGAACTGGATATTTCCTTATTAATGATATTTTGTATATAAATGTACGCTGTTTTCCTGTAATATCAAAGGTTGCTCTGCCATGCCATGAAGGACCACATAGTTCGAGTCGCCAACGAGGCCGAGTTCATCCTGAACCGACAGCGAGCAGAGGACGTCCACAAACACGCAGAGTTTGAGGTATAAACTGTGCCGTCCTTTATCGCATCTGAACTTAAATGGTGAAGTTGGGCACAGAGTCAAGCTACTGACAAAATATTGCACAAAAGAGTTCAACCAACAGTGAATAGCAGTGTTGCAGATCACCGGTTCTCCAAATTCAAATTTTACTATCTTCTGTGAAAATAGAATATATTGTCAACTCTAAATAATAGTAATAAAAGTTATGTTAAATGATACAAAAAATGTCCTTCAGGTGTATATGCTCAGTAATTGCGCCCCTCAGTGTCCTCCTGAGGATTATCTCCTGACCCCTACAATTCATATAAAATAATTAAATTGCTGGTAGCAAAGGGAAATACAATTCATATTAATTTAGGCTTTTCATATGATTTGCCAACCAACTCACAGGACAGCCTCCTGAGTCTGTATTTAGCCTGCCCACATCAAACCACTCATGTTTCATACATGAAAGGAAAAGCTAACAAGATTTAAGCAATGTTGGAATATTAATTTTCTTGCAGTAATCAGTATTTCGCTTTTATTTCCCCCTAATCTTCGTCTTTATAGAAAATGAGAGAAAGAAAAACACGGCCCTTTTCATTTTTCAGTGCAAGCTGGTCAGCAAATTAGCACATGAAGCAAATAAATGCCACAAAGATTGATAGCAAAATATAAAGACGCTGTGCTGTATTAAAAGAGTTTGTTTGGTTATTGTAGAACATTAGAAGACATACAATCACACAAACCTGCACACACACACACACACACACACACACTGCCTCTGTTAGCAGCGGGTACATGTGAGGAGTGATGAGTTTCTTATCTGGGAAAAGCAGCCATCCTCAAACAGCTGCTTGATATACAGTTCTTGAGGATCCTTGACCTGCTAGATAAACTGGAAGAGACGGCTAGATATGCAATGTCAGTAGAAGGGGGAAGTGTACCTGGCCCCATCCGTTCTGTCTGCCAACGCCAGACAGCCTACACTTTTCATCTAAGCCTGATGTTACTTTATTACCCACTCTCCAAGATTGAAGATTCAGGACGCAGATAAGACATTTTTACAATTAAGTTGGTGTCGGGGCAAAGCATCATATGCTTTAAAGTGATAAATAACGTTTGATATTTGTCACCGCATCACGTGGTGATGTGAGTTGACAAGAGGAGATTGAGTTATCCGACGTGTGAAGAATATGTTGAAGTATAATATCTGACAGAATTCAAATTTGAAGCAGGAAATTCAATTAACTTCCAGCTTCTGTTAGCAAATTAGATTTTGAATATTAGGAAGGGTTCCCCCAGGGTGGCATAGTGAGACAATCTTGTTTTAGCAGCAAAGATAAGGTCAGATGTGCTCCTCTAGATTACTTTTAGCCACCTGGAACACTTGGAGAGTTGCACTGACTTCTGGAAATTGATTTAAAGCCAATATCGCCATTTTTCATATTGAGGCCAATTCATATTTAAATAGATTAATTTAACCCTATCATGCGGACATTTGGATATCAAACATTATTTGGACTATGGTATCTTCAATATTCTTATTTTTTATGTTTGCAACTTACAGGAGGCAATGTGTCCTTATGGTACATTTTGTTCTAGAAAATGACTGCAGGCATTTGACACCATTCCTATACCAGGGGACAATAACATATTCCTAGAGATATTGGCAGTGTGGATTTGTTAACCTTGACAGACTATATTCTTTGTGGATCTATTAGAGTATTTTCCTTTCTCCTCTAATAGCACCATCCACGGCTACCTAGCAGGGAGCCTCATCTGTCCGCAGTTAGGGAATGGACTGCCTTCATGTGCTCGCCATGATTTACTACACTCCTCCGAGGGAGCAGAAATATATCTCTCAGCTGTCCACTAATATCTTTATGCACTCAAGTGTGTTGAATGAAGCCATAACATTCTTCAGTGTGACAAATGCTCC